>NW_022158360.1:4379-577275 GCF_006535985.1 Synchytrium microbalum
GGTAATCAACTCCAGATGAGGACAAGCGAAGGGCTGTCACCAAGCCAGATCTGCCCTAGGACGCTTGTCGTCCGCCTTGCGATCGTACTGGTGGTTTAGTTGTGCCTTGGGGTTTGGTTTCGATAGAGGCTTGAACTCGACAAGTTTGTGGATTCGGTGATAGTAAGTATAAGGGGCAACATTCGTTTCGCGTTAGCACACTACTTGATATGTGACACTTTGAATTAACGCTAGGCGTCCTCTCTGTATCTGCAAGGGTGGGTTTGGCTGCCCTGTTTCTTAATATAGCCAT
This sequence comes from Synchytrium microbalum, assembly GCF_006535985.1. Lineage (NCBI taxonomy): Eukaryota > Fungi > Chytridiomycota > Chytridiomycetes > Synchytriales > Synchytriaceae > Synchytrium > Synchytrium microbalum. Next base: position 4,672 of record NW_022158360.1, read on the forward strand.
ACCATGTAATGGACGCCACAGTGCAATACGAAGCATCTTTTCATATTCACGACACACGCCAAATTGCAAGAACAAGCACGCTGTTTTGATCTTTGAATAGTCTGCTGTTTAAGTGTAATTGTGAAAGGTTTACAATATAAGCAACTGACAAATTCAAGCGGTCATCATTAAACACACAATTAAAACCTATGTAAGAAGCGGTTGAAAGATACAGTGCTTGTGATTTGGGCACTTGAAAACTTACAAGTAGAATGTCCCTTCAAACGTCCTTGTTAAATCATTTCCATACAAAGTCATCTTGGGTGAAAAGGAGATGAGGATTGGTGGTAATCCACCCTTCCTTTTACATGGCACTTCCACAAAGTACTTTTACATGGTGTAGCGGTTGTGAATGAAAGTGTAGCGGTTGTGACGATGCAAATCCGTTGTCGAATGATTTTCGACAGTCGAGTCCTCGTTTTCATGTCAAACGAGATAACAAAACACCCTACATGACAGAGTACCCAGCATTGAAGTAGAGAGGAAGAAATCTAAATCCTCTAAAAGTCACCTCACATCGGGTCCCCGGTCCCATTCGTGAGAAAAAGGGAACGTGTTGAAAATGTTGATCCCGATCCCTTTACTAGGAAATGCATTGATACTATTTTGGCTGGTTCCCTTATATGCTCCTCGAGGGATCGTTGAGTGTTGTATTGGGGTTGTGTTGGAGAATGTTGAGTTGACGTAGGCAAGAATAAGAAACTTCTTTCCACTAGGACAGTCCTGGTACAAACACCATCTTGAGCATGCTAATATCAAGTTATTGGAGCTGAACTGATCCCCCCTCCGTAATCCCTGAATCACAAAATTAGTTGGTTAGATCATTTTCAGGAGGATCCCATCAGCCAGCCAAAGGTCCTCACTAAAGGCACCGATAACTAGCACATGCCAGCATCACTCTAACAAAATACGAAGGTACCCAAGATGACTTGGGACTTACCGAGTCATCGTCCACATTCGAATGTTTTTGATGTTGAAATCGTTGGGAACCAACTAGAGCTTTTCCACAGCAAAACAGAGTATTCGACATCAGAGAATCCATAGTTAGAAGAAAAGAATGGATCCCAGACTTGGTAAAAGTCACCTCCATCGGGTCCCATTCGTGAAAAGAGGGAACATGTTGAAATGTTGATGTACGAGTAGAAGGATGGAAGAAATAGTCTACCACTCGACGCCGATGCTTTACTAGCAAACGGTTTTGATACTATTGCTGCTGCTTCTGTTCTCGGCTGCTTGAGGAATCGTTGGGATTTTCGTTGCATCGAGGTTGCGTGGAGAAAGTTGACGCAGATAACAAGACGAGGAAAACAAAACAGAACACGTCCAATTTCAAAAGTCACGAAAGATATATTTATATTTCCCCATTTTGCTGCTCGTAGAACAGTAGAACAACTACCAGTTACGAGTCGTCCAAACAAAACAAACCGTGGACTTTGCTTGATTTTCTCTTGATTTCACATCACGAAAAATAGTGATAATCATTCCTTTGGCTCGTTTCTCCTATTGCGTGTAAGAGATTGAGCTAAAAGATGTTGTTTCACTATTGCAGAAGTGGTTGAGTGAATCAGTGCTTGTGATTTTTGGCCACTTACATGTAGCATGCCCCTGCAAACGTCCTTGTAAAATGATTCCATACAAGTAGGGTAACTTGGCTGATAGAGTCCCTCTAAACCCATCCCAAGCAAATAAAATGACTTTAACGTTAGATGCGACAAGGTATAGATGTGGAAGGAGATGAGGCTTGTTGGCAATCCATCCCCCTTTTTACGTAGGGACTTCCACAAAGTACTTTCACATGGTATAGCGGTAGTGAAGGTGCAAATCCACTTGTTGAGAATCATACGACAGTTGAGTCCTCGTTTAATGTTCAACGAAATAACAAAACACCCTGCATGACAAAAGTACCCAGCAATAGAGTATGAACTACAAAAAAAAAACCAGAAATCCGAATCTGCTAAAATCACCTCCCATCGGGTACCCGCTCCCATTCGTGAAAAGAGGGGACATGTTGAAATGTTGAAACAACAAGGAAGATGGTAGAAATAGTCCACCACTCGATCCAGATGCTCTACTACAAAACCTATTGATCCTATTTTGGCTGGTTCCCTTATATGCTCCTCCTGGGATCCTTCAGAGTTGTTGTTGTATTGCGGTTGTCTTGGAGAAAGTTGAGTTGACGTAGCCAAGAACAAATAACCTCCTTCTACAAGGACCGGCCTCGTAGTAACACCATCCTCGTCGATACCATGCTAAATATCAAGTTGTTGACACCCCTTAGTAATCCCCCCTGAATCACAAAAATAGTTGTTTAGATCATTTTCGAGCACGATCCCCACCACCCAACCAATAGTCCTCACCAAGGACCTACCTCTCCAAAGCACCGATAAATAGCAAATACCAGCATCAATTCAAGAAATACGAAGGTACCCAAGATAACTTGGGACTTGCCAACTGAATGTGGACTTTGATGTTGAAATCGTTGGGAACTAACTAGAGTTTTTCCACACCAAAACAGAGTATTCATTCATCAGAGAATCAATAGTTACCAGAAAAGATAGGATCCAAGTCTTGCTAAAGTCACATCCATTCGGTCCCATTTTCTGAAAAGAAGGGGACGTGTTGATATCCTGATGAAAGAATAATCCACTACTCATTCCCCGATCTTTTACTATGGATCGGATCGATACTCCCGCTGCTAATTATCTTCTCTCCTGCCCACGCTATCTTTAAGGATTTTCATTGCATTGAAATTCTGTTAAGAAAGTTCACACAGGCAAATAATGCAACACATTTGCCACCCAACACTATTATAGAGCATCATCCGGGACGCGATTTTGTTATAAACCCAATCCATGTATTCCTATGTAAATTTTCATATTCGGATACAATAAATATATTCCGACCACTTTGAAGGCGTTTTCAAAGACACCCACCCTCTAACAAATTATGTTCCCCTGAATCGATCATTTTCAATTTCAGATCATTTCATCAATCAAGGAACTCCACCCTCGTTAGAATAAACGGATCTTTTTCACCAATGCAACATATCCAACACCGGCAACACTTGCAACACCGGCAACTTCTTTCCACTCTGATCCCTCATGTCCAACTTGTCCAACTTGTCCATCATTCAACACTAATCAAAATCCGTCCAACACTTGCAACACTTGCAACACTTGCAACAATTTAAATCCGTCCAACACTTGCAACACTTGCAACTCTTGCAACTTTGATCCCTATTGTCTATCTTGTCCAACTTGTCCAACTTGCGATTCCTTTGATACTTGCAACACATGCATCGAGCCATTTCATCAATTTTCATACCTTTGACACTTGATACACAATAAATAAATGTGCCAGCCAAAATAAAAGTCTACCTGAAACCACTCTGCCACTACTTACATTTCTAAATCCTCTTAAGTACTCAATCATAAGATGCAAGTGCTGGAACAATTTTTCTGTATACGCTGTTTTATTGGGGTGATTATTTATTTTCATCATAGCTCTACCAATTTCCTTCTTCATACCATCTACATTCACAAGCATTGGTCTCGAGCGTTTTGGTGGAATGTTCACTACCATAGCAGCAGCAGGGACGGGGCGATTGATATTCCTGGTGGGTCGTATTCGTGGTGGTGGAACGGCATAGGGGGCAATCTGTTCCCGACGTTGTCGTGTAGGTGGTTTGGTTGGTGGTGTTGGAGGTACGGGTAGCTCGTCGTTCTATAAATTTGAATTAGCAAACGATTTATGTATAATATTCAATAGAATGTTAAGATCAGGTAGGGCACCTGGTGGTATTCTGAAAGCACTGATGGTGAAATCGGTGGAAATGTTGATAAAGTTGTCCCAGCGGTGAAGCCAGGAATTGCGTGAGGTTGGGCAGCAGATATCTACAGAGAGTATGGTAACTATTTATTTGGTGCATTTCTTTTGCATACAAACTTACGAGTTCTTGGTGCTGATGAAGGACTTTCTGAAAAATAGCTCCACAATATTGTACTTGCTGCCAGCAATCCCAAAGATTTCTTCGGCAATACGAGCGAATTTGGCTTCTAGAAGCTTCATGATTTGGTCAGAGTCCATCCGTCCTGTCCTTTAGTGGTTGCAGTAGTTTGGCGAGACTAAGAGCAAACACCTTACGTGTCACGTAAGGTCATTTTTTGCGCGATTTTATATCAATCAGGACGCTGACGGATGCACAAAAGCTGTTCTTATTCATCGTTCTGATTATATTTAAAGTTCATATCACATAATTACAACAGTGAATGGTACAAGTTGTGATCAAAAACATTATAGTTTCAACTTACCTCTGAATGTCCTCTGTTGCCTCAAAGCAGTCGAATCCCCATTGGCACCTTTCAATACCATCAATGCCCATTGGCACCTTTCAATATCATCATCCTCGCATTCAAAAAGCCCAACCCCAAAAAGCAACCTTATTCTCTCCAGCGGTCGGTAGAAATTGATGCCCATACACTGCAAAAGCTTGTGAGTGAGTCGGTTGTGATGGTGATGTGTCGAGATATTGGGTGGTGGTGAGGTAAGAGGCGAATGGGTTTATGGGTTTGTCTTGTTTGCGGGTACTTGAGCAGAGTATGCTCTTAGTACAGCGTCCTTGTTCGGAGATGTGTCGAAAGTGTTGGTGAGTATTGTGATAGAATGCAGTCTGAAATCAGATAGAAACAGTTTGGATGGATGGTGCGAAAAAAAGAACGCTAAGTTGCAAAGTCACGGCTTACCATATTTAAGATAGCAACAAGCAGTGAGACAGTCCTGAATGTCTTCATGGAGTGACTCTTCAGAAGGTCAGGCCCCTCCCTACCTCCGTCTGCCCTTTCGGTAATCGTTGTCGAGCGAGTTGATTGGATTTTCGATTGTAACAGTTTACGGTGGAGGCAATCCACAATTGCCGGAAGAGCTTTAAGGATGCTGTTCTACTGTGATACTGTGTCAATGAGTCAAGAGGGTCCTCCTCGTCATGAATTGGCGCTTTATTTGACGAGAAATGACGCGTGAAGACGTCCTTTGAGTGCGTGCTTCTTTGTGTTCTCGCGTGTGAAAAGTTGTTTTAATTAAAGGACTTTTGAAATTCCATAATCGGATGTTCGACTTAAAGCGGCACGCGATGAACCGCGAGACTGAACTGTTTTTGAGAATTACACCATATTTATATTACTACCGTCACGTCCAACTACTTGCACAAGAGAACAAACATGTGTATGCGCCCTACCAAGTTCGTTCACATACACCCAATAATGTTTGAGAGAACGTTACCACTGCTACTTGCAGTAACAACAATACTAATACAGGCCATACAGGCAACGCCTATAACTGTCCTTGATTCCTATGATTGTGGGAATATCGTCATGAATGGCAAAAAGTACAATTTCACTGATTACAACAGGCAAGCATGGATCCCTTGTTGTTTATTGGATGATCCATGTCGATACTCATGTATGTACGCGCTTCTATAGGGATATCGTCGTTACAGAGTCGCTTGATACTCCTCCGACGACCACGAATACAACGACATTAATCAACATATGTCGACCACTAACACTGGATGAGAAGATCGACAAGAATGATCAGTGCCCGGCCGGAACTTGGGTGCGTATATGTAATTTGAATGAAATGCATTGAAAGGACTGGTTTTACTCAAGATCCTCTTGTCTTTAGATATGTCAGGTAAGACTCATGACTATTTGGCCTTCAGAGATCTGAGTGCGAGAGAGTTTGGACGATTGTTTGCTATAATCTCGACGATTTAATCTCTGAAAGACATGAGAGCGGTTTGAAGGCTGTTCTGCTGATTCCGAAAGCTCATTCGCTGATTCGATAAGCTGATTCGATTCCCCTTTTACAGATCGTGACAAATTTCAAGAACAATATAGGTCGTGTTACAGAAGTTAAGCCAATGGCTCAGGGTGACTTCACTATGCCAAAGGCAACTCTTACGTCGCTATGGGCTGGTGATTTAGTATTAACATTCACTGGTGGGAGCATTCGGGGTGTAGAGCAGAAGGTGAATAGTAAGTTACGACCGCAGAAGAAGGACACTCTAGCTATCACCCAATGCTAAAACTCATTATTACACAGTCACAATGGTTTGCGATACCAAGGCCACAACCGTCACTACACCTTCCATGATATGCTATGACAATAACGTTCTTAGCATGACATGGTCTAATGCTGCTGCTTGTGGAGTTACGCCCGATGCTGGCGGTGGTGGAGGAGGTGGAGGAGGCGGAATGTCTGGAGCTGGAATATTCTTTCTGGTTATATTTCTCCTGCTAGTCACGTATTGCTTAGTAGGGTCTGCATATAATTATTCAGTACTGAGGATGACGAGATTTCCTGAAATGGTGCCAAATTGGAACTTGTGGGAACGAGGTTTCATTTGGATTGCCGATTTGATTGGATCGGTGTATGAGAGGTTGTCTGGCCGTTATGTACGATTGTAGTCCTGGACTGTTTTCTGAATATAGCAACATATAGTGAAGCTGAATACATTGACACTTCTTCCGTTCGCTCCAAACTGGGAACGTTTCCTCTCTCGACAGTCGAGCTCAAAACGTTGCTTGCATCTTCTACTACCTTGAGCTTCCAGACTCCGACATAAATGTCATAAATGTTGCATCTTTCTTCCAATGATGAAGTTTGCGAGCTGTCTGTATTGTTTTGTTGGCATTGCGTCCATTTCGCTCAATAGACTCAAAGGTTGTCACAGAAGCCAAACCAGAATCCCTCGACGTGTTCTGCTGCCAGGGAGCATGTCGCTTCAGTCGATACGTGTGACCATAGTCTCTCCGCTTATAATTCGTCAGACAGTTTGCATGCGTTTAAGACGTTTCTCGCTTTTCAACTTTCGACATCGTTGCCGACATAACGTTTGCAACAGGAGAGGGAACAGACTCTTTTCGTGGCTGCCGATAGGAGACGTTGGATTATGAGAGAGTATAGGATTCAGGCCGCACCTGGTTAGATATCGCTACTGGTTGGAGTATCACACGTTTTCTCTATTAGTAGTCACTTTGCCAAACAACGCCCTGCTCCATGTGTGTTTTCAAGAGAGTCGCCAATTCTATATCTTTGGGAGCAAAAAATGGCACTGCCAGGGTTCCGCTTTCAAGTTTGGGAATTCGTTGCCGTATGAAGGTCAACGCATTGGCGGAAGCTGATGTTCGCTCTGGGTGGAGAAGAGCGCATTGGAAGACGAGGGCGACATCCTCTGGTAAGGGTAGCAACTTGATATCCTAAATTTCATTTGTGGTGACCGGTTTTACTCACTCCTTTCTCCTGTATGAACCTGCCATGTCTTCATCGCTGCTGGAATTGTATATATGTCTGTGGAATCGGACGATTGGTCTATTGGTTTTGCATAATACAGAACGTATATTATATACATCTGGATTTGCCACAAATGCTGCTCTCGGCTGCGATCAGCAAATGGTTGCCTGTTGTCGTCCAGACTGTTGTCATGTTGAGAACTTCTTGCGACAAGCGATCACGTAGCATTTGAAATGTCACGTCCTGAAGACATAGACGTTTAAGAGTAGAGCTCTTATACTCGGTCAGCTCGAGCTTCAATCATTTTGTATTGCTCATTCGCATCTATGCCATGTACAGTTTCTGAAGCTTAGTATATGCTTTTGTTGCGACGAATCATTCCAAGCAGCACGAGAACATATAGAATCCCATCTTTGTCGGCTTCATCACTGCTTTATTGCAAGTCGCCATCATCATCACCCACATTTCGCCCAATGCCTGATCCATGGACGAATAACTGGCCTGCAGGAGCCTCCCTGGCATCATCCAGCAAGGCATCCAAGTCCAATGGAGTGCCATTGGGTCAATTTGATTGTAAGCTTTTTGGTTTGAAGGGCTTTCATAGACATTTACAGCTTTTTTTTCGGTGACTCGCTCGATTCTGAAACATCAGCTCGGAAGCAGTGAATCGAAAGAAGGAACATGGAAGAACGCGTAAATATTATATTCATTCACATGTACCGTTTCACCTTTGTTAGTGACTGCCTCCATCAATTTCGCTGATGAAGAAGAAAAAGTGCTGAAATTCTGGAAGGAGATTGATGCCTTCCAAACATCACTCGCTCTTTCGAAAGGAAGACCACGTTATACCTTCTATGATGGTCCACCATTCGCTACTGGTCTGCCACATTATGGTCACTTATTAGCTGGAACCATCAAGGTGCGTTGTGCTGTCAGATCTCCTTAAGAGCACGGAAGCTCCTTATACCTAGCAACATGCTACAACATATTAACATTTACCTAAACAACACCATAACAGGACGTGGTGACGCGTTACGCTCATCAAACCGGCCATTTCGTAGAACGTCGATTCGGTTGGGATTGTCATGGCCTACCCGTAGAATTCGAAATTGACAAGAAACTCGACATCAAGAGCGCCCAAGATGTCATGGACATGGGTATCGACAAGTATAATGCTGAATGTAGAGCTATCGTCATGAGATATTCCAAAGAATGGGAAACAACCGTGACACGTATCGGGCGATGGATTGATTTCGAGAATGATTACAAGACGCTGGATACATCATTTATGGAGTCTGTTTGGTGGGTTTTTAAGCAGCTACATGATAAAGGACAGGTGTATCGAGGATTCAGAGTAAGTCCTAGTCTGATATGCGAAGCTCTTGCTACCTGTAGTCTTTTTTTTGTGCATGAGCTGTCACGTCATGCTCAGTGTGTTTTCGCAGGTCATGCCATATTCGACTGGAGTCACCACACCACTATCGAACTTTGAAGCTGGTCAGAACTATAAGGATGTTGTTGATCCTGCTGGTAGGTCTCGTATCCCGCAATCAATCCTTCTGTGCTTATCTTTTTTTGCCATCCGTAGTCGTCATTTCATTCCCACTCAAAACCGATCCAACCGTCTCGTTCCTGGCATGGACGACTACTCCATGGACATTACCAAGTAATTTAGCACTATGTTCGCATCCAGAATTCATATATGTCAAGATCAAGGGTGAGAAGCATGTAGTCAGAGCCATTTTTCCTTCATATTGTTGAAATTTTTGGTCTCATAGACAACAAGACTGGCGCGTTATATATTCTGATGGAGAAACGGCTGGAGATCCTGTACAAAAACGATACCATGTATACCATCTTGGAGAAATTCAAGGGCTCGCATATGAAGGGATGGGCGTATGAACCTCTCTTCCCATACTTTGCTCATGTATGCATCATCACTGCATCAGTGTCATTCATCATGCTTACTTAATGGACTTGTTTTAGTATGCAAAAGCCGGTGCTTTTGTTATGTTAAACGATACCTACGTTACTGAAGAAGGTGGTACCGGTATCGTTCATCAAGCACCAGGATTCGGAGAGGACGATTACCGAGTTTGTGTGGCCAATAAGATCATCACGCCTGGTGAAGGTGAATTGCCCTGTCCTGTTGACGCCAGTGGGCTGTTTACTGCTGAAGTGACAGATTATGTCGGTATACACGTCAAGGTGAGATCATACTCTCATTCACTATCCGACATGGTGGTTTTTTTTTGCTGACAATACATCCTCTCTAACTTCGCACCCAAACAGGCTGCCGACAAACAAATTCAAAAGGACATCAAAGCAAAAGGCCGTCTTATTCAACAAACCTCATTTACGCACTCATACCCATTCTGTTGGAGATCCGATACCCCACTTATCTATAAAGCTGTTTCAAGTTGGTTTGTTCGAGTATCAAATATCAATGCCAAGTTACTGGAAGCGAATGAAGCTACTTACTGGTACGATGATGCCTCGGATGCGATTCAAATATGCCGACGGTGGTTGAGTTTTTCTTTCTTTTCTAGGCAACCATCATTCGTGAAAGAAAAGAGATTTGCCAATTGGCTGGAAAATGCTCGTGACTGGAACATTTCAAGAAATCGATATTGGGGTACCCCTATTCCATTATGGGTTAGCGATGATCTTGAAGAGGTAAGAGCTGCCATGATTGATTGATATAGTCTCGTTTTGCTCACTGTCTGTCTTCACATATGAAAATGCAGGTTGTCGCAATTGGTTCAGTTGAAGAGTTGATGAAGTTGTCTGGATGTGCCAACATTACTGATATTCATCGTGAAAGGTAGTGTAGGACTGGATCAATTTGTACTCCCATCATGCTGATCAGTCTTCGCTCTATTTAGCATTGACCACATCACCATCCCGTCGAAGAAGGGCAAAGGTGTATTGAAGAGAGTACCAGAAGTGTTTGATTGTTGGTTTGAGAGTGGAAGGTAAAGTATATGCTGTGTCTTGTGGATAATCTTTTTGGCCTTCAGTGTCTGTCACCAATACCTCTGTTTTTCTCCCAAAAATAGCATGCCATTCGCTCAACAACACTATCCATTCGAAAACGCAGACATATTCCCAGATATATTCCCCGCTGACTTCATTTCTGAGGGTATTGATCAAACTCGAGGGTGGTTTTATACATTATTGGTCTTGAGTACGCATTTGATGGGAAAAGCTCCGTGGAAGAACTTGGTAGTTAGTGGATTGGTGTTGGCAGAGTAAGCACATTCTTGAAAAACAGTGTCTAGTCTCGTTAATCTCGCGGTCTTAACCTGTGTCCCCGCTCCCGTAGGGACGGCAAGAAGATGAGTAAAAGGTTAAAGAACTATCCGGATCCTAATGAAATCATCAACGAGTATGGTGCTGATGCTGTCAGGTAAAGACATGATGGTCTCGTCTTTCTTGTTCCTTTCTCGCTCACCCCATGCTGAATCAACTAGACTGTACTTGGTCAACTCTCCAGCCGTGGCAGCCGACACACTACGATTTAAAGAAAAGGGCGTCAGGGACTTAGTAGCACAAGTATTTATTCCATGGCACAATGTCTTGAGATTCTACTTTACTCAGATCTCGGTGCTCAAAAAAGTAAGCGCTCAGATGTCACGGTAGTGTCGCTACACGAGCCACCGTCTCACCGTGTTTGGCTTTGCTGTAGGATTTCAACCACACATATCAATATGATCCAGCACATGATATCAAGTCAACAAATGTTATGGATCGATGGATTTTGGCATCAACACAGAGCTTGATTGAATTCACTCGACAGGAGATGGCTGGTGAGTTACCGGCTTGACCCATGCTTTGCTGATGTGCTGTCTTCGCAATCTGTGGGTTTCCCACTCGTTTTGTCATATCGCGAATGAAACAAAAAAACCGTCCGTGACAACTGGCTGGAATTCTTTCCAAAAACGTTACAGCGTGCTCAATCTCTTCTATTCGTTTATAGCCTACCGATTATATACCGTTACACCACGACTCATCAAAATGGTAGACGAATTGACGAACTGGTATGTTCGTTTCAATCGTAGAAGGCTGAAAGGTGAAAGTGGTCTTGAAGAATCTGTGTTTGCGCTGGACACCTTATCGGAGGTGTTGTTTTCCATGTGCAAGCTGATGGTATGTTCTTGTGTGCGGAGTCAGCTATCCTGATGTATTTGGTTCTTTTTTGCCCATCACATGAAACAGGCTTAACATGAATCGGTTTGTTTGATACCCATACCATAGGCGCCATTCACACCATTCGTGACTGAAAACATGTATCAAAATCTTCGAAATGTGATGGTCACATCGAAAACAGAAGATGATCGATCCATTCACTTCCTGATGATTCCAGATGTCAAGAAGCAGTACTTTAATGAAGATATCGAACGCGCGGTTTCAAGGATGCAAACTGTTATTGAAGCTGGTCGTGTTGTTCGTGATCGAAAGACTCTGCCCACCAAGGTAATCATACCAGCGTGTCATTCTTATTCTTATGTACTTCTCCTCATGTCATTCTCGAGCTTATTCACCCATTTCTAACATCATTCGCTTATTCAAACGTACAGACTCCATTACGAGAATTGATCCTCATCAACTCAGACCCTCAATTCCTATCCGACGTCAAAGCTCTCGAAAGTTACGTAGTAGAAGAACTCAACATCCGCAAATTCACCACCACATCCAAAGAATCCGATTACGGCATCTCATACCGTCTCGAACCTGACCTCAAAGTATTAGGAAAACGTCTTGGTTCAAAACTGAAAGCCGTGAAAGCTGGCTTGACAGGTTTGAATGACGATGCAGTGAAATTGTTTCTCAAGACTAAAAAAGTGGAGATTGATGGTGTTGTGCTGACTGAAGGCGATGTGCTTGTTGTGAGGTCGTTTGGAGGTGCTTCAGCCGGAGCATCGAGCAATAATAGTCAATATGAGACACATTCGGAGAAGGATGTGTTGGTTGTTGTTGATGTGGCGCTTGATAAGGCATTGATTCAGGAAGGGTTGGCTCGAGAGCTTGTGATGCGTATTCAGCAACTACGAAAGAAGGTGTGTGTTCAGTTTCAATCAGATGAGAATCTTGTTGTTCACTGCAGTTTTTTCTTTGACCTCGGCGACTCATTCATTGTGTTTTCCTTAGGGTGGTTTGATAGTGACAGATGAAGTCGACTACCATTATCAAATTATCAAAGATCCAAATTCAGAATTAGCTGGTGTTCTCACTGACGCCAACGAGTTCCTGATGAAGCAACTGAAACAACCTTTACAGCAAGGCCTTGTTTCAGAAGGTGTTATTGCTCAGGAAGAACAAGAGGTATGCTGTGCCCGACATTGAACTCGTATGGTCCACGACACTCTGTATTTTTTTTGGTGACCTCATCTGACATTATCCTTCCGCAACAAACACAATAGGTTGGAGGCTCAATCATCACATTAGCACTAGTCAAACGCTCGTAAGAGCTTGTGGGTCTTGCCTATTCTTCCATGATCTCTCATATTGTCGAATATATCTCTATACAAGGTTTCAGAATAGAAGAGCACTGTCAAGTGCTTGGAAGGAAGAAGTCCAAGTGCTGGGCGTGAAGGAGGAGTGATTCAGGTTACTGGTGGTCAACGAATGCGTCTGTTGTGATACTCAGGGAATCTCGGCGGTTCCCGTTTGTGCAATCGAAACACGAGAAGTTGTACTGTAGCATTTTATGGTCTGGGCAATTGTCGTTCGAATAGGTCTGAGCGATGAGTACGTACATTGGCATTTTGTCGAGCCTTGTTCAATACGTAACCAAGCAAATTTCCATAATGCAGAACGTCCGATTCGACTCGTTACAACACAAAGGAACTCGAAAAAGGAATCACACCCGAAAGTCGGAGAGGCTTGCAACCACATGAGATGCCATATCGGCATTGATTGTAAATTTTATTAGGTTTAGTTCTACAATACAGAAAAGAAAAGGCCCCACACACGCAACAAACACATTCCACTTTAGATCCACCATCTTGACTCTTCTAGCTTGTTCGATGTTTGGATTGGATTGCGAGGATGTCGAGAAGCTCCAAGTATGTTTGGAAGAGTTTAGCGATTTATGAGTTGAAGATAGGATGAAGAGAGCAGTACTCGAGTCATTGGTAGAATTATGAATCGTGAGTGTCAAATCACTGATTCACTTGTATGCGATTTGAAACCTGTTTGCATACATCAAGAAACCACATTGTGTGCTACGTAGCAGTCTCGCTTATTGTCCATTTATTAGCTTATTTGGTACTAGTTTCTCTCTTATATGGCATGCATGTAAGGATCACGCGATGTGACTACTCGTAACGAATCAATTCAACCTTTAAGACGAGATCTCAAGTATTTCAACCGTTGAAACCTCGCCAAAACAGAGATGCTCATCAAACCTTGCATCTCTGTGTGGATTTCTTTTCTTTGAAAAGCTACAATTGCGTCACAACGGTGGTTTGATGTTTGCGTCGTTTTGACGAACCCGCGTGGCTGCAAGTCACAAACCGTTTTGATACCACAGCTTTCACTCAAGAAAGTGAAAGTAAAACTTGAAACGTCTTTGAAAGTTGTCTCAACCTTCGATTAAAAACTGAACGGCATTCTTTCTGAACATGGCAATTACAAACAACGTCTTGATTTGTTGGTTTGTCAGTTACTATGTGCTTCAATCGGTGCTCCAGATCTTCTTCGGACAGTACTCATATTGCCCTTCATCAGCATCCTTCAAAATTTACTGAATTTCTGATGAACCATGAGCTGTGGGATTGAAACCTGAACAGCAAACCAAGGATGAGGTTTCACTGGATACAGCAGCTCCTCGTGCCTAATCTGTCCACGCGGAATATAGGCTAAGCAACCATTCCGTTTGGCAATTTCATATATAGTAAAAGTGCAAATAGCACTGCCACTTGATAGCACTGCCTCTTTGGGAGAGGACAAATTTGCTGTGGTTGGGAATCGGTGCATGCCCATCTTCATTTCGTTGGTGGGTTGAATATGATGGTGGATTCAAAGCTGGTTTCGATATAACTACAGAGAGTTTTACCGCCGAGATATAGTCATTCGAATCACTACCATGATAATGTCAGTATGCACTGGTTCACAAAGATTGTCGAAAGAGTAATCAGTTAATGATACTCTGCCACGGCACATTCACTTAGGTCATGGAACCCCTCAGTCCATCCGGTTTCCTAAGACCGCTAGACGCACCACTACCACTACCAACAGTACTTTCAACAGCAGCAGCGATACCCTGCTGCCGAACTACTCCCAATACTTGATAACGGGCAGTAAAGACTGGATTCCTTTCATCCTTCCAATTACATACATCGCCACTATTTGCAGTAGTCGATTCCGTAAGATTGCTACTGCTTACATCGCTAGAAGAACAATTGATGGTTCTGCAGCAACAAGTTGTTCAGTTAGCGCCACCTCACATTTGCTTTTGCCACGCGGTGTTATCATCATTACACACTCTGCTCAATCAAGAGATACTGCTGAATCGGCACCAGGATGTGATGAGGCTGCCCATGTGTTTTATTGACTTAGTGGTTTGCTGCTCGTGCTGTTGCCAGTATTACTCCATGCCTCTGTAAAGTATTCTAAGCAGCTGGGCCCTTTTCTAGGTCTATATGCAGTAAGATTGCCTACGGTGCTGCTCCTTGGAAGAACATGATCTTCTCATGTCCTGGCGGTGTTGGAAACGGTATATCCAAACACTAGTTGTGAGAATACGATTGATGAGCCAGAGAATCTGAGAATATTACACCTTCTTCCATACCTTTATCCTTGTTTCTTACCTTCTTCATGTTGACACGTGCTGGATCTTCAGAACTTAAGCTCCACATCCATCAAACTCGATGAGGAGTGCGTATAGGACGAATTGTCAACTTCTTCACTGTAGAGAGTCACTTTAATACTAAAAACCATCGCTGCAAAATGTCTGGCAAGGACTCACAAGCTCAAGATGTAATCACGGCTGCTGGACCATCCAGTCAAAAACCATTTATGTCCGTGATGTGATGCCTGTTGAACCACGATCACCTGATAATCAAAAGTTATCTAAGTTGCATCTTGAATCCAATGTCACATAAGCAGTAGTATCGTCCTTTCCAATTTTTATTTGAGATGACCACTTCCTTTTAACATTGCAGCACATCAACTATACAACAGTCCAGATATGTAACCTTACGTTGAACGTGCCAGTAGAACTGGTCAAGACGGGAGAATACATATTAAGCATGGAACTGATACATTCCAGTCAAGATGGGACAATACTTGGTAGAGCACGGAACTGGAACTCTCCTGCTATTTCGGTACACCTGAAATGCGTTCTCGTGCTAGCTCTGTGTAATGAAACAGCTACATTGTTCTTTCGCATAACTGACCTATCTAATTTTCCAATTTCAGGGAATGAATGGAGAACAAGAGATATTCACACCAATCGAAGATGCTCTTCTAGATCCAAACTTGACTTTCCAATGAGACGTTAGTACTAGTGGTGCCTCTCCAGATAAAAAAGCTGCTACTGAAGTAGCAGAGTTTTTCAGCACTTATATTCAAACGACACTGGACGGATTCATGCCCAATGCCATAGCCATGGATTCGAAAGGCTTGGAACGTAAAAAAGCATCGATTGCTGCCGTCTCAGCTATTCTGCAAACGGATTTAACGCCTGAAAGAATGGATGTATTGCTCTACTGTCTTTGGGATTTATATTTAAAGTACTCCCATACTCGGAAGTCACTAAATTGGACCAAAAAATCTATGCCAAGTTCCCGTTCTCACTCTAGTGCCGCAACTCGAAGGAAAATTACTCAGTTATTCCAATACCGTCAAAATATTTGAATTATGTATTAGTGACATGAGTGTTTTTGTTGACGCTTGCAAGTCAGCTGCTACTCCATCTGCACGGCCCTCATCGAAACCAACTAATCTTTGGGGCCAAAGGCCTTCGGAAAGTAGAGAAAATCGCAAAAGGTGTAAAAGGATTGTTTTGTGGGAAGGCAAGAAGGATGCCAACGCACCGAAATCACAGGAATCAACTCTAGATCCAGTGATCACCTCAAATTCATCCTTCGAATCAGTAGGCGCTGCCTCTGATACAGTCAGCTCATTGGAAGTCTCTGGCCCAGCCAACTCTACAAGCAATGTTGAAGTTGAACTACCCCTATCTACTGATATCAAAGAAAATGTTTGCTCTGCACCTGCAGATGCTAGTGTAGTCACTAGCCAAGGACCTGGTGAGACTGTCTCTAAATGTAAACCTAAACATAGTCTAGCATTTGTCCATCATAATGGGATTTCGTGTCTCGCCCGTGTGTCCAAGCCGGTCTTGCCGTCTCGAGTACGTTAAGGCTATGGATGGAATTTGGTCTTGCCCAGCTTTGATTGCATGTAGTAAGAACATGTTTGTCATCTAGACTTGTGTTGGCAAATTGGCAACAGAATGTCTCGTAAGTACATTTGCTGCTTCCTCTCTTGGCTCGTGGTCGCCAATAGTACCTGTTGGAAAAGAAATCTATGCATTGGATAAGAGTCCTGATGCCTTGCACTCAGCTGGTCTGGGCAGCGGAAAAACTGCAGCATCAAGTCTTATGGGAGCCTACTGCTTGCTTCAGTAGTCGAAAAGATAAGTACACGTCTTTAAATTGTCCTCTCTCTTGAAATGGACTCCCCTCGTAACATAATGTAAAACAAACACGAAAATAGTACTAGAATTTCAAAACAGAATGTAAAAACACAAAATAACAAACAGACCGTAACAAACTAACAATTATGTACACAACAAAATAACAATATATTCAAACAACAGCTATGAAACAATATGACTCTTTTCAAAGTCCCCGACAAAGGAATCAGTTTAAACGTTATGTTGGCTTTCTGTGCTGCCGAGTATAGTCATTCAAGTCACTACATAACGGTGTGAGTAAGTACTGGTTCACAACGATGCTTATTAATTGGGGGGTTCATCAAACTCACTTGATGATGCTCTGCCACGGCACGTTAACATACGTCATGGAACACCTCAGTCCATCTGGTTTCCTAATCCCACTAGACGCACCACTCCCACCACCAGCAGCACTTCCAGAAGCAGCTGCAATAACCTGCTGCCGGACCACACTCCCAATACTTCGCAACCGGTCAGCAAACGTTGGATTCTTTTTATCATTCCAGCTATACACATCACCACCATTTGCAGTACCTGATTCCGTAAGACTGCTGCTGCTACCACTACTAGAAGAGCTACCGGTTGCAGCACTGGATGGTTCTGCAGCGACAGGTTCTTCAGTTATCGCTACCTGACATTGTCCTTTGCCGTGTGGTCCTCTCATCATGATATACTCTGTGCGATCTGATACTGCTGAATCGGCACCGCCATGAGATGATGATGCCCACGTGTTATATTGACTTGGCGGTTTACTGCTCGTGCTATTGCCAGTATTACTCCATGCCCCTCTAAATGTATTCTGAGCAGCGAGTCCCTTCTGTAGATATATATCTAGTAAGGATGCGTACGGCACTGCTCCTTGAAAGAGCACGATCTTGTCATGTCCTGGCGGTGTTGGAAACGGTATATCATCATCTTCTTCCTCGTTTGGTTCGTTGGTTGAAGACGATTTACTGGTATTAGATCGATTCGGTTTCGGTATAGCGACAGAGAGTTCGACGCACAAGTATTCGCGTTCATGTATCGGCAAGTGTAAATCATGAGATTCATCTATCGAAAAAAAAGTTTCAAGACTTGTTGAAACAAGAAAGAGCCTCAAAATATTAGCACTTACAATCATTGACAGTATAATACACCAGAGGATACGAGCATTCATTCATAAACGCATCTTTAACATCCATCCTAGACCGATAAGGAGCAGCGTACACCTTCTTCTTGACCCGTCTCAACGCAATCATCCTCGATTTGCTCTTACTACTCGGCATCGACGGCACAGACGACGACACGGCTTCAGCTACGGCCCTAGTCACATCAGTAGCACTGCTACCGTCACTAC
Organism: Synchytrium microbalum; assembly: GCF_006535985.1. Taxonomy (NCBI): domain Eukaryota; kingdom Fungi; phylum Chytridiomycota; class Chytridiomycetes; order Synchytriales; family Synchytriaceae; genus Synchytrium; species Synchytrium microbalum. Next base: position 23,022 of record NW_022158360.1, read on the forward strand.
CCCCCGGTATTACAGAAACCTGTGGTTTAGGCGGCCCCCGCTTACAAACCGCGACTGTCAGCGTACACGGCAACTGCACAATAGTGTTTAAAAAGAAGGTTTGCTTCCAATCCACTACATCATCTAGAGTCGGCATCTGGGAGTTGACTTTACGACGTACGAAAATGGGATCATTGTCTGATGTTGTGTTGCCGTTGGTATTATTGTTTGAGTTGGCTGTTGCGGCTGTGTTTACTACTATGGAGTGAGGAGGATCTGGGATGTGATATGCTTTGACAAAGAAGAGGAGGTCGTCGTTCATGTCTGCAGCGTTCTTAAGAAAGAATTCGATAAACATGTCAGCCCATCTAGTGAGTGGAGTGGCGTGTGAATGAAGGGAATGAAGAGAGATCGAGTTGGTTGGCGTGCTGGCTGCTCCCACACACGCAAGCAAATCACACCCAAAAACACAGAAATGTCTGCAAGCCAAACAGACCAAAACAAGGAAATGGCCACTGACAAAAGATCTGGATGTTTCTAACAATTTACCGTGGATCCTTGGCATCCATATCTCCCGCAGTGTCAGATCCAATGAGTGTCCAATCTTGGGTTTCTGCGCTTGCTGAACTCTCAGTCCTGTTGTGTCCTTTGCTGTTATAAATTCCTGTCGGGCCATGTAGATTCTCAGCTAGCAACCTATCAAGCAATAAAGCCAAATGGCTTCCGCTCATGCTTGTTAAGTCCTAGTTAAAAAGTGTTGGGTTTGCAAGTTTGAGGAGAGTTTGAGTCGACTGGGCCTCGTGAAGTAATGCGAGAGAGGACGTGGAAGACGCGATCCAAGGATATTTTAAGCTCTTGCGACGTAAGATGATCAGAATATCTAAACCTTAACACATGCTCGCAACAAAACACGTGCATCTTCATCTGTTTGCAAGCGCTATCATCATTGCTTTTCAATACTATAAAGCTATAGAGTTGTGTTTTTTAAAAGAGCTCGGTGCCTCCTTCGTGTTCCTCCTTGACGAATATTTCAAAGTATTGATATATAATGGTAACGGCCAATAAGATACCTGTTCCTGATCCAATAGCACCTAGCAAATCTGCTGCTACAGATAATGCACCAATACATACTCCACCAAATGCTGCTGCTGTAGGAATGATACGTTTCAATTCCTTGTACATACTTTGATCACGATGCCCTCGAATCACTAGTTGCTGGTCTTTTAATTGTTTGGCAACATCTCGTGGTGATGAGCCTGATACTTCAATCCAGGTTTGAGACAAGAAGGCACAGACTGTCAACATCCATGTTACATAAATAAGGAAGTGCAGTGGATCAGTTAAGACGTGGCCAATGGTATGTGGTGGTGTAATATAGTATGCAAATCCGCTAGTAGCAAATTCCTGTGGTGTTCCCTCCATGGTCTACAAGATATTTGAGTGTAAGAGTGTGTTTCCAAATGACAGTTTATGAGATCATGAGCCAGTGGACTTGCAAAAAGACGCATGAAGCGTCAATATTTGGCTGAATAGTCCAACAGCGCCATTCTCATGCCTCCACTCGTCTCACACACGTTCAAGCACGTACCTTCCAGACACCAACCAGCTGAACGATGAAGTTCTCTGGGAATCGTTTATGCAACATTTGGGATATAAAGAAGATGTTGGATGCTAAGGCTGAATATAACATGATGGGCATATTGGAAGTATAAAACAACTTGATGGGGTATGATCCTTGTTGGCCACGCATCTTCATGGACTTTACGGGAATTTCTACACGGAATCCTTGTAGGTAGATTACTACGGCAAAGACTAGTAGAGTGGCAAACAAGTTGCTCATGTTTGGTAGATTAGTACGGTATAGTGCTTCCTTTAGTGCACGGAACTTGTCGTGACGGGTGAATAATAGATGGAAAAAGGCGATGATGGCTCCTTCGAATTCGGTACCTGCGATGGTGATTGAAGGGTGTGAGTTTGGCATTAATAGAGTGGAACAAGGTTAGTGATTCGACTTTATGATTATAATGCTCCCTTTTTGTGCTACAACGGATACATCGCCCACACAACCTTGAAACGACAGTTTCGCACAACTCACCCTTTCCAGTGTTGTAAGTGGTAGGCGAGAAGGCCTTCCACACAATGTTCTCACAAATGTTTGTAGCAATAAAGAGCGAGATACCAGATCCCAACCCATATCCCTTTTGTAGCAATTCATCCAATAACATGGTAATCAGAGCAGCGAAGCAGAGTTGCAAGATGAGCAACAGAGAGATTCCAGCTCCAATTTCTTTTGGGTTTCCATACACACCCGACCATACAGATACAGTAGCTTGCCCGATGGCGATGATCATGGCGAATACTAAAGTATGAGGGAGGGTGATTAGGGTTTTTGATGAGATGGTTTCAATAGTGCAAAAAAGCAGACAGGGAAGCAGAGGACATAGGTTCCACTCAAAATAGCTGCCAAATTGACACCGTGTGACCATCTTTCATCCGTTACATACATTTCTGAGCACCGGAGAACAGAGCTCTATCTTCCTTGAGCGAGTAGTCGACTTCGATAATGTTTGCACCAGCCAACAGTTGCATAATCATTCCAGATGTGACGATGGGCGTGATACCCATTTCCATCAGAGTTCCTCTATTTGAGGCCATGATGACTCTCATCCAGTACATTGGATCAGAAGAATCAGAGGACATGATTCCAAACAATGGGATTTGAGAGCAGACCAAAAAGATGAAGAGGGTGATTGCCGTCCACATTACTTTCTCTCTGAATTGCACCTATAAAAGAGAGAGCCATTAGTATGAGTTTTATATCTCAAATGGGGGTCAGAATGCGATGATCTTGTCTGTGTCTTAAGTTGTTAAAGTCACCACCCAATCGTTCACTTCCAACACAGTTTGATGCCACCTCGTATCTTTTCGTGTACCTTCTTTTCAGGAGCAGCCACTTCGGGCATCAATGAGATGAACGGTCTTAGTACATGAAGAAGACGGACTATGGTTTACAATGAGTTCAAATGGTTAGTTATTCGTCCATCCATCATCAACTCAACGACAAAAGCAAGAAACGCGCTCCTTGGAGATATTGATGGAAGGGACGGGACTTACTGGACATGATGGGCCAAGACTGACAGACGCCTGCTTGTAGTAAGTAGGCTATGTATTTACAAACGACAAGATGCTAAGTATAATCCTCCTCTTGACTTCGTGACAAACATGAACGAGGGAGAGTTGGAGATGATGAGGTTTATTACCCATCATCAATTATCGCGATTTCATCCATTTGTTACCTGTCTGAACTCTGAAATGCTGTCATTTATTCCTAGATGGACATGAATTGTCTTCAACGTTTCGAAATTTTCATCAAAATGTCAAACTCCCATTTCACCATCGTGTTTGCTATTACAAAGGGACACCTTAAGCTGTCAATTTTCGTATGATTTTACGCTTGATATAGCCAGACGAACTATTTCCCGGTAAGATCCCACACCAAACGACAGGTGCACCACCAGCAACTACCGTCAACGCCAAGGCGATTACTACAGGAGCTCCAGAGACATGATTTCGTTGAATTCCGATTTATTCGAATCACCGGACTTGCATTGCTGCCTATCTGCTATGTGCTCGAACAAACCTTGCACGTGTTGTGGTGATCATCCAACATGTGTCAAAATCACTTTTTCAATCGAAAGATGCGTCTGACAAGATTCACCTTCAAGCACTGTTTTCCGCACAAGGAGAACCTCATTTCTCTATTCCAGCGTGATCAGACTTTGTTAGAACGAATGGCTGAATTGTGTGATTTTGCGGACTCTCTTCCACTCATTGCTGCATCCGTATCATCCACCATGCCTTATCGACGATTCCAAATGCCGGCTTCTCCCTAGTTATATCTTCCACCAACGTTGTATGCACAAGCCGGGCCTCTCGGAGGCTTTGACGTATCACGTAGAAAACGTGAGCTTTGCTCCATTTTCCCATTTCGAGAAACCTGCCTTCTCGATAAAGAGTACAACAATTTAATATCAATGGCTTCTCATGATGAGTCTTATCTACTGCACAGTAAGCCGCCAGACATTGTGGTGGTTGATGAGATTATCCAATCGGATGTGACCTACCAACACTCTGCAAGAGTTTCGCAAACCAGGTTGATTATCATCATGGTAGCGCTGACAATTGCCTACAGTGTGTCTTATATCGACGGAACATTAGTTTTCAACATTGGGGGTCAAATCTCATCGTCGTTAGGCGACTTTAAAAATCTGTGAGACATTCAAAGCCCTAATTCAGATACAAATTTTATCGTTGAACGTGCTGCCCTTTACTAGACCATGGTTGGGATCTGCTTATATGCTGGGGCTCTCAGTGTCAAGACCTGTAAGTTTCATTGGTTCTTCTGCACTTTCGTTTCGCAACCTTGACCTATTTCTGTTCACCTAGATCATGGGTATTTTGAGATTCACGGAGGTGCTTCTGTAATTCGGAATTGATTCCTTTTACTTTTATGTAGGGAAATTCAGTGACGTCTTTGGTCGAAGGGCAATCTTCCTCTCTTGTGTTTTCTTGTTTGTCGCCGGGAGTGCGCTTGGTACGTTTTTCAAATGAAAGGTCGTCTACCGACTGATTTTGTGTTCTTTGCTCTGTGTTCTCTTACAAATTCTCATATGCCTTCATTGGGCATTATTTAGCTGGAGCTGCACAATCAATGGTGAGCACCCGTTGTTTCTTGAGTCGGAACCATCTAATTCGTTGTCTTAAATGTGTCGTCCCTTTCAATAGGTTTGGTAAAGCCCATGTGTTGCCCTTTGTTACAGATGTATCTCTTACAGATTTCATCAATCTTTCACAACTCAGGCTCATTATTTCCAGAGCTGTTCAAGGTCTCGGAACCGGCGGAATGGAAACACTAGTCCTCATCATCGTATCAGATCTAGTATCTGTCCGACTACGTGGCTTGTTGACCGCCATTCTGACTACAATTGCGGCGTCATTTACTCTGTTGGGGCCGGTTCTTGGTGGTTTATGGTCTGACAATATTTCATGGTACTCGGTAACTTGCTGTGCTTTGAATGCAAAGCGGGTACTCACCATCGTCTCGTATCAACTGACAGGCGGTGGGCTTTCTGGTTTGTCATTCCTGTCGTAGCTGCTGGCGGTCTGCTTGGATACTTTGTTATTAAATATCAATCCAAGAGAGCTCCACTTTCACACCTTGCATCGCGAGTGGACTGGCTTGGAGTTGTTACGGTGATTGGAGCTTGTACGTCTCTAATCCTTGGTAAGAGTAGCAAGTTTGGAAACAGTGCCTGCTTTTGAGTTAGACATCACACAAACTGACGCATATATCAGGTCTGCAATATGGATCGCTCGACTATCCCTGGAATTCGCCAACGGTTATTGGATGTCTTGCGGCAGCCGTGGTCGGATTCATACTTTATTTCGTAGTGCAAGCTTTTGCCCTTGAGCCCTCAACGCCTTTGCGATTGTTTCGACATCGGAATGTCGTGTGTCTGACCATCAATCAAGTGCTTTATGGTTGGCTCTTCTTTGGTATGTCTCGAAGGAAACCGTCTTAATTTCTCATGTCTTGATTTGGCTCGTGTCGTTTAGGATTGCAGTATCTAGTTCCTTTATTCATACAGGTTGCTCAAGGACGAACAGCCACTGCAGCTGGTGAGACTTGAAAATGTTTCTAAGATCCTTTGTTAGTATTTCTTACCTCCTCATTTCAACTTCAAACACCGTTCTAGGCCTTCTTTTCATGGGTAAGACAAAGTGCTGAAAACAAATCATCGCCGACCAGAACATTGACACTTTCCGTCCATTTTAAAGCAAACATCGCTGGCGTTGGGGTGGCAGACGTCCTTGGCGGAGTCTTGGCCTTTACAACCGTATGTGGACGCCTTCTTTCAACTTCTATGCCTTTTTGTCTACTAAGCAATCTTCGGATTGGGCTATTTAGGGAAAGGTTGTCCTTTACATGAAGTGTGTGTGTTTACTCTCAACAGGGGGAATTTATTGGTTTTCGAGATGGACCCCAACGACTGGCATAGGTGAGATACTTGGGTCTGAGCTGGTAAGAAACATCTTTTACACTGGTGACGCAAATGGTCGTTGTGACTTGTTTTCTGACGCTTTTTCCAGATCGCTTGCTTGGGCATTGGTGCACTGTGAGTTTGACTGAACGATTTTCGGTCATCATTCAGTTTGATAAAGTCTTTTTTTGCCGCTCAGTTTTCAGTTGCCTATACTGCTTGCCCAGGCTTCAGTTGCTGAGGTGGATATGGTATGCCTTTATTTGCTTACCTGCTTCCAACGCAAAACAGATGCTGACTCCGTTTTAATATGAACTTGAAGGCTACAACCACCTCGCTCCTCTTCTTTGCTCGCTCTGTTGGTGGCGTGTTAGGAGTGTCTGTTGCTGGAGCAGCACTAAACTCGATGTGGCAATCTCGATTGGTAAAATGAGACATCGGACGAGAAGCGTTGTATATAGTTTCATTAAAACCCGCCGGCTTTCTTAGATCCAACTGACCGTCGATAGTGGTGTCAACGTAAGGATTTCCAGCCCAAATCTGAAGCAAAGTCTGAATGCTTACCAAACGCTGTAGATCCCGTTGGGCACCCTATCAGATGGCAAAAACTTCAATCTATATGCCATTGAATCTTTGGATCCGACCACCAAAACACTAGTTGTGGAAGGCTTCGTATACGCATTCGAACGAACACAGTGGATTTTCGCTTTTATTGCTCTGTGTATGTTCTTGACAACTGTACCGCTGATTCAGGTACCCTTTGGAAGGACTGAAACTGCTGATGCAGATAAAGACATTCAAGATGAGAAAGTGGCGGGTGATGATATTGAAAAGAAGTTGATTGTGTCTGAATGACACAAGTAGTAAGCAAAAGCTGTGTTGGTATGTATACTTGTGTGTTTCGGAAATAATTTGTTAAAGTCGAATATGAGTGATTGAATAAATCATGAAGGAATAGTGATTGAATACAAAATAATGGAATCGAGCTGTGGTAGTCTGTTGAATTGTCTTTGCGAAGTGAGCTAGACAGAAACCATGGAAGGGTAGAAGATGAGCGACCTATTGCATTTGATTAAATGTTTAAAAAAATCCTGAATGATTTCATATTGGGCCAAGTAACAGATCTGGTTCCGTTCCTGTTGTGCCAAATCGAAAACTGCGAAGTCAGTCATTGTGACGTATTCAAGCGCCCAGTGAACCAGTGTCTACTGGTTCTGGTCGTGAATCAGTCTTATTTAACTAGTCCCAGATTGTTTCCCGAGCACCCTCTCTTGCTGAATGCTGAAACTAGGTTCTGTCTCTCCTAACATCGACCACAATAGCCTTCAACAACAGAGACCTAGGAGAGAGACAACAACTATCCAAGACGCATCCATTGCCTTAGTATGTCTTCCTCACGCTAATTCGATTGCCCCTTCCTGCCTCAAGCATTGGCAGAAATACTATTTTCTGCGTTTTTATCACATGTTTTGGACGACGGCATGCTAACAAAGTTGTTCTATGTATTAGACATATCATCCGCCTCTCCAAGACAGTCAACTCATAGATGGCTTTCTCTCTCACTGGATGGTCGTTGGGCTCCTCGCTTCCAGCCACATCAAACATTTTACTTTTGCGCCGCACTTTTGAATTGCACTCATTTCCAGAGATCTCTACTAAATTTCACACTCTTTTCTACACAAGGCACATCATAAGTCAACCCGCGCCTAGTTGGTGAGAATCATTCACAAGACTACTCAGTACGTTTCCATGATCCAACTGACGCACGATTGACTTTTTATACCACGAGGATATTAGTGCGTGGTTTGCTGTCCGAGCGAAGAACGGGTAATAATCATCAAAAAAGTACACCTGAGGACACGTACCTCGCCAGTGGATGGGCACCCTGGGAAGAGCGGCACCTCCATGAACGACGCCCTGAATTTCTGTCTTCGGACGGTTCTCGTGATGAGGGACGCCCTTGATCTCCATATATACTTCTCTGAATTGATGGGTACGAAACAACCATGTACTTTTCTGTGTCGTTGCTACCCGAACGTAAAACACAACCGAGGACACGCACCTCACCGGTAGATGGGCCTGCAAAGAGCGTCAATTCCATGACCGACGCCCGGAGTGTATCATCTTGCAGGACTAAGACGGTTCTTGTGATGGGAAGACGAAAGGTGGATTGAACGTCTGCTTCGTTACTCTGATGGGTATGTCGTTGTCGTTGGGTGGTAGTTTTAGTTCTTTCACTTGCTGTGCTTATTATTGACCAAGGTTGACTACCCAATTTCTCCTACTTCTTAAATGGCTTCAAGTTACAAAAACGGTTCAAGTTACTGTCGTCTTCGATTATTGCGGCAGTCTAGCGTTCAAAATTTATCGAGCGGTCGCTCACCGCGTGAGCAGGGAGAGTCTGCACGTAATAGGGCGCCTCAAATTCAGTCTAGATCCATGTTCAATCTACCATGCAACCTTCACAGAACTCAAAGAAGAGGTGGTTTCGTCCAAAACCATATCCCAGCTTTACAACTCCTCTGAGAGACGCGACAATATTTTAAGGGATGTCGACGCAACCAGCTGATGCTGGCTTGTCATCCCATGACAAGCCATCAATGCCTTTGCTAGAGGATGCCCTGCCCAGAATCAGCACCACCGTCCATAGTCCCCATTCAGCTCGAGTTTCGCGAACGAGACTGATTATCATCATGGTCAGCCTGACAATTGCATACAGTGTATCCTATATAGACGGTACACTTGTCTTCACTATCGGCCCTGCCGTGTCCTCGTCGCTGGCAGATTTCAAAAACTTGTAATTTTTGGGATTTTGTTAGAGCTTCATCACTTCAGAGAATTCAGAGAACACTCATTTTTAACGTGATTTCTTTATCATTAAATTAGACCATGGCTTGGATCTGCTTACATGCTTGGCCTGTCGGTATCGAGACCTGTACGTTGTTACTTTTGCCTTGATCAATGGCTCCCATTGACCTTGACAACCTCCTTTGGATATAGATCTTGGGTATTTTGAAGGCATACACCTTCCAAAACGACTTATTATCCGCATTCATTTATCTTGCCATGGTGTAGGAAAATTCAGTGATGTGTTCGGTCGAAGGGTTATTTTTCTAGTGTGTGTCTTCTTGTTCATTGCTGGAAGCGCGCTTGGTAAGCTTTCTTAGTGTCCACATCTTCATTTGATGTCTCTCTTATGAAATCTCGTTACTGATTGCTAGCTGGAGCTGCTCAATCAATGGCGAGTCCTTGCTGTTTCTTTGACTTGACGATCTTCTTCATTGACGTTGTCTCTCTCAATAGGTTTGGTGAGATCTACTCTTTTGCTGTTTGATTCATTGCAAAGTTCCTCTCATCGACCTGCATCGTCACTCCAGGCTCATCATTGCCAGAGCAGTGCAAGGTGAGATACCCAATCCGGAAACTTCCACTTGACACTGGACGATGACCAGCAACTCATAATCTTATCATCAAACCGATCTAGGTTTCGGAACGGGCGGAATGGAAACGCTAGTCCTCATCATCGTATCGGACTTAGTGTCTGTTCGAACACGTGGCCTCTTAACGTCAATATTGACGACAGTTGCAGCATCGTTTACCCTCGCTGGTCCTGTGCTTGGTGGTCTATGGGCCGATAATGTATCTTGGTAAGCTTACTCTCTGTCTCGAAGATGCAGCTGTAATCAAAGGCTTACTTCTATAATGTTTCGATAGGCGTTGGGCCTTCTTCTTTGTGATCCCAATAGTCGCTGCTGGCGGCTTGCTAGCATTCTTTGCCCTCAAATATCAGGTTAACAAGGAACCAATTTCATATCTTGGTGAGTGGTTGCAAAATCGAAGCGTTCTTTGGAGCAATCTCAACTCACCAAACCACATATTAAATGATACTAGTATCAAGGATTGACTGGCTGGGAGTCATTCTCGTGACTGGCGCTTGTACATCTCTGATACTGGGTATGTGTGATGTTGCGTCTCACGTAAGACCATACCATCGACCATCCCAACATCCTCGCCATCACACCGTACAGGACTGCAGTACGGTTCCCTCGACCATCCATGGGATTCCCCGACAGTTCTTGGATGTCTCATCGCTTCCGTTGTCGGATTTATACTCTACTTTGTGGCTCAAGCGTTTGCAATTGAACCTTCCACACCATTACGATTGTTTCAATATCGAAACGTTCTGTTGCTCACTATTAATCAATTGTGTTATGGATTTGTATTCTTTGGTATGACATTTCTTAGTTTCTCGCTATGTTTTTTCAGAAGACCACCTCACATTTTGTGTGGGATTTGTTAGGTGGTCAATTCCTTGGACCGTTATTCTTCCAAATCGCTCAAGGGAGGAGTGCAACGTCTTCTGGTATGTCTCGCAGTGTGGACCTCTGAGAACGAGCTTTGACCCCCGATTCAACTATAGGTCTAATATTCATGGGTACCAACATCTCAACAAAGAACGTAATACTCAGCGGCTGAACTTTCTTTTGATTCCTCAAGGATGCATTGTTGGCGTTGGTGTCATTGACACCGTCGGAGGAATCCTTGCCTTCACTACAGGCAAAGTCGTACTGTACATGAAATTCTTTTCGGCATTCTCGGCCTTTGGACTCTTTGGGTATTCGAGGTGGACTCAAACTACTGGGCTCGGTGAGCTGCTGGGTGCCGAAGTCATCACTTGTATAGGTCTTGGTGCATTGTACGTACTTTTGCCGAGATGATCAAAGACACCCAGCTTTGCTAACCAAACATGATATTAGGTTTCAGCTACCACTGCTTCTTGCTCAGGCTACCGTGACGGAGGCGGATATGGCAACCGTTACGTCTCTTATGTTCTTTGCTAGAAGTATTGGAGGTGTGTGTTCGATTTCGACGCATATATTATAAGAGTACAAACACCCTTAAATATCATAGGTGTTCTAGGAGTCTCGGTTTCTGGCTCCATGATCAATGCTATTTGGCAAAGTCGACTGGTAAATAGTATTAACGCCTTGCTACTTTCCTTTTGGACAGGTGATTGTTCAACCACCTTTCAAACTCATAGATTGAAATGACCGCAGACCTTGGCGTGACTGTAAGAAGCCAGATTCTCAGAAGCAAACCGCGCTTGCGCTCTGACTCAACGCACTTTCTCATGTAGGTCCCAATAGGAACTCTCACAGATGGAAAGAACTTTAACCTCTACGCCATACAGCTTCTGGATCCCTCCACCAAGGCACTAGTTATAGAAACGTTCGTGTATTCATTTGAACGAACACTGTGGATGTTCTGCTTCGTCGGTCTGGTTATGTTTTGGTCGACTGTGCCATTGATTCAAGTTTCTTTCGGCACACGAGAGGATGATGATCAGGGAGAACAGGTGAATAGCAAGCTTATGAATGCTCAGTAGCAGTAGAGCAACATGTAGTGACTGTTTACCTACTCCATTGATTCTGGTGCAGCTACGCGTATCTAAGCATAACAATGTAATAGTCGTTAGTCGTATACCCAATAGATTCCATTAATGTCGTCGTATATTCCATAGATCTACTTTTGCGCCCTGGTTATTCGCGTTTAACCGTGTGGTTTGCTTCGCTTCAGTCACTCTGCGCCTCCAAAATTTCATAACTTCATCTTGGGTGCAAACGACGAATGCAGGGTTTAAGGTGGATGCAAAGCACTAAGAAGTTGCTCACCGGCCCTGTATACGTCGATCGTGTCTACGGAACAGTCAAAATCCCAGGCCACATCCAAAAACTCGTCAATAATTCATTGGCACTCTGCAGACTCTCTAAAGTCTATCAAGCCGGAACAGGTGTTTTGCTCAATCATTTTGGACATGATGATGATCAAAGACCGGTGGATAGACTGGAGCACTCTATTGGTGTTGCATTGCTGGTGGAACGACTTGGAGGTGATGATCATCAACAGGTTGGTTTTGACTTTGATGTGCGGTCGATGGATGGTAGTTTGACGAGTTTGAGACGGATTTTATGCATATTTTGAGATTTTGATCTGTTTGTGGTTACTGCATTTGCTTGTTACTCTTGAACGTGACAAATATCCAAAGTTTAACATTCGACATTCTTGTCAGATGGCGGGTTTGCTGCATGATGTGACGCACCGGTCGTTCTCGCATCTGGTTGACGTGTTATTTCGCTCTCGTCTGACAAGTGTAGAGGACTCGTGGCATGAAATCAATGTCGAGGAATTCGTAAACAAGACAGATCTGCCGACATTCTTTACACAGGACGAACTATCATCACTATTACATCTATCTCATCATACCCTAGTAGAGCAGCCAACACCTCTAATGTGTGCAGACCGTATAGATTACTTTCTACGGGATGTGATCGCTCTTCGAGTAGATTGTCACCAAATCGGACTTACGGATGATACGTCACGGTCTATATGGGTAGGAAGGTTTATAAAGTCACTGACTGTAGCAGCAAACGATGACGGAGTAACTATAATGGTGACGACAGATCGTGATCTAGCAAACGAGGCTGCCATACTATTCATGAAACTGAATGATGACGTTTATATATCAGCACAGAGTGTCGGTGTATATCATTTGACTGCCAAGCTGTTACATAGAGCGCTGGATCTTGAGATATTGTGTGAAGACGATTTCGATTCGAGGGGTGATGAGGAGGTGTGGAGGATGGTAGAGGAAGGTGTTGCTCGTGATGTTGAGATGTCGCAGCTATGGGAGATACTGCATAGTGCTAAAACAGAGTATAAGCTATGCCTAGGTAATGCTAGTGAAGAAGGTCGTTGGAAGTCGTTGGCCAGTGACGTCTCTCTTCGGATGCGCTATGTAGATCCGTCAGTACTAGTAGATGGGCGAATACAGCCTGCATCCGCACTAAATGGTGATCTGAAACAACGATTGATTGCCTACAAGGCAAAGGGAATGAACAAGGTGAACGTAATGTATAGATCTGGTTAACACTTTATAGTATGTTGTAGCAAAAATATTTTTACAGGAGTGGCATACATATATATATCGTAAACACAAAATCTTAAGATGACTGCTTCCATAACAAGACACCGACATTGCCAAAGAACATGAAGAGTAGGTTCTTGATTTCATGCGTGACTTCAAATCCAAAGCCCTCGCCTACAACTACGTGCCATGATGTCCCACAACGTTTGTCCATTAGTTCTTTGACTGATTTAGCTGCCGCCTATCATGTTGACTGTCAGATCTTTGGACATTGAGAGTGGGATGGTAAACGTGAGATACCTCGAAATTGTTTGCATGCTTTTCCACAGCCGTGACAACGGAGTCAACAGCTTCGACTCTTACTTCATCCACCATATCACATACCTAAGTTACATGCTTGTTGGAACGCTAAATTCACGTGAAATGGTCGGAACACCCAAATGTTCTTTCCAGCAATTTGATGAAATGGACACCCAAACATGTAAACACCTACGTACTTTAACTAGTGGATAATTGAATGCCTAGTAGAAAATAACGTTGCCGGTTAGATCTCTCTTGATCTTGCCTTCCTTTCATAGCTGCGATCAAATAGAGAGGTTGCGCGCTGTGATATTGCATTTTAGTGGCCATACCTTTCTGCTTTCAGCTGCATCAGCTTTGTCAGTTGCAGCGGCTGATTGGCCACCAGCTGCTGCTGCAGCTGGTGCCTTTTCTGCTAGATTGCCTAATGAGCCTAGATCTGCCATGCTCGTATTTGAGGAATTGTATGGGTTGTCAAGAGGTGGATTGCGAGTTGATCAAGGGAATATAGACTACATTCTAAGAAATTACAGAAACAAGTGATTTTCATCTTAGACATAAGTCGTGAAGTTGAGGATGTCACGTCCACAGAGTCAGTTTCGAAACAAACTGCGAAAAATTACATATTGTATGCAGGTTTACAGAAGTGAAGCTGTGAGGATATTATGGCATCGTTAAATAGCGCGTTTTCTATCGTTCATCCGTAAGAAACTGGGATGCTGTCTCGCTCAGCCAATCTCGTCAACATTGCACATGCAAGCGACAGCACAGTGGAAGCTAGAAAGAAACAATTAGTACTAGTAAATACACAGGTAATTTATGAGTTGTTTGTCATAATTGGTGCTCTTAGAATGTTGCTGCTGCTATCTGATTGTTCTTTAACTGAGCTCGGTAAACGCCATATCTGACTTTTGGTTGACTGACATTATTTTCCCCTTCAATTAGGATGGATAAGGATTTAAAATCATCTGCTGATAATGTTTCTTCCTCCACAAATCCCATTCAACCGTCATCATCGTCACAATCTCCAACATTAGACGACAGCGACAAGGTGATGGGATTCCAGCACTTATATCAAAGCTGGATTGCACCGACCTCTATAATGTCGAATTGCTCTCGAAGGCAATGAACCACCTGGCCTGCACAAATCTGTATAAGAAGTGCATTAGTATCAAGAAGGATTCCAACATTAATTCTCAACTTACAGAATTTATGAATTTGGGTGGAAGCACGTTTGTTACGAGATGATGAATCTCAATCCTGTACTCTGCCTACTTAGGCTCGTACTTGGCCCGCGAAAATTGGCTCTTCGCCATGTCTTTACATGCTTTGATCTCAAAGCAGTAGAACCATAGAGATTCAATGCTTGAAGGAAACGTCAAGCCTAATCTTCGCCCAACGCTGGAAGCTTTCCGCAATACTTCACCCACTTTATTGGTTGTGTGTCCTCGACTGTTTGGTTGGTCCTCGGCTTGCTAATACGAACAACTTGGAACAACCGAAACTCAAGCAGACTCGTCAGATGGTGTTCAATTCGATATTTTATTGCGGCATACTGCTAGAATCACTGCCTCTGCCTCACCAATACAACATCAGGGCTCCTTCCACATACTTTTTGGGAGCTGCAGACCGAAAAAGTTCTCGAATCACAAGCCCGCTTCTCGATTGGTGTTTGGATATTGTACTGGCCGCTGAAAAAAAAGATGAAGACCTTCAGAGACCCAACGGTTTGCTCTTTTCCTGACCGCTTTTGTTCTTTGCAACGGCCTCTTTCGTTCAACCAGAGTCCAATTTCGGAGCGGCCTCCATTATTTTCACCCATACATCGCATTCAGCATAGTAACGTTGTAAGAAGCAGGCATGTAAGACAATTTCAGCTTACTCTCACACTTCACACTGTCAGAATGCCTTTGCAAAACCATGAATTGGGTCCGAATTGTGTCAAATTTCATGCTGTTGCTGACTTCCCAATAAATGAAAAAGCTTCAGATTCCAACTCACGGTACATTTCAATGTCTAGATGTCATTCTCGGCGTAAATAAACGATTTCTGGAGGAAGATCCTCAATACTGGAGCTTGACTCGATATCTCGGGCTCATGACGGCCGACGTCTCTCTCTCCCCCCATCATAAAAACTCGGTTAACTTGCTCCGCTCATATAAGACCTGCTTTGAGGCTTATCTCGCAACTCCCTCAACTGACCAACCACGGATTGCACAAGCTCAAACTCTTCTCTGCTCATTTGAGGTAAGACACACAGTCTAAAGAGGTAGAAAGGACCAACCAGGATATGGGCCAGTTCCGGAGCTGGTACCATGCGGCAAAGCAATCCATCCCTGTCGAGGTACTGCTTTGTGGGATGGAAGCAATAGGCTTGGAAGGGTTTACTCCAGTCCATTCTGCGCTTCAACATATGACAGCTTGGCGTTGGAAACAGCCTCAAGTGGTGCCTTTCTGTGTATGCCGAATTGCACTAGATTACGATTGAGTCGGTAGCGTCAGTCTTTGTCCTCTGGTTGGATCACCTCTCTTCTTTACCCACGTGGAAGTTTGTACTTCCTGCTGTTGATTACTGAGTCCTTTGGGCTGACACTTCGCTCTCTAAGCCCGACAGGGTTTAGATTCGTGTAGTAAATCAGAATAGGAGTAAAATAGAGCTAATAAACGATTAACGAATCAATTCTCTCTGGAATTTACTGACGTGGAATTGACTCGTCCACTAAACCTAAAACAAATTCAGCGACGCGTTTGGAACGTCTAATATGTGAATTCGTGTAAGCCTTTGCAAAATTCCAGTCTTGATTAAAGTATAACTCGCGGTCGTCGGGCTGGATAGCCCTTGGCTGGACGTTCAATTGCAATTCATTCGATTCCAAAAATGGGCTTGACTAGTTATACCTTCTTTGGCGAAGAACAGGTAAGACTCCCAGTCAATATTTCTAAAATATAAGGACCTTACGTGAAGCCTCTCTCGTCTTCTTTGTCGTTTTTGGGATTTTTTTTCTGAACTTGACAATTGGAGCTTGAAGCAAACATCGAGGCGATATCAAAGCTGACTCTTTTCCCAAATCCTTTTGTACAGTCATTAAAGCTCGCCAACCTTATTGGCACGTTAAAACAAGAACCTGAAAACGGTTCATTCTACACATCATCAAAGGAGCTGCTAGAAAAAGAAAAGTTTACCGAAGTCTTGACTCAATATGCTAAAGAGTCTTCTGTGCTAGTCAATGTAGATCCAAAAGGTAATCTTAATGTCTAGTATTGGAGGTCGATGAATGGAAACTAACGTGTCTTCTCAACGCAGACTTTGAATCCGTGTATAATTTGTTGGTCGCGCTAATCAAGGATGCTACTGCCTCTGTCATTCCACAGCTGATAAAGTACATTGTGGATCCTATTGTGGCGACTGCTACTGAAAAGACGTTGCTTAAACTACGAGTGTAAACCATCATAATTCTTGCAAGAACGAGTTTTGTTAGCTTGCTCACACTTTACATACATATTAGGCTGAGCAACCTGTACAACAATCTGGAACGCACCAGTCCATCAAGGTGTGATGTCTACCAAGGCATTGTCGCTGTAGCAGCCAAAGGTGGCGAAGTCGATGTGTTGATTCCAACACTCCCATTGTTGGATGCCTGGTTGGCTGAATGGAGTGTCAGTGCTGATGTCAAGAGACAGCTCTTCTTGACAATCAGTGATGTGTTAGGTGCTCATAAACAATAGTGAGTTGCTATGCCTGACTTGTAAGCAAAAAAGCAGGACGACCTAACAATGGATGCATCATAGCAAACAACAATCATACGAACACCTGCTAAAGTACCTATCATCATTCCCTGCCACGCCCGAGTCATCACCAATCACAAAACCATATGCATTACGAGCCGTCACTGAAGCCATCAGGATACCGCAAGTCTTGGACTTTGAAGACTTGGTTGCTTTATATGCTGTTCAAGCCTTAAAGAAGGATGATGCACCGTTATATGACCTGTTGAATATCTTTTTGAATGAGTCGCTGGCTCAGTATGAAGCGTTTTGTAAATCTCATGCTGGATTTATGGATTCTCATGGTATGTTATTAAAGGAAGAGTTATATAACATTATTCGTGATAAGTTTTGACTTTGCTGGTTTCTAGGACTGGACCATGAACAGAATCTGAGAAAGATGAAGCTGTTATCGTTGGCTACTTTGGCAACTAGCAATGTACATGGAGAAGTTGCGTACGATATAATTGCCAAGAATCTCAACATTGATGAAGATGACGTGGAAATGTGGATCATTGATGGTGTGTTTGTACATGAACTCGATCGCTCTTTTAACCCACTCACTATTCTCTCGCACATAGCCATACGAGCAGGAATGATTGATGCCAAGATGAATCAATTGAAGCGAGTAGCAGTGATTACACGATCAACACACCGAGTATTTGGAGATGCAGAATGGCGTCAGTTGCGAGACAAGCTTAAAGCATGGAGGAGTAATTTGAGTGAAGTGCTGACTGTACTTGGAAGCACTCGACGTGATGTTGGAGAGGGGTTTGTGCAGGCCGCTGATGATGCAGTGGCAGCGGTAAACAACTAGATCTCTCTTTATTGCATCTTGCAAATGAATGCAAAGTCACGTCTTCGTATAGAAATGATTGCAGTTTGTCATTGCTTTGGGTTGCGAGTCATGTACAAATGAGTACCAAATCGCGTCCTCGTTTTGATCAAGTTTTGGATGGTTGTTTCTGCTTGGCTGTGTGTTTGACTCAAAATCATACTTGCCCATTCAACCTCTGTCACAGCTGTACGTGAGAAAGGCGAGTGACAGGGAGATTGATACCATGTTTTAACAGGGCGTTAACACAATATTCTACCTAGAAATCTAATCCCTCTTGACGCTTCAAGTTGCCAGGTCTCAAGTTCGCTCAACCTCAACACACGAACGAGAGCTTCTGCTGACACGAACTAGGACTAGATTATATTCTTGGGCAACCTATCTCGCAATAGTTCTATACTAATCTGACTCTAAATGAGGCATTTCATACGACTAAAGAGCCGTTCATCTCGTTTGAACATTTGAGGGAAATGGACTCAATTATCACAATCCAAGACCTAGATGTCGAAGAAAAGCACCGCCATTCGAGACACTCTATTCTACCTCTTACCACGGGCTCGTCGTCTGGTCTGAACAACGCATCTTCAAAACCTGGTTTCCTCGAACAGGGTCTCGGAAGCACGATCATCGCTTCTGCATTAGCTTCCTCCCCCGATCATCACAGCATGTATAGTAGTAGTGCTGGCAGCAATACCGCTGTCTTGAATATAGGCTCTAGCCCGACAATTCTGAACAGTCACGCACCGCCAAACAAGAATAGCAGGAATCTGGGTATGGGGATCAGCACGTATGGACTTCAGCAGCCGAGTCTCAGCAGTAATAGTAATAGCTCGACATCGGCGTGGCAGCCTTCCATACAGTCATACCATAAAACACACCCTCCGCAAATACAGCTTCAGCATCAACAGCAGCTCCCACCACCGCCAATATTACCTTTATCGCTTATTAATGCTTCACCAGCCTCTTCTTCCTCTACTAGTACCGCATCCTCATCAACATCTGCACACACTCAACAACAGCAAAATTCATCTCATTCTGTATCTCACATATCTTCATCCTCGTCTCCAATGCCGAACGACTCAACTATAATACCGATGCCGTTTGGAATGGTGATGCCATCATCTCCAACGCCGAAACTGACGTCCATGCAGCATAAGCTGGAACGTAAACGGGTTGCGTTCAATCAGCAGTTGAAGGAGCCTGTTAGGCCGTCTTCTATAAATACGGTCGCTGCTGCTGCTACGTCGGCTGGTATGGCTAGTAATGGTACTGGTATTAATACGGCGGCCAGTGTTGTGCCGCCTGAGACGACTAATGAGAATCGTAGTAGTAAAACGACTGATGTGGTTATTGAACAGAAGGGATTTGCGCCCTATGTGATAGGCAAGCATCACACGCGGAAGGATCATCGCATACCTGTAAGTTACCTTTGCGAGGCAATGAGCAAAATACTACCAGTACAGGTTTGAGTGTCTTCGTTCCCATATCTAAACCTTTCACCCTCCACATAGCTGACGCAAATGATGACACTACAACTCGTCTTTCTGTATACCAAATGCAATCCCGAATTCAATTACGAAAATGAACATAATCCTCGGCGGGTTTTGACCAAACCTTCCAAACCAGTGTACAATGATGGATTTGATAACGAAGAGTACGATTATATACTCTATGTGAATGATACGTTGGGGTCGGCTGAGGGTCAAAAGTAAGGAGAATTCGGCTAAAATGATTCAGAACACTGTTGGATAACAACCTTGTTTTCCTAGGTATCAGATTTTGGATGTGTTGGGACAAGGGACATTTGGACAAGTAGTGAAATGTCAGAATCTGTATACGAAGGAGCTGGTGGCTGTTAAGGTTATCAAGAACAAGCCGGCGTACTATAATCAGTCGCTTGTGGAGGTTATGATTCTAGAGTTGGTAAAGATCTCATCAGTTTTTGGTGCCTTTTCCGCTTTTTTTACTCATCATTCAATTCACCCAAAACCATTTAGCTGAATGCCCAATATGATCCAGATGACAAGCATCACCTACTGAGAATGAAGGATACCTTCAATTTCAGAAATCATCTTTGTATTGTTTGTGAAATGCTCTCGGTGAATCTATACGAGCTCATCAAACAAAACCAGTTTCGAGGCTTGTCGAGCAATCTGGTTCGAATATTCGTCACTCAGATGTTGGATGCTTTGGCTGTGCTGAATCGAGCTAAAATCATACATTGTGATTTGAAGCCTGAGAATATCTTGCTACAAAAGTGAGAATTCATCCATTATACGGCTTGTTTTTTTGGTCTCTTATTCTGACACTTTCATTCGCAGTTTGGATACTCCCTATATCAAGATCATTGATTTTGGATCTGCATGCCATGAGAATCAAACTGTCTATACATACATCCAGTCTCGATTCTATCGATCGCCTGAAGTGCTGATGGGGTTACCGTATACCTCATCGATTGATATGTGGTCGATAGGTTGTATCGCTGCTGAACTGTTTCTGGGACTGCCTCTGTTTCCTGGGTCGTCAGAATATAATCAGCTCAGTCGGATTGTTAGCATGTTGGGGTAAGATTGTTGGAGAATTGTGAATTCGTGCATGGTACTCACCCTTTTTTTTCGTCTGCCATAGGATGCCTCCTACTTACATGATTGAGCGGGGTAAAACCGCATTCAATTTTTGTAACAAGTCGATGGGTCCTGATGGGAAGATGGTGTATTCGTTAAAGACTATGGAGCAGTACAGCCTAGTACGTTATTGCGTAGTATTTTTCTGCTATCTTTTGTACTAACTGAGGATCATGTTTTTTAGGAACAAGATTGTACAGAGGCACCATCGAAAAAGTATTTTGTGGGGACGACATTGGCAGAAGTGATTTCAAGTTATCCAGTCGTGAAGAAGGGATTATCGCAAAAGGAAATCGAGAAGGGTAGAGTATCGTATTGTTCTGGTGCTTTTTGCCAGCGTGGACTAACTTTTCTTTCTTATCCAGAAATGCAAAATCGATTGAGCTTTATCGATTTCTTGCAAGGTCTACTAGTCCTAAATCCACTAGAACGCTGGAGTCCTCAACAAGCTAAAATGCATCCCTTCATCACTGGTGAAAAGTTTTCTGGACGATTCACTCCGCCCATGCACGCCATTCCTTCAAGTAGCTCTGGCCCTAGACCGAGAGCCACAACTATAAACTCAGCCTCGTCGCAAGTACCTCCCGAGTTGCGTGGTATAGTTGGACTACAGCAGCAGGGTACTAGTAATCTCAGCAAGGCATTGAAGGAGAAGAAGCCTACTGTAGTAACAGTCGACACTGATGTGGGTAATCGTGCAACTACTATTGCTGCTGAGTTGGATAAAGGTCGACCTCCATTGTCACCAGAACGAGAGGATGCAGTTGGAAGTGCTGCTTTGAAAGTAGCGCAGGGCAAGCATGAACACTACAAACAGTCATCTGTTGTGGTGCAGGATGATCGGCCAGCATCTGGAGATGCTCTGAGTGGTGCCAGTAGCGCTTCTGATAATGTTACTACAGTTAAAGCCGTAGTAGAACACGATGAATTCGACTTGGAATCAGGACTTGATCGAAGGCTGCAGTCAATACAGGTAGCAGATACTACTACGAGTGATAATAAGCTTGCTAAAGGTCAATTGTCGGTCGAGTCGTCGCCAATACCGTCGTCATCAGATGCTGGTGTTGCACCCGCTAGTCGATTCCCTCGAGACGGTGTTCGCAAGAACCAAAGCGAACCGACACCAGCAGCTATGGAAGAACTAGATGCCATTCAACAATCGAGTGCTTTTTCGCTACGTAAAATCAGATCTGAATCAGAGCCTAGTTTCAGTCCTAGTATACAGGAGCCTGTTACTGCTACGACGACGACAACGACGACAAGTACGAAACGACATTCGTATGATTCACAGGCTAATCATCCAAGGCATGGTGCTACGGTATGTTGTTGTGGTGCTTCATGTTGGTCAAATGAAAGTGCCATTGGTATTTGCTTGTTACGCTTTTTTGGTTCTAACCTCCATGTCATTTACATGTACAGGGAGAGAGGCCTTCACTGCCTTCTAGACTACCTAGTGCAGCATCGAATATCTGGGATCCATTCGAGGACGTTGAAAGTGGAGCTCCCGTCACTCGTAGAGATAGTATGAGCAGCTCTCTCGCTAGTCTCTTCTCTGGCTTTAGTAGTAGGAGAGGAAGTGCTAGTGGTGCAGCATCGAAAGGAGTGACGCCGCCTCGATCGGGCTCGTTTTCGCTATCGTCACAACAAATAGTGGACATAGGTAGCACGAACAGCAGTCCACGAATATCTAATAGTAATAGTAGCGTTACGAGTCCTCGAGTCTCTAGTGGTGTTTCTCAATCAGATTCGTATTCGACTCCACCTGGAGTATCACCGAGTGCCGGATTAGGAATAGGTCTGTTTAGCCCGGGATATGCATACCCTACAGAGTCAACACCACGATATTCTTCATCAACACCACCACCGCCAACACTTCCGCCACCCCCGAACGGAAGGTTCCCATTATCACCTAATATGATTGCTGGTGCACCTCTGAGTAATACACAACGGTATCCTTCGCAGGGCTCTCTAGGAAGAGAGTATGGACATGTGGATAGCATAGCTTCTACTCAATGGGCGTCGAATCGTAACTTGCATGCTGAGACGGGTTTAATACCGGGCGGATTTCCAGGAATTGGGAGTCCTGATGTCAATAGTAGTACGACGGGCAGTACTAGCAATACTAGTATTGATGAGACTGGTGGTAGCAGCGGTGGAGGTTTGCTGAGGCGGCAGCCGCCAAAGGATGGTGAATACGCCGCGTGATATTTTTGTGAGGGTTTGGAGGATTGGACAAGTGGAATTGTAATTTTTTTTAAAGAGATGGATGATAATATAACTAGTTTCGATATAGTGTATACTTGATGTTTCGGTTTCGGACGTGTTTACGGCTCGAATTAAGTTTCGCGTCGTCTTGAGTAACATCACGTCGCTGAGTAAAATCCACGATCAAACCATTCTAGCACAGATCATATCCAGACATGGCCCAAAGCAAGCCAAACGATCAGTTGAAGCAAGTCGCTACTGTTGCTGCGATTGGAGCTGGTGCTATCGCTGTCGGAATCGGTGCTCTGTACTGGACTTACAGGTAACAGATTGCTCCAATTGTCTTAAATTTTCACCCTTGGAGCGAAGCATCTGCAACGAGGGAAGCAAAGATAGCTTTTCTGTATCTACATCATTGATCTGATGTTGTTGATCTCCGTGCTGCTTTCCTGTGACATCTTCGTTTGTAAATTCACAACATTGATGTTCACCACACGATCACATTCAAAACCAATAACAAACTCACCCAGCATATCTCATACCATTGTAGAGATCACGCTTGGGGCTCTCGTCGCCGTACCGACCTGCCAAACTTGGAAGGAGCCAAACCACTACTCGGAAACATTGGTCAATTCGCTGCTCATATCGGTGATCGTTTGGAATGGCGTTATGAATTGTTTGAAAAGTATGTTAGTATCTCTGGATCATTCTGGTGGTTGTGATCCGCAATGCAGAGTTACATGGTTGACTGACAGCTCATCATTGCGATGTTGTTATAGGTATGGCAAGATCTTTTACGGCACCCAGCCAAACAGGTCTATTATCTTCAACTATGATATGAGAGATTTGGCGCATGTATTGTCGGATCCGTATAACTATATCAAGGTGTGTGAGTTCTCGTTTGTATACAATATTTCGGTGATTTAGTTTTTTTGGCTAGGGTCCTTTGGTGAAGAACTCTGCCGAATTCCTTGGGCATGGGATATTTGCAAGTGATGCTGAAGAGTGGAGGATTCAAAGGAAGACTGCAGGTATTGAGTGTGGTGCGTTTCTCTGGCATTACATGTGTATTTACGCTCCTTTTTTCGTCTTTAGCCAACATCTTTACAGGTACATCTCACTCGCAGTCGTTTGAGGAGTGGAATAAGTATGCTTAACCTTCTTCTCCAAAGTCCAAAACTTCAGGAACAACTTTATGGCAATGTTCTCAGATGAATCTGTACTTCTGGTCGAACATATCCAGAACGCTGCTCAGCAGAAAGCTATTGTGGATTTGCAAGGTATTTAAAGTTAGTGCGCATCTTCAGCCGATAATGCGGACGAGGTCTCAGGCCGCTACTTTTTTAGATTTGCTGTTGAGGTCTACGCTGGATTCGTTTGCATTGCTGAGCATGGGTACGTTTTGAATTAGACACGAAAAAACGAATAGCAGACAATATGTTGAAAGTACATGGACTCGAGCAACTTTGGTTCCAGAAACCTCAGGACATGTCGTTTTGTACCAAATTAAGCTTCTTACATGATCTTTTGCTTATAGGCAAGACTGTCGGCGCCATGAAGATGCGCGGTGAAGTCCACGACGGAATCTACCGCATGCCAAATGTTGAATTCATGAACGCGTTCGACAGCTTGAATGAATTCACTGTGCGACGAAATGTCAAGGCTTTTTGGCCAATTACTGATCGTTTGAATGGAACTTATAGCAAGGTACTTATGGCCGTAAAGATTGCCGCTTTTTTCGCCATTCTCAGTCGACAATGGAACTCTTTCCATAGATGCAAGAATGGAAGAAGTATCTTGACGATTTCGCTGCTGAAGTAGTCAAAGAGAAGCGTGCAAACAAGGCTGCCGGACGTAAGGTTTCGAATATGAGGATGGATCTACTCGGTATGGTGGTTTGTCTCGTTGGTTGATGATGTCTATAGGCAAATGCGATCTCTTCTGTTTTTTCTTGTGTGATTCTGATATCTCCGTATCCAGCGCTAATCTCTTTCAATCATAGACTTTTTCATGGAAAACTCGAACGAAGACGGCTCTCCATTGTCTGATGAATACTTTCGAGATGTGGTTGTGAACTTTATTTTGGCTGGACGAGGTAAATGACAAAAAGACTCACGTAGACACAACTCATTGTTTACGCACCAATCTACTTCGACTAGACACTACCGCACAAACCTTGTCATGGACATTCTGGCGTCTAGCTCAAAACCCGAAAGAGTTTGCCAAACTACGAGCTGAAATCAACCAAGTATGGTCTGGAGACGTGCTTACTTACGACCAGTTGAAGGACTTGAAGTATTGTTTGGCTGTCTTTATGGAGAGTTTGCGTTTACATGCCAGTGAGTGTCTGAAAACAAAGATCCTTTTGGTAGCACACAGAGCTGATTTACCTCTAATAGATGTTCCTACGGGCCGAAAGCAAGCTGTCAAGGACGATGTATTGCCATCCGGAACCAAAGTCTACAAGGGTGACTTTATTGAATGGAGTTCCTGGATCATGGCTCGTGAGACTGAATTGTGGGGTGCTGATGCGCATGAATGGAAACCGGAAAGGTGGATTGACAAGAATGGATCTGTAATCAAGCCCAACCAGTTCCAATTCCCACAGGTATGTGTTAGCAAGTTTGTCTCTTTTAAGATCTCGAGTTCTAACAGGGTTACTTTTACGTATAGTTCAATGCTGGTCCTCGAATTTGTCTTGGAATGAACATGTAGGATTCTCTGTGATATGCTGCAATGCGTTAGGAGGAGACCTAACTGTAATCCTTTCGATACGCAGGGCTCAACAAGAAGGTGTCGTCTTCTTGGCAACCATTGCTCGCAAGTTTGATCTGGAACTTGTCAAGGAGGACGAGAAAGCCAAATGGGCTGTATGGAACGAAGATCCATTGTTGAGGAAGGGTCGTTATGATGTTGCTGCTACATTATCTATGAAGGGAGGTGTTCATTTCAAGGTCGCAGAGCTCTGAAGCAAACATGGCTGCTACGTTATCTATGAAGGGAAATGATGTAAAAATCGCAAGAGATTTTTGTTCGTTTGAGAAATTTGATTAGTGCCGTTGTAAACAAGTGTGAGTCTTGAAAGTATGTTTGAATATAAGGTTGAATTGCTAGGTAAAGGATGAATGAGCGATCGCATAGAGAGTTTGTGTGATTCTTTGCTGGGTGTTAATCCTATGACCATAAGATGCACGCAATTGCGAAGCCGGACAGTTTACAGCATAGTAAGTGTATTGTGTCGCGTTCTGAAAGTGCATGACGCGTAATCTGTGGCGGATGCACGTCCGCTATTGACTAGGAACCAATGTAAGCATCATCTGAAACCGTTCAAAACACACTCACCAACAAACAAGGACATCCATCTTACACCTCTTGGAACTGACCTCATACTCGCATCCTGACTTTATTTCCACCATGAAGCCCTTAATATTCTACGACTTGGCAGCTGCCGATGAATCCAGACGGCTCTCGCCATACTGTTGGAGAGTTCGATTCGCGTTAGCTCACAAAGG
Source organism: Synchytrium microbalum (assembly GCF_006535985.1). Taxonomy (NCBI): domain Eukaryota; kingdom Fungi; phylum Chytridiomycota; class Chytridiomycetes; order Synchytriales; family Synchytriaceae; genus Synchytrium; species Synchytrium microbalum. The sequence goes on from NW_022158360.1 coordinate 49,208, forward strand.
TATGATACAAGGTCCCAAGCTCACAGCTACCTATTATAACTTGGATTCCATGTGATAGGTCTTCCGTATGAAGCTGTGCCCTGGAGGTTTACGGATAAAGATCGCATTGCATTCAGTGGACAAAAGCTGGTTCCTGTTCTTGTGGACGCAAACCAAGGAGAGGGGCATTTCGTGAATGATAGGTATGTGTTGGAATAGGAGGAATGCTGTTTGGATGGTTCGTGTATCGTGCAACTGCAAAGTCATTGCACTTTCTTAATGTCTGCTTTCACTCTGTTGAAGATTCATCCAGATACTGCATCTTACTCGTTAAGCCAACCTTCAAATCCTCCATCTCAATCTCTTTCATTCCATCCAGCTGGGCAATCGCTGACTACCTCGACAAGACATACCCAGACCTCCCAGAATTCTATGGCGGTGCATCCGGTCGCGCATACGCCAAATTCATCGACAACTGGTTTAAAGCCAACTGCATCATGCTCATATACGGGCCCTTAATGATGGATCTGTACGAATGTGTCGCTGAAAAGGACAAGGCGTACTACCGACAGTCTCGAGAAGCACGGTATGGCAAGCTGGAGGACATGTGTCCGGCTGGACCACAACGGGACGCTAGTATCGAAAAGTTTAGAGAGAGTTTGAATCCGGTTAGGATGACGTTGGCGAATGAGGGGGTCAAGTTTTTGGGTGGTGAGAGGCCGATATATGCTGACTAGTACGTGTGTGTTTTTGGGCTGTGTGGTTTGATGAAGACTCTAATGTAAATTGCGTGGTACATAGTGTGCTATTCAGCTTCTTCATGTGGGGGAAGAGTGCTAGCCCCATCGAGCTTGTGGAAAAAGGTGATCGGATCTATGAGTGGAGGGAACGTATGCTGGATCTCTATTCAGGGATGGCGAGACAGACTGTTTCTCACCCCGTATAAGCTACTTAATACTAATATTAACTCTCATTGATACCATCTGTGTTGGAAGTATTATTGGTTTGCACATGCTGGGATGAACACGCTTTTTTACGATATTTACGATGCCAACGAGTTCAAAAATAACAGACTTTATTTTTAGACACTGGGTTCTGCGTCGCGTTCCAAACGTATATTTCATTCGAAGTTTGGGTAGCTTCTCCTTCAGGGGACCTTTAATAGGCAGCGTGGGCTAAATTGAACACAAAGTGATTTAACATTCCTGCAACCCTGCTATCAAACAAACCGGTGAAACCGACATCTCACGCCCGGGACCAAATTCTAACATTGTTATGAAGCCAGTAATCGTTTACGACCTTGCAGCAGCCGAAGAAAATCGCAGGCTTTCGCCATATTGTTGGATGACCAAGTTAGCACTCTCCCACAAAGGTACGAAACAGGCTTTCAAGCTTAACTTATCTTATTCTCATCTAATGTTGTTTTAATCTTCAAGGCATTCCGTTTGAATCCGTGGACTGTCTCTTCACGGACAAGGATCTCATTGCGTTCAGTGGACAAAAGTTGATTCCAGTAATTGTGGACGCAAACCAAGGTGACGGACATTTCGTGAATGACAGGTATGTTTGAAGGAGCCGGTCTGCGGTTGGCTTGGTTTAGATGCTGTTTGGATCAAGAAGGTCACTCAGAAGTTTTCTCATGTGGTAGTGTTGTTACATGTTGAGGATATGTTTTCAGTATCGCAGATCAAGTATACAATTCACCATACTTGCCCTATTAACAACACTTTCCAATCTCCGTAAACCACAGCTTTGCAATCGCAGACTACCTGGACAAAACCTATCCAAACCTCCCTTCAGTGTATGGCGGAGATTCCGGTCGCACATATGCCAAATTCATTGACAACTGGTTTATAAACAACTGTGTTATGCTCATGTACGGACCAATCATGATGGATTTCTTTAACTGCATTGCTGAAAAGGACCAGGCGTACTTTCGAGAGACTCGGGAAGCTGTGTTTGGGAAGTTGGAGGACATGTGTCCCGCGGGACCGGGACGTGATGCTAGCATCAAGGACTTCAGGACTAGTTTAAATCCGTTGCGGATGACCTTGACTACTGATAAGTTCTTGGGTGGGGAAAAACCGACTTATGCTGACTAGTACGTTTGTTTTGCTTTCCAATACGTTATGTTTCAGTCTCCAACACGCATGTTGCTTCACGTTTAGTGTCTTGTTTGGTTTCTTCATGTGGGCAAAGAGTGCTAGTCCCATCGAACTCATTGAAAAAAGTGATGCGATCTATGAGTGGAGAGAACGAATGCTCGATCTCTATTCGGGGCTAGCTAGAAAGGCTGTTTCGTATCCAGTATAGTCTAACTAATTACTAATTGCTACTGCCACTGAAATCTCATTGATGTCCAACATATTGTATTTGATTTTATTTGCGTTTGTGTCTATGCGATCGCTCGTAGGAAGCTCCACAGTAGCCATAATCGGTGCCATATAACCAAGAAAAAGCTATTATGCTCTTCAAATCGCCACTCTGCAAGCTGGCCAGGGCAACTTCAATTCACGTGCAAACCAAATCGCTTTATGCGGCCTTTCGACGCGCTGAGATCTTCTGTACAAGGACGAGGGGCTGTTTCGATAATCATATAATAAGTTGACACGTCAAATTGAGCAAGAAGCGATCCCACCTCGTTGAAACACATTGTTGTTTTTGAACATCTTTGCCATCAAGTTCACAACATGTCGAAGAAAGAGGATACGTCGGCCTTGAAGGTCATTGTCACGACCATCGCCGCGTTAGGAGGCGCTACGGTGGTCGGACTTGCTGCTCTCTACTATGTCTATAGGTATGTTTATGATTTTACCTGAATGACAGTAGCACGAATCTGTCATTGCTGGGAAGACACTGTTGCAGACGTCAGTACCAAAGGATCTGCAATGCCAAAAACCAATATTTTGTTATGCTGAATGCGCTTTCAAAGCGAAGCCATCTCGTACAGAGCCTCACCGTTTCCATAGTGTCTCACACATCTTATCACACCCCACATCTTTGCAGAGACCACGCGTACGGGACACGAAAGCGCCCTGATTTGATAACAGTACCAGGATCAAAAGCACTGACTGGAAACTTGAGTGATTTGGCGGCTCATTTGGGGGACAGATTAGAATTTCAGTATGGTCTGTACAAACAATTCGGAAAGATCATATATGCTACGGTGCCTGGTCGAAACATTATCTATGAGTGAGCATACGATGATGTGCGGATTGTGTGAAGAACGCGAAAGCTGAAAGGACTTTATTGTTAGCTTCGACGTGAATGACCTTCAACGGATCTTGTCAGAGCCGTATATATATGCCAAGGTACGCGCTGTGTCGAGTACCTTCAGACCAAGAAACAGGCAAGCTGAAGATTCTCAATCTAGAGTGAAGCTGCCATGGTGAATGCTCGACCATTGCTGGGGTACGTTATTGGTTGGAGAGGTCGTTCGAAACCAGGCTCTCAAACACTGTTGTCGCAGGCACGGCATCTTCTCTGCCAACTTTGATGAATGGAGGCTACAAAGAAAAGTTGCTTGTGAGTACCTCCTGTCATGTGCTGAAGAATCTGCATTCACCTCCAAAAACTTTACAATTCTAGCCAACATCTTTACAGTCAACAACTTTAAAACTCGTAAGACACATTTACACTGTGCGAGATCACGCCACGTTTCGACATCACCCTCTGTTTAGATTTCATGAGTGGGTTTGTGGAGGAGACCAAACTGCTACTCTCACATCTTCAAGCCGCAGGTGATCAAGGTGCCATTATCGATCTCCAGGTATGAGTATGGGACGTCTTCCATTGTTTGTCTCATCAAATTTCATCGGGTTGTTTAGGACCTTCTGTTACGTGGAACTCTGGATGCGTTTTGCCAGTTGGGGTGTGGAAAGACGGTGGATGCGCTCAAGATGACCGCAACAATCCAAGATGGAGTTTACAGTGAGCATATCATTTATACCACAGCACTCCTCGTTTTCTAACATGCTTGTGTCTATCATAATAGCTCTCCCAAATGTACCCTTCATGACAGTGTTTGATTCTTTAATGACCGTGACCATTGAAAGGACCTTCAACCCTATATGGGGTATCACTGAGAGGTTTAACGGGGACTCGTGAGAAGGTACTGGTTATGACGGAATCCATTAAGTAGCAATCGAACTAATACGGTCTTTTGTGTCAGGTCCAAGAATTCAAGACCTTCCTAGACAACTTTAGTGCCGAAATCGTTGCTGAGAAACGAGCAAATCCACGCGATCCAAGCAAGAAAATGGACTTAATTGGTATACCAATGTCGTATTGAAATGAGATTTGCTCGTCAAGTGATTCACATCTCTTTTTTTTCGCTAGACTTCTTCCTCGAAACAAGCAACGCGGACGGTACTCCATTTTCAGACGAGTACCTACGAGATGTCATTATAAATTTCGTTGTTGGAGGTCGGGATACTACTGCTCAGACCTTATCGGTTAGCGTGTTTCCGAGCTCGCTCTTCGCCATACTAGATCTCATCTTTATCCTCTTTTTTGTCCAAAAGTGGTGTTTCTGGTGCTTGTCTCAGCATCCGGCAGAGTACAAGAAGCTTCAGGATGAAGTACAGGCTGTGCTTGGAGATGAGGAAATCACATACGAGAAGGTCAAAGAGCTGAAGTATTGTTTGGCTTGCTTCTTGGAGACATTGCGTATACACTCGAGTATGTCATCCTGTTGCGTGAATTGTTTTTTTGCTTATGTTTACATTGAAATTCCTCGACTCTCTAGATGTGCCTGTTGGTAAATAATAAATTGTTCTGCCAATTGTTTGAAAGCACCACTACTGACTGTCTCAACCATCTCTCCAGCACGAAAACAAGCAGTCCAAGATGATGTGTTGCCTAGTGGAACCAAAGTCATGAAGGGGTAAAAAACGCTCCTATACCGATTCAATGTAATGCTCACTGAGTCCGTCCTCCCACCTCCACACAGCGACTACCTCGAATACTCACCATGGATTATGGGCCGACAAACCGAACTCTGGGGTGCCGATGCCCTCGAATGGAAACCCGCTCGATGGATTGATTCGAGTGGAAGTGTCATCAACCCATCCCCATTCGTGTTTCCGAACTTCAATGCTGGGCCTAGACAGTGTCTTGGGATTAATATGGCAAAGTATGTTTCGCTCATTGTGGTAAGGTGATCTGGTTAACCATTGTTTCATTCTTAGGCAAGAGGGTGTAGTGTTCCTTGCATCGATTGTTCGACACTTTGACCGGTTTGAGTTGGTTAATGAAGACGACCCGAAGAAATGGGCTGTGTTTAGTGATGATCCGTTTTTGAGGAGGGGTCGTTATGGTGTTGGTGAGTGGAACATGAATTTGCTTGAATTGCAAGGTCTCATGCATGTTCTTTTTGCTGCATAGCTGCGACCCTGTCAATGCGAAGTGCAGTACACTTCAAGCTTCACCGCAAAACCGTTTGACTTTTAAGTATCCTCGTTTAATATGTTATTGTGCTTTTAAATATAATACAATCAATTAGAAAAATCCTGAACAAGTTTGTGTGTGCATGCTAACTAATTTTCATAATATTGCGAGTCCTTGAGGTTTCTCCTGTATGCCAGTACACCAGCTCGGATCAATATGATACCACCTAAAGCTCCGAGGCAGCTAGCGACGACACACATAATGGTTCCATTAGTTGTTGAGATTGTATAAGCCCCGTTTGAGGCTTGATTGAATAGCTTTTGCATCGTGCTGTATGTGACGTATGATGCGCTAGATTCCAAATCGTTAGCTCAACGCGAAAAATAAGTATACAGAGTACTTCAAAACTCACACTGAAGCACAAATCATGGCAGCCGTTCCAACACCTGCGAGAAAAGCTCCGATTCCTAGCACACGCTTGAAGCACGTAGCCCCGAATACAATAGCCAGTAGCACCAATCCCCAAGCTATAACTCCCACAAATAAGGCTGTAAAGACAAATGGGTTGTTTGCATTATACCCTGATGCCTTGAGGTTGGCAATCAGTGTAAGATAGTCTCCCAGGACTGGTATTTGCTGTTGAGGTATGTCCAAGGCAGCCGAAAAGTTGAAGGCTTGACTGAATTGGACATTGTTGCATGTGAATACACCTGATCCAAGAGGTGGGATGTGAGTTCAAATGATATGTTATAGGATCTTGTGTTATCGTACCGTTTGAAGAGAGGAGACAATAGCCCCATGGTGTGAGAGTCATATACGAGCCTTCGGCCTGAGCTACAAGTACTGAGAGCGAGTTACCAGTAGCAGTCAGTGTAGCTAGTGCTATACTCTTGACTTGGTATCCAGAGAGCAACACCAATATGGCGAGAATGAAGGTCGGTATGACGAATATCGAGGCAAGGAACTAGAAATAGAGGGATCAGGTGTGAGTCTAAAGTGTAAAATAATGACGGCAAGCGACATTGTTGATGTTGATGATTCCTCATGATCCAACCGGTGAAACAGCTGGTTAGGATAAGGAGACACCAACTCGATGATCAAACAACGAAATGCAATCCTCCAACATTCCACTTGCCCCTCTCCTCTTCTTGTTCCATTTGCGTAATTCCTCAACACCCAATTCCAGATTTAGACTTTTCACCTGGAACTTACGGCAGACCAACGGTAGTTCATTGTAGACATTGTGACTGGCTCTGGGAGTCTTTAGATCACAGGTAAGCTTATAATCCTGACCTGTTATTCACTCTGCCAAGTTTTGATTCAATTTGCAAAGCTACGGTTAGGTGAAGGAAAGGCACTGATTCGCACGTGAAAGGGACAGACGCATACCGGCCAGATCGGAACGTTTTCAAATGGATGTGCCAGCTCCTGTGGATAATCATGTCTCAAGGAACATCCCTACATCTAATCAATTGTTTCTGGCATTGGGATTTGTATCGCTTGTCTGTGCGGTAGTGGACAAGACACTAATATCAAGGAAATTACAAAATGGAACGAATGCTGTCGAATACGTGCCTCTGAATGGTACTCGTCCGGCTGAAGAGGAGGAAGGTGTCGCAGGAAGCTCGACGAATGGTGGTCTTGTTGCTAGTGTTGAAGGCGAGGAACCACACCAACAACCAAAGGCACCAGAGAATCCTATTATCATTCCGTCATTGATCCTGCTAGGTAATGTTCTGCCTGAGCCTCACTGCAAACTCTTTATGTCACTCTGGACTTTAGCCAAACAAAACACACACCCTTTACACGTTACGTGACTCTGATCTCACCACGATACAACCCGAACTCTCACAGGGATGGTCCTCTTCACAATCTATCTCTTTGACTACATTCACATCCTGCCAGCAGGAGAAAGGAAATACTCTCGAGATACCTTCTACTTTATATACATTACAATATTTGCCATCGCGTGCTACACGCGAGTAGAAGCAAACCCTTCAGACAGGAATGCTGATCAGATCTTGTCTCGGCAGCAGACTGAAGAATGGAAGGGCTGGATGCAACTCGGCTTTCTTATGTATGTTGCAAAGTTTCCTGTCTCATTCGTGTGATTGCCTGATATTTAACTCGCTTACTCTATAGGTACCACTACTTCAAAGTAATTCTTTCTAGGCTCTTTGAGCAGCTAGGATCGGAAAGTTAACAATTCCTTTTGTTTCTCAGGCCAGCGAAACATACAACGCCATCCGGATGTTCATCGCATGTTACGTGTTTCTGACTGGATTTGGAAACTTCAGCTTCTTTTACATACGGAAGGATTACTCCATCAAAAGGTAACAGGCTCGACTATGTTTGATTGTCATTTGCTGTCCCAATGTTTGTTGGTTCTCCCGCTCTGAGGAGGTCTTAAGACTGACCCTCATGCTCTGAACCCAGACTGGCCAAAATGCTCTTCCGACTCAACTTTTACGTGATACTGATTTGCATGGTGATGAACAATGAGTACATGCTCTACTACATATGTGCAATGCATACAGTAAGCCCGTTATAGTCAACTAGAAACTCAGGCTTCCAGACGACTCACTCACTGTCATTTCCCTAGTTCTGGTTCTTGTCAGTATACGCTGTCATGGCAATTAAACGAGATTGGAATACAATCCCACATCTAATGGGAATGAAGCTCGGGATCTATACATTGATCGTTGTATTCCTGTATGAGATACCCATAATTGGTCGAATCGTGTTTTCAGTACTTGGGCCGGACTCTCCTCTGCCGATACTGTCATACAATGGATCTCTTGATGAGGTATGCTTCAAATGTCACAGCTTCTTTTTTTGCCCCGTTCTAACCTGCCCCACGCTGTTATTAGTGGATGTTTAGAAGTGGGCTTGATCGATACTCTACGCTATTGGGTAACGAAATCATCCCTCTTCTCCTATTTGGACCAAATGCTGAACTTTTTACCCTCTCAAACAGGTATGTTATGCGCATGGTGCTATCCATACGTGGATGCACAGCTACGGCAACTGGAAGCAAGCAAATCACAATGGGTGAAGCCCGGCGTACTGGCTGGATCCATCTTTGTCCTACTGCTTTGGATTGTCGCCATTTTCTTGCCTTTCGACAAGTTGGTGTATAACAAGATACATCCAGTACGTATAGTAGGGCTTCGTTCAAGACGCACGTAATCTTGACATGACGTGTGCTGACTTTTTTCCGCTAGTACACGTCGTTCATACCAATTTTGGTATACATCACCATTCGAAACCTATACCCTGTGTTCAGGAGGAGCCATCTGTCCCTCTTTGCGTACTTTGGACGCATTACGCTAGAGACGTATCTCTCCCAACTTCACCTATGGTTGAGAGATGATGCAAAGAGTGTGTTGGTGTATCCAGCACTCGGCAAATACCCTCTTCTGAACTTCCTCTTCAGCTCTATGGTATGTCCCAATCACTTTGTCAAAGAATCGATGAAGCTACACTTCTTACATTGGTATTTCATTAGGTATACATCCATTTGAGCGAGACGGTGTTTGACGTGACGACGGTAGTCTCAGATTACCTCTTGGGAGGTAAAGATCAGCAAGCAAGGCTGAGTGGTGGTAGCCGTGAAGCTATACAAGAGTGGCTTGATGTGAACTTGTGGATTGCATGGCTGAAAAGATGGAGGACTGTGCTGTCGATAATAGCAGGCTGCTACGTGGTAGCCTATATTCTGTCCGAGTTCTTACTACGGATGGACTAGTGCTTGAAGGGAATGAAAAACTAGATGGTGGTAATCTTATAAAACAGCATTTTGCAGGTATCAAATGTAAACCAAGTAATGTTTAGAGTTAATCTATCTAATATATCAGTGCCAAAATACAAATACGATACGTTTTTTGCAGTTTCTTATATACAACGGAGGCAATACCCTTTCCTTCAAAAGTCTTCGTCCATATACTCTTGCGTATCATCACCACCTCCACTTGCAAGCCCCTGATCTCCAAACAAGTCCCCATCATCCTCCAAGTCCACTTCATCCTTGATGTCATCCTTCAATTCAGGTGTCCCAGCTTGCTGTTGCCCATTATTACTATTCTGACCAAATTGAAATCCACCAGCACCTTCGCCCTGCTGTTCCTGTTCAGCATTCTGCTCCCGCTGTTTGGCTTCCTCTTCTATATCGGTATCCTTCCAGCGATGCCCACAGTCCACACATGCGAAATATAGTACCATGGAATCGGCCATTTTGGATGTGGATTGGAAGAAGACTGCTTCGTTCTTGTCGCATCTGGGACATATTCTGGAGCGGGTGCGTGGGAGTGTTGGGTCTTGGGCCAGGTCGACTTTTTGGAGTGATTGTTCGCTATTGAGTGGTAGGAGAGTAGTTGTTAGTGCTGAGGGATAGGCTAGATGTTGGACGGTATGTTGCAGTGTTTGGAGTGTATGTTTGATGCATACAGCAAGAAGAGACAACACTGAGACACCAGCGAATCCATCTGCTACATCTCAATCAAATCCTTGACAACAATCCTCCCATCCTAACAACTTCCACAAGCTCGTCCAATGTTCAACACGTACATCATTGAATGCTGAACAATATGGCGATACACCAATGAATTCTGCGATTCTTCAAAGTGATCGCAATTACGACATGCCAGTTCGAGTATTCTATTATGCCTGTTCTCCCTTGGATAGAGCAGATTGTGACTGACGGAATTTGATGAGAAAAGATGTTAGATTTCAAGCTTTGAGCTGAATCAGTATATAAGAGACTTACCATTCAGGACAGAATTGGAAGGCTACAGTGCTCTGCTGTCTTGCTGCGGCTGCCATCTAGTAGTCTTTTTGACCAGTTTCTTTGCTTGAGTGGAAGATGTGACAAATTTGAAGTTGTAATTGAAGTTCTTGAAGCGAGGAACCTTCCACGCGTTGAATTAAATGAAAAGTTTACTATTGTGCTATATTTGCGTGGATTCTAACGTGTCAGGTCTCTATATCTTCATCTAGTACAAATATATTGTACAATGCAATGGACAATTGCGCCTCAACGCAATTTTCCTCAATTTGCTCTTACTACTCTGTACCGACAGCACAGACTACGACACGGCTTCAGCTACGGCCCTAGTAACATCAGTAGCACTGCTAGCGTCACGTATTGACTTTCACGCAACTTCATAGCTATGTCGCCCAACCCTTCAGCTGAACCCGCACCAATCTCTCCAGAAAACAATAGTGTTCCTGAACCCTCCAATCTTAGAGGTGGTGATATTTGAGGTCGTAGAGCTATAGCATGGATATGTTTAAGTGGTGTCGAGCCCACATCCCATATAAAGTTGCGTCAAACATTGCAAATCGATGACCAGTTTCGTCATTTGTCCAGTACTCATAGACAATTGGTTTGAGGCAATGAGTTCCAAGTGCGTGAGATGGGGCATAATGTTTGGGATGATACCGTAGTCGCTCTCGCTTACACTCGAGATTTGAAGGTTTAATACTGCTAGGTTGTCAAACGGGTCTACTCTATCGAAGAAGCACCAGCAAGAGCATCCAAATCTTGAAGCTGTAGCGTTCGTAGAGAATCAAAGTCACCGTGCTCAAATACTCCATTCCGTATCATTCGTCCCCCGCATAGCCTTACTTTAACCAAAGAATTTGATTTCAACGCTAAAAGGTTCTCTAGCTCTTTGGTGTTGACGTTAGCTTGCTTTGTGACATATGAGAAGTCCCCAATCAATGTTTGTATCATGGTACCTTCAGCGACAAGTCCTTCTACTTCGTCCACGTTCAGCACTTGTACATTAGAACCACTCTTTGACAAGACCTCGAAAAATCCAGTTGGCACATGACTATCTAGGAGCTGAATTCGTTCAAGTTGCTCGAAGCATCCAGACTCATAGCACGAGACTTCACCTTCGATCCCACTTATATATAAACTACGTAGCGTGTGTTCACTACCACGGACCAGCGACCACCAAAGTACAGCGTCCATTCCTGGGATTGCACCCACATAGATCTGAGTTTCGTTCATGCAACTCTCAAAAGTCGAGAGTTTCCATGCTTTTAAAGCTGCGACCGATTCCAGTAGGTGGAGAGCCACGGATTATCAGTTTCTGAATCTTGGGATGGCTGATGGCAAATCTGCACCAATCTGATACTGATGGTGACCTCACTGCGTTTTCATTAGTGACACTATTTAAATATATGGATTCCAACGGGACATGGAGACACGAAATCCAACAGAAATAGTTGATTGGTCTGGATCTCCACCGACTTGAGATTTTGACATGAGTTGATTACAGTTTTGACAATCAAGCGACGAGAGCTTTTAAACTCTAACGGGTACGTGTGCGTTACGAGTATTTTCATCCATATCAACGGGTTCTGGCTATAGCGAGGATTTGACGTAGATGGGGATTGCTGCATGGCATTTACATGCCCATACAAGAATCCCGGGCAATTCGTGTCCACTCTTCTATACAACTTCCAAATTACAGCAGCATTCCATTCTTTTGATACTAGAGCTGCTGAAAACAATTCGTTTACAGCCAGCTCCGGCATATGTTGACAACGATGGAACGAGTTATCGATGCAATAAACCACAAAAGTCCAACAATTCAGCTCAGAAAGGACGCCCAATTAACGCGATTTGATCACACAATACAGATCAATGATCATTTCAACACGATCTAGCCATCTTTTTACATCCAATTCTATCACGTGTAGCTTAAGTTTTTTTGACACATGGTCATGATGACCTGGGACTCTTCATCAATCACGAAATGATCGGATATGATCATCATCATCATATCGGAAATTATCTCGCATTCGTCTAAACCTCGTGCTTCATGTGGTCGATACGTGGAGGTCGATGGTTGCGTTTGTTGTTTTGATTTATACAATAACTACTGTGTACAATATATAAAGATACCAAACAAAATACATCGAATGCCTCCACAGCATACTACCAAAAGAATGACCAAGCTCTACGGGCCTTCACTCTAGATGCTGCAGCCAACGAAGATCCCACCAAACCATCTCCATCAGCATCTGTCAATGTCCCATCCGTCCAACTGCCTTCATTCACACTTTTTGGTGATGATGATGCCGTTGCATCTTCTTCTCCTTCCGACTCATCACGTACACCAACATCAACCACAATCCCCCGTCGTTTTAGCATCTTTACTCGAGAGTGGAAGGCAATATCAACAGTACATGGCGATTTCTGCAGGAATGGTTCACCATCTAGCTGCATGGCCATTTCGGCCGTCATTGGGAAGTATAATCGTGCTACGGATGCTTGACCTAGCATTTCAGGTGATGACAAGCCTGCTATCGAGGCTCCCATGTGGAATGGACCTCCAACACCTAGAGCTTCAAATTGTCCATCATCTGATAGTTGACTTGGAGCTCCAAATGCTTCCAGAGGCTTGTATATCTGGCAGCCACCACCATATGACGATATGTTCAATATTATTGCACCACCAAGATGGTCTAGTGTTATAGGTGGGCTTGATCCTAATTGTAGCGTCGATCCTACTAGCTTCGTATGCTGCGGTGACATTACCGTTGGTGATGATGCTGGTTCGGATGGTTGGCTTGACATGCCCATCAAGTGTAGTATGTTGAGTACTACTTGTCGTCCTCCTAATACTGCATACCAGGCTTTATTTATTAGACGGTTTCGGAAGAGCTGAGGTTGACTTTCCCTGGCACGATGGAAGTCGAGCACGATACGAGCATCTGCACCTGCACTAAAATAGTTTGTACAGACGAGAGTCTTGGTTGCAAAAGCAGGTCGTTGAGCGAAGGCCATGGTTCGAGATACTAATGAGGTCGATGCTGATATGCTGGTGTTTAATATAGCTGGAGACGAAGATGGGTTTGATGATGGTTTGGGAGCTGAAGCTATTGTTATGCTCCATCGATCCAGTTCAATCACTTGAGCTAGGTTGATGGCAGCTATGATAGGAAGTAGTTCTTCTCCAGCCCAACCTCCTCCCCAACCTAAGGACCTAGCCTGTTCAAGATAAGAACAAGAGGTGTGAGTGAGCAGCGAAAAAACAAATGCTATATCAAGGTATATCGAACTGACCAAGTCATTGCCTGTTCCCATTGGTAGAGTACCAACAGGAGGTCGCTCATCTGGATTGAGACATAGCTTGTCAAGGACCTAGAGCAATTTAAGAGATTCGTCATCTTGACCATTCATCAACCCACACACAAAAAAACCGTGTCGACAACATAACTTACGTTGAGCACCCAACCAATCGTACCATCACCACCACATACAAGTACACGACATTTACTCAGGCATGATGAAAAGATCATCAATACGTCTTCAGGAGACTGTCGGGACGTATCTACAATCTGTATCGGATTGAGGATCTGATACAACGACCTCAATAGTATAGGAGCATCCTGAGCTCCCGATTTCGGATTGACAATACAGAGTAGCGGCCTTACATCAGCAGTCTGCGACAGGTCGACACGTAGACGAGGCTGTAGTTGTTTACTTGGTGAGGTTTGTCGTTTGGCAGACGGTGATGATGAAGATGGTGGTGGTGCGGGGGTGGTATTTGGCGATACGCACCATGGTGGAACTACTATGCTAGGTATAGGTCCTAACGAGCATGGTTGTGGTGGTAGATCGGGTAGACAGTGGTGATGCACAATGATTGAACACCACGAGCAACGGTACTCGGAGTGTAGTCCTGGTTCTATACCTACAGTGACATGACAGACTGCACAGCGTGCATCTGGTATCAAGTGGAGATTTCCTTCCACCCATTGATGAGGAAGGCTCGTGATTGCTTCCGATGAAGCTGATGGTGTTGGAGTCGATGCTGGGATGTAGTGCTTCTTGCACGGTTGATTATTGACCAGGTGGTGGTGGTTCTTATGTGCACATCGTCCACATATCTAAGAGGGAGAGTGTGAGAGCTTGACTCGTTCTTCATAGTAGCCCCCATTTTTGCAAATACTTACGAGACATCGAATACCATGCAAGACAATAGCAGTCCCACAAGCATTACAAAACTTGGGAACACCTCTATCATCACTTCCCCCTGTAGTCCAGATGTGTGAGAAGCTTGGAGGGGTCTTTGATGATGATGTGCTCGTTTGAACTCCAAGATACTACGAGAGGCAGGGTTTGATCAGCACGGTGAATCTTGATGGCTTTATCTGATCCGAAACAATGCAAATCAACTTCATGACTAGCGTACCGTCAGAGTTCGTGGATACAAGAATCTAAAAATCTGATAGGTGATTGCCACGCTTATACATGACACCACGAATAGAGTTCCATAGACCCCAAAGATACTACGTAGAGAATCTTGGTATTTATACAAGTAAAAGTCACTAGACCTTATCATCTTCCTCTGTTTAGTCTAATGTCAACAAAGGAGAATGTGTCGTTTGTTAGATTGTTGATTTCCAACAAGAAAATGACTTCCAACAGATGCGGGCCTTACCAATCTATTCTATGAGATGCCTCCGATGATGGCAATATCCTTGACTCCTTCCAAACCTCTCGTTGAATCGCCAGATCTCACGTGCCAATGAGTTCTGGAAGAAAGCTTATTTTAGCGACAACGAGTGCGAGAAGTGGAAGAGGTCAGACGGTAACTCCCTCGAGCTTTTTATAAGTTACAAGCGATTGAACCGTGTCAAACGCGTCGCATCTCCGTTGGCTTAAAGTTTGGGCTACCCCATATTCATACGTCGATATTTCTACAGCTTTCGTTCATGAGGTCAAATGAACATGTTATACACGCGATTTCATGATTTCGGCATATTTGACTCCTTGTCCGTATGGTATATCATCGTGCTTTATTCAACACCGTCAACGTTCAGTCATCTACACGACTCTGGGCAATCTGACGAAGAAAGAAGCCCAAGAAAATGAATTTCAAGAAAGCCAACTCAATGCCAAGCGCAGGAGCACGTAAGCTTGCGTTTCTTTTATCCCATAAACCGCTTTATTCATGAAGCAATCCCTCTCTTTGTCGCCATGTTGTAACATGATACAACTCTTGCACCATCTTACCAGTTCGAGCTATTGGAGGCGGTGTCGCAAAGGCCGTATCATCCAGATCATCTACTCCTCAAGCTCGCCAACCAAAAGCTGCTTCCAATGGTCCTGCATCAAACACACCTCCAAAACCAAATGCTCCTGTAAAGACTGAAAAGGACAAGCAGAGAGACGCTTGGAGATCTGAAAGCATGTTCAAAATCATTGATCTCATCAAGGTATTTTCGCAGATTGGTTGAACAGTATTGAATGATGGACGTGTGTGTGTGATGTTGCCGAATCTCATTGCCTGATTCCAACACGGCTTAGAGCGAAGACAGAGCCTTCAAGTTTGCAGAAGTGCAATTACATATGGGTGGGCAACTCTGGAATAAGGATGCTCTGCTCATGAAGTCACTCAAAGACAAGCTGAACGTTGAAGTAAATGCTGACGGAGAAACTATACGATACAAGGTAAAGACAATACGCCACACCCGTGCGATGCTACAGTGCATGTATCGCTTGCATTTGAATGCTTCTGATCGCTACTCACACTTGCTTCATCAGTGGAAGTACTCGATCAAAACCAAGAATGACTTGCTCCAAGTGCTCAAAACACACCATAACAAGGGTGTTGTAAGGGTAGAAGAAGATCTAGCTGCCAACGCTTTCTGCAAATCATTGGGTGCATTCGCTGAAGTACGTACTACATCATAGTTCTCGCATGTTACTTGTTTTTGGGTGGGGTGCTTGCCAACACTCCCTCAAACAGGATTTGGCACAAGACGGGTGGGTCAGAATCTTGTCACGACAAAAGGGGACTGGCAATCCGGCCAGTATATGGTATGATCCTTGGTCTCAGAGTGAAGAGTGTCGGACAGTCATCATTTCAGCTGGCAAGTTTTTCTTTGAAAAGTCGTTGTGGCTTTTTTGTCCAGATGGTGAAGTACATGTCTGACTCCTATTCTCGTTGGTTCACTTAGCTGATCTTGCACTATGGGAGTCGATGCGAGTGGATCCTGAACATGTTGACGAAGAGTTGAAGAAGCGTAAGTTCGTTGATTGATGTCACGTCTGCTCTAAAAAAGCTTCCATGTTCTTTTTTGCTCACTACCGCTCACCTTCGTTCCTAGTCGAGTTGACAACGATCGCAGTCGCCGAGCAACCAAAAGCAAAGGCACCTGAACCAACAAAGAAGAAGGGGAAGGGCAGTCGTGGGATGCGGGGAGTCAAACTCATGAACACTCATTTGACCCTCGACTGGTTGGAATTCATGCAAGCGCCAACACGCAAATAAATTATTAGAAAGGGAAACTTAGATGTCAAACGCATATGCAATTTGCACAAAATGTTATATATTCTGAATGGACGAATGGGATCCCCCCTACTTGTAAAGAAAGATAATAAAATTTATGGAGGTACTTCCCTCTTATTTGCATCGCAAACGACCTGTCGATTGCTTTACTGAGCACTGAATTGGGGGAGGGGGTTTCGTATAGCCGATTCCCATCTTGTACGGCATAGCCCAAGTTCGTGACTCTGATGGAATTGTGTCTAGTGCTGATTTCGAGTCTGATTTCGAGGTCCATCACACAGCATTGTGTTGGAATTGAGGCGCAATACACACAAGGCAAATTAATATAATACTGTTATTCGAGATATCATCGCTACAAATCTCATGCTTTTTGGAAACAATGAGTCTTTACAGAGTTCAAGTGTGCGGTCAGACAGAGAAAATTACAGCACGAGCAGCAAGTTTGGATCGTGAATCATTCTTCTTGCGTTCGTCCTCTGCCTTTTCAGCACGGATACGTTCCTCTTCAGCTGCATGGACACTTGCAATACGTTTCTTTTCTGCAAGTTGGGCGTCGATTTGTGCCTTGTTTTCAGCAATTGGGTTCCTATACCACATAACCAACTTCAGATGCTGCTCTTGTATCGAAATCAAAGATGCAAGACTTGTATCTTACTTTGCAGACGCATGCATCTGCTGCTCAAAAAACAATGCACGACCACTCAACCCAGTCGTTGCAGCACGTCCAGTAGCTGCAGTAGGTGCCTCGTTGACTGGTACAGGTACATTATCAGGTGCAGGAGCTGGTCCTGAAATCATCTATATCAACATCATGGAATATGTCAAATCGTTGGACATGCGATCCTTTGTTTTTTGTTGCACGCCAAAAACTCACAGCCAAGAAATCCGAAAACGATATCTTTCCATCCTTATCAGCATCAACTTCAGCAATAGCCTGTCTGACTTCCGTGGCAGTCTTGGCTTCACCTAAAGCTTCAAACATTCGCGATACTTCGAATTGGTCCATGAGGCCAGTGTTTGATGTGTTGTGTCTATATACAAGCAAAGAGTAGTAGAATATGATTTTTGTACAAGATTCGAGTCTCGTTTTGGTGGTCAACCCAAAAATGTCAAAACAACGAAAACTGCTCACTTTTTGAACAATGTACGAATTGTTTCGACAGTGTCTCGGTCTACATTCTTGAACCGTCCATTGTCAAATAAGGTGATGTCGGCGTATGAAGAGTCTGGGTTTATTGTCGTAGGGCGTTGAAGAGCCATTGTTTCTGTTGTGGTGTCTGAAGGGTGAAAAAATTGTTAGGTGATTTCAGCAAAGTGACGGTGATGATCGCGACACTTACTTACCAAGTGTTTTAAAATGAAGACAAGTATGCTTGCGAAGTACAAAAATTGTGAAAATGAGTTAAGAGAGTTCGCTTTGTTGCGGGAAAGTTTGTGACGAGGGTTTGCGGCGGTTATTTGAGATAACCCAAACCTGAAAACAAAACACACTCCGAGCACTCGCCAAGCATCGTCAAAAGGAGCAAGAATATTGAAATGGTAAAGAAATGTATATATATATATATATATATCTTTTATTACAAATCTGAACTAAAACCAACCACTTTTCCGACGCACTCACAAACCCCCTAACCGTTACCCCTCCTTATATACATTCCTACGTGTTGACAACATCTTGAGTGATATCCGTAAAAGGCGCACGATTCGAAGAATTCTTTCGAGATCGTGTCGACTTTGCAGATGATGGAGTTGTGACTGTCGTAGTAGAATTGCGTGATAAGCGTGACAAGTCAAATGTACCAGCATCGCCATGTCGAAGCTTTGTACGCAGAGATGGAAGAGTATAGTTGACGGACTTGCCACGAGTGATACGTGTCAAGGCCACTGTACAAAAACACCCAAGAGAGAATGTGTTGGCTATACTGAGTGACTTGATGGGAATCATAACACAAATACTTACAGTTTTCATCAGTAGGCGAAACACTTGAGGAAGCTCTAGGAGCTACTATGCTAGCAACGGATTTAGGCATAGGAGTGTGTGCACGCTTCTTCTTAGACTTTGCAGCAGCCTTGACCAGTCCTGGAGTCACTATATGTTGTGTTGTGTGTTGTTATTGCCATCGGAGGTGAAATGTAGTTCTTCTGTTACTGAACAATCACATACCTGCTACCTCACTATCACCTCCTGGAGTATGAGTAAGGTTCTGGGGCTGCTTGTTGACTGTTGGTGAAAACACCACTGGTACGACTATCTCTTCATATACAACGTCCTTCTTCCTTCCAGGACTCTTATTATGAGACTCTCCGTCTGTCATGATAGCTTCCTTTTGCAGATCAGTGACATCGGTCTGCTCCAAACTATCATCGTCGTCTAGAACACTACTCGATATATCCTTAGCAGCAGGTTTTAAAGCTCGAGGAGCAGGAGTTCGAGCTCGGCGACGTCGTTTGGGTGGAGACTTTGGAATGGGATCATTCGACGTCGTAAGCTGCGAAGGCTCTACAGGCTCTTCCGATGGTTCAATGACTTGCTCCACGAGCTGCTCATCAACAAACTGCGAGAGAGACGGTGGAGGCTCGTCTAAGTTCCTGGTGATTTGGGGCAAGAGTCCCTGAGGATCATGTGGAGTTGTCATGCAGTGCATCGATGCGATTTCATTACGGAGTGGCGATGGATGGATGGATGTGCGTAGGTGCTCCAACATATTGCGACCGGCGTAAGGTGTCATCGAGGCATCAAAGGATACAGGCGAGCATAAGTCCATGGATGTTTCGCCATCATTGGTTGATGGTGAACCATGTGCCTCACTTACATACTGACTAACTATTTCAGTAGCTCGTTCAAGAGGTACTGTTGGAGGCATTGATGCTGGAATAGTTGGCACGATGGCTTCTATTTCGGTACTGACTTGATGGGCCAGGTTATCAGGAGCATCATAAAAGTCACCGTTACTAATATTGGATTCCTTTACAATAGGCTGTTTCGAAGGTGTGTTCTCGAGAATATCATCATCAATCAAGAGACTATCCAAAGCTGCTTGAATCACCGCATCTGCATGTTCAAGCTCGTCCTGCAACAGCAATTCCTCTGCATGAGTTCTACCAGATTGTTCTTCGTCATACTGTTCTTCAGGTATGGACTCCAAGGTACTCCAGAGCTTGGAAAGTCCTCTATTAATATGCTGAATTAGATTCAAAAACTACTAGTGAGAACAAGCCTTTCAACTCGACAATACCGACACGGCGATACGCCCATCTTAGATCTCCATGTGCTGCTCTTCAATTCTAATATGCCATCAGCTGCATCCACTTCATCAAGAAGTTTTTCGTTCAAAGGCGATGTATAGATTGGAAGCTATGAAGGCGTAAGGTATTGGTTTGCTTTGCTGCATTGATTGGTGTAAGCAAGACACATACTGATTCTAGATGAGCTCTGACTTTGCGCAGCGAAGGAGAATGATCTTCTAGACCTCCATGTTGTAGAAGTGTTTCCGAGACTGACATTGAAGAGACGTGACTACTTAGTTAGGAATCGTTGCAAGAGAGCCGTACTCAACGAAGATCAAATCTACCGTACTCACCACTCAACGAAGCCAAAGCACGTGGTTTGAGCAGCGACTGAAGCTCTGGAATGACTTTGGATTCCACCATAGCTAGTTTCGTCTTGACGACAGTTGTAAACGAATTCATGATGTCCAGTGTCGTTCTCGATAGATCCTATTAAATCACAAGATTGAGATGAGATGCGACGATCCATCTTGGTATTAGTTCAAAACGAAGCTTACTTGAATGGCATTAAACTTTTCCATTTGCATCTTGCATTCAAGACTCGTTTTCTCCATTTCACGTTCTTCAGCCTACAACAGATACAAAAGGAAG
Organism: Synchytrium microbalum; assembly: GCF_006535985.1. Taxonomy (NCBI): domain Eukaryota; kingdom Fungi; phylum Chytridiomycota; class Chytridiomycetes; order Synchytriales; family Synchytriaceae; genus Synchytrium; species Synchytrium microbalum. Next base: position 69,769 of record NW_022158360.1, read on the forward strand.
AAGATAATCAGCAGGATGCGCAAGCATTAACTTGCGACAGAGTTTTCGATTTTCTCCTACTTGTAAGGTAAGCTTTGTCACCTGGCTGCTCAAGTCCAGAGTTTGTGAAATCAAGTTCAATCTTTCTTGTTCTAAGCGCCTCAATTGTGTAGCATACAGCGCATTGACTCTGATAATGTCGCTGTTTTGCTTTTGGTATCGTTTCCTCACTAGTATAAAGCGTAGTTTGTGAGTATCGTGATGTCCATAAGCAAAATGTTTGATGTAGTGATCATTACTTGGCTCGACATCTCCCTGGAGAGTTCTTGCCATAGACATATTTGCTGCTGGCAAACGAGCCGACTCTCCAAAGTTGCCAGCCTTAGCCTAGTTGGTGAATGTTTTTGCCAAGTTTGAATGATTTGGCTGGCATCCTCAAAGCTTGCTCACCTTGATGATGGAAGGTCGACTGACACCGCGATCAAGGACATTTAAAGGCTCTCTGAAGGCCAGCTTACTGTCCATGTCCAAGGTCAATAGGAAATCAATTAAAGAACTAACTTGATTTGTTGTGTCGTGATTTAGCCATTTCAGCACTTCAGCACTCAGATTCGAACGCGAAGCGACGCGAAGAGCTCATAAGAACGTGACGAATAGCAAAAAGAAATTTCGCACTTAAGCTCAGATCGTACAACTCGCTACGCTTACCAAAAATGTTTGTCGCAGTATTCCCTGCTGTAGGATACAAACAGCAGTGGTTGCTTCAATGGGAATCTATTGAAGATATCCTCAAACAGACGTAACAAAATAAATGGCTGACAGAGCTGTCATTACTATACTTACCGTGGATCCAGCGATTTTTGGCACTAGTACGCGTCATGAAACCACTTGAAACCTCTGGTAAAGGATGGTCCTTTGAATAACGGGATTTGCAGTGTGAAAAGGTTGGTAACGTACAAGGCGGGGTACTACCAAAAAGTATTCGCCGAAAAGCCTGGGAAGGCAGTGTATTGTCATAGTAGCAAGGATTCTTTTTTTCTGTTGGTTGCAGATGACAGCGCCTGTTGGATAGCAGCTCCTTTATAACCTCGTCCTTCCACCATCCATTCAGTCCCTTCGTCACAGTCTCGTAACACAGTGCTGCCAATTGGTGATGGGTGATCTTCTATATTCTGATGTCGAGACTTGACTGGCTGATCCACATACGTTTTGCCAGTCCTCACGTTCATCTAGCTTTCTTTACGCGTTCGAAGATGACAGATCCATATTTCATATGATAGCTGCCAGCTAGCGTGCTTGGTCTTGCATCGTGAATATTGTCAACCTTGATCACATTTCAATTCCGAGCAGAGTTTCGTAAGGTGGCATTCCACGCACCGAAAATTTTAATTGTTGGAGATATTAAAACGAATTTTCCAAAGCTCCATTGACTGCGAGTAAGTCTTGGTGCTGGTGTAAGCTTGCGACTTGTTTTTTGATGAATGTCTCGTCATTTTGGGTTGCAAAGAGGGATTAGATGCAGCTTGGAGGGGAAAAATTTGGATTAAACTCATGTCAAGAGTGCATTCGATTGAGCCCTTTGTTGTCTTGCTCTTTCTGGAGCTTGGTGTCAACCAGCATCACAACATTTTGAATCTACGTGCAAGTCAAGACAAATTTAAGCTCAAGAGTTCTGATACCAATTTATTTCTACCTCAATTAGTAACCTGAAAATATGGGCAAGAAAACTGAAAAGGAAAAGGCGTTGGCTGGTGAGCTATACAACGCCAATGACAAGGAGCTCGTAGATGATCGTGAAGCTTGCAAGAAATTGATTCGCAAGTACAATCACCCTGATCGAGAAAGAGGTACATCGCTGTCGCATTTAGCATTGCTGACTTTCGATCTGCACTATTGGATTGTCGGTCTTCTGACGTTACAGTGTTTGCTTTAGAGGAATTACCAAAGATTTTGAAGGAGTTGCTTGTTGATGATGGAAAGACGGATCCACCATTCATAGAACCTCCATTTTACTGTGATGTACGCCTTGCTTGATTCGGTTTCTTTGAACACGCTGTGACACTGTCCCATTCATTTCCATTTTTTCTTAGTATGGGTACAACATTACATATGGCAAGAACGTCTACATGAATCACAACTGTATCATCTTGGACTGTAACAAGGTATTGGAACCTGATCAGGTTTTGAGTATAGTCTCGCATCCAAAAACTCACATCATCTGATGCCAAACCTGCATACCAAGGTCACAATCGGTGACAATGTGATGTTTGCTCCCAATGTCGCTATCTATGCTGCAACACACCCACTTGAAGCTGAAATTCGAAGGGATATGGGTCCTGAATTAGCTTTCCCTGTTACTATAGGGTTAGCGTCATTACGATTCCGCTTCTTATCAGGATATCATAACAGCCCTTTCAACCATACTGTAGTTCCGACGTTTGGATTGGTGGCAACTCTGTGATCCTGGTATGCATGGGTTTGTGACTCGGTTCGATCTCATGTTCCGTGGAAAGCTTCCTGACTGATAGCAATGCTGAATGGCACGAGCCGAGTACTTTGATTTCTCTCACAAATGCTTATCAATCCAACCTTTCTTATTATCTCTAGCCTGGCGTAACCATTGGAGATGGAGCTGGTACGCGTATGGAGACTGTTGCGACAATTGAGAACTCCATTTAACACAATATTCTTTTGAAGTTGTGGGTGCTGGAAGTGTAGTAACCAAGGATGTTGCTCCCTACACAGTAGTTGTTGGTGTGTATTGAGCTGCTTACTCGTGATATTGCCTTTGATCTCTGACTGAAATATGACAATAGGGAATCCCGCACATTTCCTGAAGGACATTCCGCGTGAAAAGGAAAAGAAGCCTGTATCCAAGAAGAAGGCAGACGAGAAGAAGGTAGAAGAGAAAAAAGCCGAAGAGGCTGAAGTGACAGAAGAGGCAGAAAAGGAAGCTCCCAAGAAGCGAACTTCCAAGAAGAAGTCATCGGACGAAACTGAAGAGCCAGAAAAGGAAGCTCCCAAGAAAAAGAAGCCTAAAAAGTAATTTGTGTATTGATATTCGCCAAACAAAATATAGATAGATCCATTTTAGGTTTGGTACTTCATCGTGTGTTGACCTCGTTACAGGCTTTCGCGTTCTGAAGGCCAATCGCTTTCAGTAAGCAAATCAAAATAATTATAAAATAATAACATTAATCAAGATCTATTCCACGTGGCATGATCGCCCAGTCACCGTTCTGAAACAACAGCAACCTTCTTGAAACTTTCCAAACATCATATCCGCAGCAACCAACTCATTGAACGAAAACGCCCCATATGAAAAAGTAAGAAAGAGGGTAAGCAGTCGATAGACAGTCATATATTACCTTGAATCTTCATTCTTCCATCATGCAAACTAACTTGAATCAACTCAAAACTAATTAGAACAAGAATGTTAGCAGCCGACGTGCCAAACTACTTGCTACCCGAGTATGACCCATCAAAAGCCACGACACCTGAGTTGATGCGTATACTCATAACTCATGATGTCCCTCTGCCTCCAAAGAAAGAGAAAAAGGAGGTCTATGTAGGCCTGTTTCAGCAGCACATTGTTTCTCGACGAGGGCAACTGATTGCTGAATATACTCGACCAGTCCATGCCACGACTCCACCTGGACCTGGTCAAGCTTCTATATCCACTCCTATCACCGAAAGGAAACGCAAAACTGGAAATAGTAGAGCCTCATCCTCGAAAGCTCCTATAAATGTTGACGACGATGATGAAGAAGTCAACTTCTCCGATGATAATCCATTCCAGAGTGGTGGTGAAGAGTCTCCAGAGAAGGCGGCTGATCGCAAAATGAAGCTCAAACGTCGTAAATCTGTCGCACCACCAGGAACTGCAGGAGGAATCATATTCTCAGATGATGAAGCAACTACTCCTGCTAGTGCCGTTAAACGAAACACATTAAGGAACAAAACAGGAGCATCGCCACAACCATTCATGTTTAAGACAAGAACTCCAGATGTAAACTTTAGTAAAACAGGACTCGATGGACCATTTGGAGCTGAAGAAGGAAGTGGAGGAAACGGTGCTGGTGCTCCGTCTGGTAGTAGTAGGAAAACAACCAAACGACAACCTGCAAAGCCTCGTCAACGAGCTGCGCAACGAGCATGGACGGATGATGATGGTAGTAGTAGTCCTCCTAAAACTACGGGTAACATCATAGAACTTGAAGACTGGAAGTCTGTATTGCCTTCTCCTACTACCAGAATCGCTACTCCCAAACCCGCAGCAACACCAACAGCTCAACGAACCGCTCTGAAGAAGGCCGTACCTCGAAAAGAAAGGAAAGAGGACAAGCCAAATGAAGTCACAGCTGCCAATATGATATTTAGGGTCGTGGTCTCTGTCTTCATTATATTGTTACTGCACTGGTTGTATATGGTAAAGGATACTATTGGGTATTGTGAACCATCGAACTCTTATAATAGCAATAATCTGGAAGCCATGCACGGTGGAAGATGGAATCCCCTCGTGCATGTATTACCCTCACATCTTTGCTTATCCTGTCCGACCGGTGCAACTTGTGTAGGAGACACAGTTTTATCATGCCAGAATCCCGAGCATATCCTTGAACCACTGTCTCCCATTCCAACGACCATATTCCCCCTCAACTATATGACCTGTGTTGAAAACAAGTATAAACTGGCTACCGAAGCTCGTCAAGCTCAACAAGTAGACCGCCTCGTATCTCACTTGGACCAGGTGGTCAGGTCATGGATTGGACGAGCTCAGTGTGGTGAGTTGAGTGCTGATGAAGCAAGCATGATACCTGCATGGGCTAAGGATAATGGACGAGTGTGGGGAATGCCACCTGCAGAGGCTAAAAGGCAACTACAGCTAGCCATAGGTCAGAAATGGTCATCACAGCGATTTGAAGAGCACTGGGACTTGCTTCTTCGTCGTATAACACCCGGTAGTAGCACTCATTTACCAGCAGCAGCAGTACGGACGGCATTTGATAAAACAGGGCGTCATTTATTACTCGTTTCGTCACTCGAACCAATTATATCCTTCTCGTGCCGTATCAAATCCTCGGTGTGGCAAACCATCCGTACCTACTCTACACACTTGGCAGTCACGTCTCTAGCATGTATCCTAGCTGCCGTGTGGTATGATAAATCGGTAACGACCACTCGAGAGTCCAAAATGATAGGATCTCTTGTTGACGACGTGCTTAATAGTCTAGCTCAAGCAAACGAACAACACCAAGACGAACCAGATCGTTATCCTTTACCCGGTATCACTGTAGACCAACTCCGAGATCATTTATTACCAGTACCCGTCCATCGTAGAAGGCTCTGGACTCGCACATCTGGTAGCACAGGTGAACAACAAACCAGTAAAGATGTAGAAGGACGTACGAAATGGCATCTAGATGATGATGCATCACGAGAACGCATATGGAAGCAAGTCAGTGATGTGGTGACACGTAATGCCATGGTACGAGAAACTAGTATGGAAGTCAAGGGCGAAATGCACACTATTTGGCAATGGATTGCAAATGATGTCTTGTCGCCACGTCGATCAAGTAGCATGGGAAATTTAACGAGTATGGGTAGTAGAGCTAGTGGATTTGGTGGTGGATTCGGTGCTGGTGGAAGTGGTGGAGGAGCAAGTGGTAGCAGCGTTGGTCAATATGGATCGCCTGTTGTCCCAGCCCTTGCGAAGAGATTGTCAACCGCTCAACAAGGTCAGGAAGCTGGTCAAATTACATCTGGTCCTGAAAATTACCCATCATTGTAGGATTGTAAACTAATGTATATGTAGAAAACTTGCAGCTTTCTTTTTTTACCAAAATAAAACACGCATTATTCTATTATTCGCTGTTACTGTATGCAAACAAAAAGCGGGTGACTTGGCGAGCTTTTGCTCAATGCTTGTCAGTTGGTTTGGCCGACGCACTTCCTAGAAACGAATGCAATCCTCCTTCTTAGCGAAAGGGCTAAAGCTCTCAGTGGTCCAGTGTCCAGCAGCATGATCGGTAGCAGCAAAGGCAGTCTCGCAGTGCTTGCTCTGCGCAAATGTTCAGAACATGAAATGTTTGGCACAGTTTCAGCACAAACACAACCCAATTATGGACGAGTTGCGTAAGTTAAACAAGGAATTGGATTTATTTGCAAGTCAACGACCGATGCAGGTTGCCTCGGTTTACAATAGCCTGTTTGTGTCATCACATTGATAATGAGCATCAACGTTGATCTATATCTCCTTTTTAGCCAAACGAGATCTGCAGGTGCAAAGAGGCGAGACCACGATCAATGAGGACGGACAGGACTCGGATATTATGTGGAATGCTGATGATATGGTTTCAGTCAGTCAGTCTGTGAAGCTCAACACAATTGACTTCATGAACTGGACCACTGGATTGTATTGACAAGCACTCTATTCAGGTAGAAAACGAATGGATTTCTTATTTCACATGATGTGCTTGCTGGATGAGGCACGCTGCTCGAATATTACTTTGCTTCATGGGCACCATTACATGACAGGACCTCAAAGGAATATGAAATGGTTGATTTCTCCTTTGATTCAGTATGATATTAGAATTGGATGCCAGCGTACACTGGTTAGTAACCTTATGGACTTTGGCAGGCCATCGGATGCGTACTGAAACAGTTTAACATATAGTGGTGTTGACGATCTACTTGTTTGTACTCGTGATTTCGCTCTTTTTTCACAACATGGAATGATAACTTGAACGGTGAAGCTTCTGTGGTGCTTCTCAATCTAGACTTGCAGGCTAAGAGCAAGAAGTATGTAATCAACAATAAAAATGTACTAGTCGTTGGATAACAAATGCATCTAGAAAGTCTGACGCTGTTACAACACTCTTATAGTAATTATTCATATTATTCTTGTATCCAAGTCGAGACACGTTTGGCTGGAATGCAGGGAAAGGCCATGCGATGTATCGACAGACGCCAAGACTGTTGGGCTATTCTTGGGCTGGTGCCTGCACGTCAAACCACGGTAATGTAGCTTCTACAGCACCGTGTTTATGTTTCAATGCCAGATTCTCATTGGGTGGTGTTGGAGTGACCGAGTCAAGTACCAAGTTTTGGCAATGAAGGATTCAACGTTGGCAAGATATTAACTTGCCAAAAGATCAGCCTCTTGTAGTGGAGCGATGTATGTACATTTAACTACAGAAGGTCGCCAATGTCTTCGAAGGCCACATCGTCTAGAGCTTCCACGTCGTATTTACATCATAGTGCTGGTCACACGTCAATTGATTGGTCTGAAGATCATATTGCTAAAATAGTTGCCTGAAAGGAATGTGGAGGAGTGGAATTATGGCTAGTCTTTCGAACGCTGCATATGAGAACCGTTTTGGAAGACACGAGTAGTCGGCGCTTTGGAAGGTTGCATATACGAACAATTTTAGAAGATACGAGTATACAGATACTGTAAGTTTGATACAACAAGAAACCATGCAGTTTCGACGCCAAATATCGGGACCTGTCTGGTTTATAGAGCAGACCCGTCTGCTGGTCCATTAGATGAATGGATACAAAGAACTTCCCGATCCCGTCATTCCCATTCCCTCACAGGACGGTGTCCTGATATTGGGGCATTGGATGACTTGATTTATATGTTTTTTTTTTCCTGGGCAAGTCTCTTCAAGCATTTGCAGATGATCTTGATGCCATTGTTTGATGTGCACGCGATGCCTTGTGGGAATATTTCTGCTCAATTGTTGGAGATATCAAGAATCTCTTCTCTGTAAGCTCATGAGGGAACCCCTCCATATCATTTTTTGGCACGAATGACTTACCCGTTTCTACTAGTGTGTACAGAGTGGTGCTCTGGATGCCACCACGCTATCTTGTTATCATTCAGGCGATGCAGTCAGCTTCCGTTAGAGGTGAATTTGCAATTCGTTTGTTGTAAAGAGAGTTTTGAAATCGAGGACTGTGAGGTTTGTCGAATTCGGTTTGCCAGGCGAAAAGGGATTATGAAAGCGAGCCTCATATTCCTTACTCGTAGACTGACAAAGCGCTTTCGTATGGCATGATGAGGTGCAAATGGTGATTCGTGTTGTCGCTGTAACTCATTGTAACTATCAAAGAGGGCATGAAGCACCTCAAAGAGAAAGCAAAATCAACAGATTGCTGGGTCGCTAACTTCTTTTTGTTTTTTATAGGAATCGGTCTGATATGGCTGAAGATTGACATGGAGCTCTCATTTCTTTACACAGTTTGGACGCGATCTTCCACGTGAGAGCTGGGCTTCCATCTCTGTTTATTCATTCAACTATTGCTGCTAGCCGAAGACGCGGCTGTAGGAGATGGCACTACTTCTGCAACGAGAATGGGACGGAAAGATCCTGCTTCTGCCTGTCCTTCTCCATCTCTCTATCATCAGTCAATGCTCAGGTAAACGGGCTGTTCCTCTCTCAGATCTCAGTCAGATCTAGTCACAGATCTGACAGCATCGGCAAATGAAGAAGAAAGTTTACAAGCCATGATTCGAGCAACCAGAGAATGCTGAATGTGGGGAATGTGGTATTATTTTGGCATCTTTGGCTATGCATCTTTTGCTACGGATGTTACTGGGCGTCAGAATGACGGAGGTGCTGCAGTAGAAGCAGTGATCTACTTTGGTGAATACGAACATGTGTGTACCCAGACAAAAGACTTCTACCTGTGGTTTCTGCAAGCTTTGCGCTTTCGCAAAAGCCGGTCGCCGTGACTCGATTTCTTGACTTGGACGTGCTTGTCAGCGGGTGCTGACAATAATAATAGAGGGAGACCCCCCATATTGAAAGCGCAACCGTCGCGTGAGCTGATGATTGCAATATATGTGGACGTAATGTTTATTTGGCCAAAATAATATAGTGGTCAGGACAGCAGTAGTGGTTGCATTCTTCTTACCCCTGAGATCCAATAGAAATGATTTATTTGAGTACACATATACACCGTTATGAGAGCCACAGAGTCATAGAAGTCTCAAATATGCCGGAGTGAAAACAATGACAAAATGACGAATGGTTATGAAATCCTAGTTCTTTGCTGACCTTGAAGACTTTTGACTAGTTTCGGTACTTGACAAGGAAGCTAGATACATATATTGTCAGTAGTACTCACAGACTAATCACCTGTTTTCACCAAACATGAGTCGAATCTAGTCCCTTTACCAAATCGCCAAATCTTGCATTAACGATGACGGCTAGTGCTTGGTTCCTTCGAGCCCCAAAGTAGTCACCTGGCTAGCATCGATGCATGAATGGATTACGTTGATCCCGTTGCATTTTCCCAGCGGGAGTGGAATCTGGTCTCCCTGGCCTCGGGAAGAGCGAGGGGATGGAGATTCTTGTTTTAGCAATGCGTGATGTTTAAGACCAACCAGGAGCAACAAGCTGTCACCGTTGTTGATGAGGCGTATCGGATGAACGTGGAGTATCTTGGTGGTGTTTCTGAGTGATTTGGTGAGGGTGCTGGTGTGAAGCACGTAAGTGTAGTGGCATTGGTGTCTTGATCGAGAATCGCCTCGGAATGAGGAGTGCTTGAAGAGGATCTCCTCGAGACTAATGTAGCTAAATATTCTCTGCTTTAAAACGACACCGAGTGGAAGATCTATGTCAGACGGAAGGAATTATCACGTGCTCGAGCTTTAAAGTGGAGCTTGGGGACGGAATGTTTCGAGAAACGGACTGTGCTGCAAAATATGGTGATGTCACCTATTCGGCAGCTCATCTATGCTTTCTTGGTAGCTCGCCCCTTCGACGTGCTTGCTCGTTCAAGTGTTCAATGGGCTGGGAAATCAATTGTCGAGTTATCACTGCCGGAAGTTCTATAACGCGTCGGATTTCTTGGAGACGTGACAGGCTGGCCTGGGAATTTTTCTTATCGATAAGATGGAGCCACTGGCATGTGAAAATTGTTCTCATTGGTGGGCAGGATTTTTGTTGTCTTTCATATCAGCCCTGACGTATGTGGTCTCGGATATGTTATGGAACGATATCGGACTAATCGGAGTCTGGGGTGATCTTTCTTGCGGTCGCAGACCAGCGTTAATTTAAGCAATCAGTCCTTATGTGCGAGTGATGGCGAGAAGAAGCATATATAAGCAGTGTAAAGTGATGATTGTCGCAATACATACTACATTTTTTAGATTCCAGCTCTATTTCGGTCCAATAACATTCAATACCTTATCTTGAAAACCGTTTTTGGAAACTATAACCAGTGGTAGCGAAGTTGCATCTCCCTTCCATACATATCGATCTTGATATAGATGCAGCGATTACCCTGCTGCTCATGGTGTCATGTGTGATCTAGACACACATATGCATACAAGTGGCCAACTTTTGGATTCAACGACCAGCCATGACCTATTCTCATCTCCTCGTGGTCTTCGGCGTATCGTAAGGTGCCATGCCGTTTATGGCGAGGCTGCGACGGCTCACGATAGGCAGAAGTGATGTTGAGATGGCTTTGTCTCCGTAGACTGCTCCACCCTTGATTACATGACGTGGGCTCGGTCGAGTTTAGAATTTCCAGATAGGTGGAGAGGTCTTTGCACATCCTCGAGGCACCGTGCAAAAGTCCCTACAGTCAAGGATTTACAGATCCTCGTCGACGTATTCCAGAAAGGCGGATTCAACCTCGCATTATTGTAATCCCCAACCAACCAAGGAAGCACATACCAGATTTTCTACCCAAGTGTTTTGGAGTGACTTTCCCACCTCTCAGGTAAAAACACTAGCTTCTAGAGCTCGTCAACCAAGCTTATTGTCTAAGAATTCAATTCCCGACACATTTGGGTCCTCAACAAACAAGCAACCGTTTGCATTATAGAACTAGTTCTCGACAAGATCTACCATTTTCGGCTATTCTCCCAGTCATCGCAACTAGTTGACACGATATATACCTCGGCACGACTGGACTTTTCGACATAAGCTCAACATCAGGGCTCGCATACCAAGACAATACAACAAACGCGGTGAGTTCCACACCATATCATTTTTTGAAAATAGTCATCCCGCACGTGAAGTGGGGATACAATCTTAAGCGATAAGAAAATTTTGTTGAGTTCTTGAACAGTGGAGCACTATCGATATGCAATAAAGTGATGACAAAATTGTCGTGCACTTTTTTAAAACACTTTTGGTGGATTGCTACATTGAGAATTTTTGGTCACACGCTCAGTGTTATAAACACTGTGTCGGGGAGGTCGATGACCTGCTAGTCATTGATGACTAGGTCGATAGCAACAATCGATCACGTTGCGTAACATGGCACTAACGACCTCCGCTTTTCGCATTCTAGATCCTCGGAAGGACGAAAAACATCACGCAACGTTTGACTCCCTCTATTCAGATTCGCTCTTTGTCTCGAAGAGCGTGATCAAGACTGCAGGCGGTCGAAATCCATACCTGATCTTGAGTTAACGTCCTCCTTTTCAAGGTATGTTGGTGTTTCGGAAGCACATGTTGGTGACTCAGTTTCAAGCTCGGTCGTTCTGCTTCTTGTATCCTATTCGATTCGTATTGCATATACAAGCTACTCGATGTCATTCACTGCAAACACGTTTCTAACCACATCTCAATCAGATAGAAACCCCGCTCGCCAAATATGCCTAGCCAATCCCTCACACCAGACGCAGACAATATGGCTTCTACCATAAATGAATCCATCGAAATGCAACAGCAACACAACCACCCAACAACCAGCTATACCTCATCGTCCTCAAGCCTCTCGAGTCTGTCGTCATATGCAGTATATGACTCACCTCCCAACACCAGTATACCATCAACCCCGCAACAAGCCCACACCACAACCGACAACATATCTCTCGAATATAGTGAGCAAAGCAGTAACGCAGGTGGTGAATCTGAATCTGATGACGTCTCTGTCACTGATCCAGATGAGGTCACTGAACAAGTCAAGCAGCAACCAGCTCGAATACCGTACTTGCCAGAGTTATTAGCACAGTATCAGATCGGTGGTGAATTAGGACAGGGTGGTTTTGGATACGTATGTGAAGCTAGACGGAGACGGGATTCAGCACCGGTTGCTGTCAAGTTTATATTCAGGGACAAGATACCTAGTAGTTCGTGGGCTCGGGATGCTGATTTGGGAGTGGTGCCTATGGAGGTCTTTATACTCAAAAATGTATGTGCATTCACCTTTCCTTCCAATTTTTTGCTCAAATTTCAACTCTCTAACCTTCTTTTCCCTTCAATTACAGGTGCAACACCCAAACATAATCCAATACGTCGACTCCTTCGCAGACGCCAACTTTGTCTACCTCGTAACCGAACTCCACGGCGCCCAATGGGCATCCACAAAACCAACACCAGACTCGCCTTTCCCAACACCACCAGAAGAATTCGTTACCGGCACCCCAACTAGCGATATCTCCATCGACCTGCCAACACCATCACTATCACGTAGAACATCCTGTGACTTGTTTGAATGCATCGAGCAATATTCCTTCTTCACAGAGGAACAAGCCCGACATGTATTTAGACAGATTGCATCCGCACTCTTCCATCTCCAGTCGCTCAAAATAGTACATAGGGACATCAAAGATGAGAATCTGTTGATTGATGATCAATTCAATGTCAAGTTGATTGATTTTGGAAGTGCTTCGTTTATACCACATGATTCAAGCAGGTTGTTTGATCGATTCCTTGGGTGAGTATCTTATTCAACCTTTGTTGAACGAGACATGAAAAAACGCCACATGGTATATATGAGTCACAAGCTAACTCTCAACCTCTTTACTCAGCACAATCCAATACGCACCACCAGAAATACTTCGAGGAGAAAAGTACCGTGGGCCAGAAGCCGAAATCTGGTCTCTGGGATGCTGTCTATACATAATGCTTAACGGAGAAGTGCCTTTCGAATCGCCCCATCAAGCGATTGACGGCCATCCAACACCATTACGAAGCCCTGTATCTCGAGACTGTGAACAGCTGCTGAAATGGATGATGGATAGACGAGCGTCTAGAAGAGCTACCATTCAGCAAGTATTGGCGCATTCTTGGCTCAGAATATAGCACAGCTGCTTGGGGGAGGATGTAGCCACGTTGTATAATGGTCGGGTATATATGTACAATGTACACAACTACGTGCCTGCCCAAAAGGCAACATATTGTTTTCCCTTTCTATCTCAACAACAACAAATATCTCTATACATTACTTACTATACCCTATATATAATAAAGAAAGAAAAGTACATATTATCAAAACAAATAAAATCTTTTAAATACTAGTTCAAATCCTTGGTCGTGTCTTCGTTCATCTTTATCTTGTACGGTCACGACGGGTATTAGTAATTCTAGTCAACGGGGAAAGTTCGGCCGTTCGGCCTAGTCCTGCTGCGCGTGCAATCCATTTGAAAAAGCATAAAGGCCATGTGTCATCGGCCATGCATGTTGTGATGCTCCAAACAAGATTTCTGAATCCCTCAAGTGAAGTAATCGTTATCCTCTCGTATCAGCACAATACGGTCGGCTATCTCTACAAACGTCCTTCCTGCCGTTTTGCTTTTTCCACTTGTAGGGGCTTCTGTCCTGTATGTTAAATTGCTTGGACCCTGTAATATAAGATGGTAGCTTTTGAGAGCGAGGACGATACCGGGCGGTGAGATAGATAAGGGATGGATACATTATTGGGCAAATTACGGTGGAACAACTTCAAAACCATGTCTCTTTCCTTGACAGGAACAGGAGGAACGTGCTCTTGTTGACTTGTTGTAAATCTGGATTTTGGCTACTCTGGCCGACGCAAGATCTTGTGACGGTCAAGTAGTTCTCGGCATCCTTTAAGTATGTACCGAACGTTGATGGTGCTAGAATGCATACCTCTATGTAAGGCACGGCTCCAGTCCTCGTTGTTCCTTGTTGCAGCCTAGTGGCTTGTCTCGTTCAACGCTGGCCGCAATTTCAGCTCCAGTTGAATGTCAGCTCCTAAGAAAGAACGTAGACACCACCATCTCGTCATTCACGTATAAATAAATAAGATCGCAAGTCTCACATCATCCGGGACTAGACAAGGTTTCGGTGTTTATTTGCTCTTGCGTTTCCATCTACAAAACAAAAAAGTCACAACATTTACTGCTTTTCCGGAAATCAAGCCCCCCCTGCAATGACTCCTCGTATATTACGGACAGCACCGTCTGTAGCTACACTCAGCACCAAGACTGGACGATCTAAAGCAAGAGCTGCAACTCCTTTCAACTGTTTGGTATGTGTGTTTGCCAAGTTGGTTGCAATGTTTTTTTGAAGCTCCGACTCCATGAATTCCAGTTGGACTGCATAGAGGAAAGCTCAGCATTTATGGGCCGAATGATGATTTTGGCCTTCATAAGCCCTCGTTTGGTCAAATGGCGACAAACATTTTACATCCACACACACAACGTCACTGTTCTCATTTCCATTCCTTTAGGTATGTGGACATGCAAGCAGTGGCAAATCTGCTCTGATAAGAACGCTGTATGAGATGTTTGACGTTACGGGCATTTGTTTCTTTGACGAGAATGCTAATGTGGATGGAAATATCCTGCCACCTTCACATGTAAAGGCTGGTGTTGCTCCTGCCCCGGCTGGTATCGAGTAAGTTTTGTTGCTATCGCTGTACTGCTGTTGCTGTCGCTGGTGCTTGAAGTGATGAAAGGATCAGTGGACTAACAAGGACAGCATCTTTTTTTTTGGGTGAACTCACCCTTCTCTCGTCAATAGGTTTATAGCAGAAGGAGGCTCACGAGTAGCATGTCGATTCTACGAGGCTGAATCCCTTAGTTTGAGTTCATCAGGTCTTGACCCAGCTGATGCCAAAGCAGCTACTGAACTAGGTACGTCTGTTGCTATTGGTGTTCACTTTTTTTCGCTCGTCTAATGCACCCATCTCAACAGGTACAAAGTGGGCAACCACCATAAAACAATTCCTCGAAACCCAGTTCGCCTCCACCTTGAGTGAACAAACCAAAGTAAAACGAAACCCACGTCAACAAGATACTCAAATCCACGCTGCCATATACATGCTGGATTCTCTCACCATCCTGGCTGCTGGCGGCCTTACTGCATCAGATATAGCAGCACTCACGATATTGGGTACACGAGCACCGATATTCTTGAGTATCGGACGCTGGGATGTCCTAAATCTTAAGCAGGGCGAGAAAGTTAAGGAGTGGGTTGCTAGAGACATTGTCGTAAACAAGATCCCCGTATATTCGTACCCAGAGCACCCTGAATTCGAGTATGAGGAGGATGCGCAGAGATTGAATAGCTATTTGAGGAGCATGGTGCCATTTACGGTTATCAATCATGATGTTGAAGGGCTGGTGAGTTCATTCTCTTCTTCTATTGAAGCTACATTTTTTTCTGTTTCTAAAAACATTACCATTTGCTAGGTCCCACCAACAGGCTCGTCCGTAGCTGCAGCCTTCGCATCGCTGCTAAACGGCAACGATACTATGAAACGAAACAAGCCTCATGACGGCGAGGACGATGAAGTCGTGCTTGGCCAAACATATCCGTGGGGAAGAGCAGAGACTGAAAATCCAAACCATTGTACATTATCGTTGCTGAGGAGAACACTGTTTTCGACCCATTTGGCGGATTTGAAGGCACTGGTTAATGATGTGTATTATGAGGATTGGAGGTATGTGAAGGTTGAGCCTTATTAAAGCATCTACCAGTGTGTCCCTTTTCGATGGTCTTTTGAACTAACCGCGGATTTTCGTCTCATGTTAGATTAAACCATTTACTCAAAGACGAAGGGTCTCAAACACAAATTGAACCTCATGAACTTGTTGCTACGTATTTGAGTAGATTGGCTGCTGCTGAGTCGGAAGAGTAGACAGAAATAAGTAAAACGAAATACTTCACCTCTTGAATGGGTGAAGATGGTAACATACATTAAAAAGGACGTCTTATTTGTATACAAAATGAATCATACATGAACTACATAGTTAAATATTGTGATTTCTTGTATTTTGCATTGGAGCTTAGCAAGAGTACGGTACAAGTCTCATATATGATTCGTATGATTGCTGAATGTGCATGCGCGTGTGGTTTCTCTTCAAGGAATCAATATTCCAATGATGCACGTTGTGGTCTTGTTCCTTGTCTTTCTAAGGGTAGGTCTGACAACGATGGGCAGCAAAAAAAGTAATATGTTCGTGAATAGAATCGGCAAAACGACAGCTCGCTTCGCATCAGTCCATCTAACCTTGATCCAGCGTGTGTTGAAGCATTTAGTGATTTGGATGCGTTCGGCGTGTCTAGGGGGGGGTTTGTTCCTTGCAAGTCATTAACTCCCCTATCAATAGGGCACAACACAAATTGCCCCCTTCTCTTCAACCCTCTCCGGAAAACAGTGACAAGACACCTAAATCCACGCTATCATGTTCATACTGAACCTCTCACAAGTGTCAATTCGGTGGTATTACTACCTCGAAAACATTCAGCTCTCACGATAATAGGTACAAGAGTATCAAGATTCTTACGTATTCACCTGTTGAATCTGAAGCGCTGTGAAAGAGTCAAGAGAGTCCGGCATGAGATGTAGTCGTGAACCGGATTCCACCTCAAACGTATCCGGTGTGCTTCGTGTATGATGTACAGAGACTGATGGGGAAATGAGGACTGTGCTGCGATGTTCTCCATGATGTTGAAGGGTCGGTGAGTTGCAGACCATCAGAAATGATCTGCGAACGTTTTTTTGACTCTGGCACTTTCCTTTTTGCACACACAATCCCCTCTTCAACAGCTTTCTTGGTAGCTGTAACACTTGCATCCCCTCCTCGTCAACGAAGAAGCAGAGTCAGAAAATCCAAATCGTTCTTGCATTGTCATTATTAAGGAGAAGTCTCTTTGTGACCCGTTTGGCTGCTCACAATGTTTGCTCTGAGCATTGGAGGATGAGGTTGCTGAAATCCTATGGTGCTGTTTGCCTGGATCGTTTTTTTCGTCTTCAGAGTTCAAGGCTTCGCTCAAAGACGAAGGCTCTCATACCCGAATAGAGCTTTACGAGCTTGTGTATACTAATTTGAGTAGATTGGCTGTGGCTGACTGTGACAAGCAAGCACTTCACTTCATGTAGACAAGGAATCGCCACATAGATTGGTCATATAGATAAGGCGTCATACTTGTATGGAAGAGTTTAATAAACGGATAAACGGTGAGCGGGTAATAGCCTTGTGATTCTCAATCACGCTGTTTATTTGAGGTTGGGCCAGAGTGACATTACAAAGTTGCATATTCATGGCTTTTGACAATGGCTGTGTGCGTGTGTACTATCTTGAAGGTATTGTATCTGAGGAATGCCTTTTGTATTTGGTTTCCTCCTCTATCGGAGGAATTGTTGGTAGACCTGCAGGGGGAAGGAAGAAAAAGGTCAACATCGTTAAGTAGATCATGACGACACCAACTCGTCTTCACTCCAACTCTCTCATTAGGATGTCCCTGTTCAATCACAAACCCCATCGAATTCATTCTAACACAAAATCCAACTCATTCGTTCCATTCACCAACGGAGTCATCACTGCCATCAAACCCCAAAAAAATGAGACGAGGACGACAAGGTATAACTTACAGCATTAGAAGTCTCTTCCACGTACGGATATTTCAAATCACTCAAGAATGCATCAAACTGCACATTGGTCTCTGGCGGCACCTGTATAGCCACCATGACCTTCCCAACATCACCTCCATAATTCCTATAATGAAACAGCGATACATTCCATTCACTCTTGAGCGATGCCAAGAAGTGTTCTAAAGCACCAGGTCGTTCAGGGAACGAAAACCTAAATAATCTTTCATTTTCCACTCCTTTACTAGTCCCGCTAGTACTGTTGCTGTTGCTGACACTACTACTGCGGCCACCAACCAGGTATCGAGCATGAGCTTTAGCCATCTCATTCTGTGATATGTCGTATGCATTCATTCCATTCGCAGTCAGATTACTTATGACTTGGACTGTTTCAGCGGGTCCCGATACAGCAAAAGACATGATGATGTGTGCTTTGGCATCATCTGAATACCGGTATGAGAATTCAGTTACGGCTCTCGGTGCGACTGTCTTATACAGTTTCATAAATGCTCCAGGCTGTTCGGGTATAGTAACGGATATCAAAGCTTCACGGAATTCACCCAATTCAGCACGTTCAGCGACAAATCGTAGCCGATCAAAGTTCATGTTTGCTCCGGATGCTATTGCTATAAATGTCTTGCCGGTACATCCAGTGAGTCCTACATATTTTTTGATGCCTGCCACACCAAGTGCACCAGCTGGTTCAAGCACTGATCGGGTATCAAGGAAGACGTCCTTTATGGCGGCACAGAGTTCGTCGGTTGATACGAGGATCATGTCATCGACATAATCTTGAGCTAGTCGGAATGTTTCTTCGCCGACTTGTCGTACTGCTGTTCCATCAGCGAATAATCCTACTTCGGGTAGCACTACACGTTGTCCGGCTTTCAGACTACGGGTCATGGCATCAGCATCGAATGTCTCTACACCGATAATCTTGATTTTCGGGTTTATACGTTTGATATAACTGGCTATACCAGCGAGTAGCCCACCACCACCCACACAAATAAATATAGCATCAATCTCGGTATGATTGTACTGTCGAAGTATTTCTAATGCGATGGTTCCTTGTCCTGCAATAACATATGGATCATCGAATGGCGGAATGTTGGTTTTACCCTCCTGAAGTGATAGGCGAGCACATTCGATCTTGGCTTCATCGAAATCGTTACCATATAATACAACTTCTGCACCTAACCTCTTGACATTCCTCCATTTTATTGGTGGTGTAGCCATGGGCATGACAATGGTAGCTTTTATACCCATCTTTTGAGCAGACAATGCTACTCCCTGTGCATGATTCCCAGCAGAGCATGCTATAACTCCCTTTTCTCGTTCTGCAGGAGATAGATTCATCATACGATTATACGCTCCTCGTAACTTGAACGAGAAGACAGGCTGTGTATCTTCTCGTTTGAATAATATCGTATTGTTCATTCGAGCTGAGAGATTGGTGGCTACCTGTAGTTGGGATTCGATGGCTACATCGTACACACGGGCTGTCAAAATCATATTTAAATAGTCGGGCAAGCCTTCTGATGGTTGACTTTTACATTCGGCGTCGGATAAACGATTTGGATTATGGTATATGGATGATTCGAATGGTGATCCTGGATCATCTTCGAAGCGTGGTGATGGTGATAACATTGGTGAAGCTGTACGTTTCAGTGGGTCTAGTTGCTGTTGTCGTGACGGTAAGGGTGTGAAAACCGATTGAGTAGAGCTACTGCTACCAGTAGCATCACTAGCTATTGGATGATACTGTGTTGCCTTGTCACCAACACTAGTTACAACCTGTGATGCAATTTCAGCGGTCTGAGGAGCAAGAGTAGAAGTAGCTCTAGATTGTAATGAAGGGACTATATTTCTGGTTTGAGTTCCACTTTGCGTCAGTTCTGGAGGTGGTGGTTGAAAAGCTACCATTTTTGTCCAAGTTTTTGATGTCACTGATTGTGATGATGATGTTGTTGTTCTATATGATACAGTAGTAGGATTAAGCCTTCTAAGCAAGCTACAAGTCGCTCTCATTCCTAACAAGATAGATGCGTTTGATGTCAGTTGAAAGGAATTGAATGAGTCAAGGTCAAACAAACAGAAAAAAATTTAGTCAGGCCTTATAGGAGATCAGTCAACGTACCCTATTGCAAGCGATTATATCGAAATCTGCTTGCTAACAACACCAAAGTCCTTTCTTTAAACCAACCTGCGACTGATATTGCCAAACAGCTCTGAAATTTGGCAAAAGTTTGAAATAGTCAAGGACAGCATGGACGCGACTACAGAACTGCTTGCTCGTGAATTCATTTGATCTGTCGGGAATCACATATATCGTTACAAATCACGTCGAGAACTTGTTATTTGCGTCCAATTCAATATTGAAATCAAAGCTCCAACAACTAGTGACAATTGACCTCGCATTGAAAATATTGTTTAATGCAGAACTATCCCTTCATGACGCGTAGAACGGCGAATACTTTCCTGTTAAAGATGGACTGCATCTCTTCATGTTCTTCATGCTTCTGAAATCGTACAATTCAAATCAGCAACATACAAGACCGAGAGAAAGGAATGGAGGACAAGGAGGAGCGCCATTCCTCCATTCACAGACAGGCTACTGATCGTTGGTATTTATCTATTCAATATGCCTTTGCATCCTTCGCTTACAACATTGTTAAACACAACTTGCCGTTTGTTCGATTTTTAAGTATTCGTGTCCCAAGATCCAAGTCAATTGCCATCCGCATCATGATTGCTGGATCGATTTCCATCCTACTTATTTAGGTACAGTACATCCTGGTCTTATTTGAACATTGCCATTTCGACATCAAAAATCACCGTCACACTCACATCCTCCTCCAACGATACCTAGGCATCCAGTACAAATCAAATATCAAGCAACGACCTCACACACATCAACCCGGTGAGCAGTGAGATCACCGGATTATCAGGTTTCCAATGGCCGTTGATGGTCTATGGGAAGGTTGAAGTTTGGACTTTCAGCTCGAAGACCTTGAACTTGGACTAAGAATCGCGTATTATGAGTTCATTTGAACTATCACAACTATTCAAATCAATGCTGATCGTGTCGAGATCGTATCCGCCGCCTTCATGTATATTCATATTGAAGCCATGACAATACATGTAGCAATGACGCGAATACAGATCGTAGAATGCAGAATGCAGCACAAGTGTATACTCTTGACATGTAAAATCGTGCATACTCCGTCTACATCTGGGAGAAATGCCAGGCTGCGATGATCATGGCTGCGTTGACGGTCTTTGAGCAGCGTACACAGCTCACTTCTGTCCAAATCTCTCTATGTAAAGTGGCATTAGATTCAGACACATGTTCTTGCTTGCCTACACACTCTATTTGTATCTCATTTCGATTCTGAATGTCAAGTGGAGCAGCAGAGTGTGATGGTGTCGATACTAGGGATTCTTTCGGTGTAATTTATGCTTCTGAGCGTTTGTCACGTAAATGAAGCTCAAAACCTGGTCAAATTAATGGTTTGCCATGTTCTCTTGTCTCAGCTGCGTTCAATCATTAAGCGCTTCTTTCCATCACAAGCGAGGAAGGCGAGTTCTGGAAAGAGGAATGTAAGAGTGTCGGGAGAGTGTGCTGATGATATATAGACATACATCCGTCCATTTGGGTGGGTGAGAGAGGTATGTCACCATCTATCATCATTGTAATTCAGTTTCTGGCTGCCGCTTGTAAAAATCAACTGACCATCTCATATCACATCGTAGGATGCGCTGGCTGCTGACTGTCTGGATGGATGGGAATATCAGCAACTCCTTCTCCGCAGTAGCTCATGATTCTGATATGCTCAGTTCTGTTTGACATTGACTCAACAGAACAAATGAGGTGCAGATGAAGGCATGCGATGGGCTAACACCAAGCCGGGTCGCCAGGACGCTGAGTCGTCCTACATGCGACCGTACTGGTGGTCTCCTATTCCTATCGGTCTTTGCTTCGGGCTACTGCTCTCATGGAGATGTTTCTTGATCTAACCTAATGTGGCCAAAGACGGTCCCAAGCCGGTTCAGTAGTCAAGACAAGTATCTGGAATGTGGTTATGGCAATTATGAGAGATTGGAGGTTCTCGCCAATACGCTCTAGCAATCCGAGGAACAACCCGGTGAACACCAGCGCCAATGGCCGTTGATGGAAGCATGGAGTGTTAGTTTTAAGGATCAAGTGAATGGCAGGAGCTGCAGGGTAGAGGACCATGGACGACAGTGATTTGCATATTTCGAAGACCAAGCAACCCTCACCATCCTTTTCTCATCAAACAAACACCAAGTACACGATTCGCGTATAACTGCACATATTAGACATGCTCTAGACCCCTTCTTGTCTGTATTGAGCCTGGGACGGTGAATGTTTACTTGGTCTAGTTTGGCTTCATCCACCGGCGCGACTCTGGAGGTTTCTCTGGTGATCTGCTTCTATATTCACAGCTTCTGGAGGAATAAGAAGGTGATTATGACAACAATGATGAGAATGTACTTGTGATCCATGGCAGGTTGGCTCTTTCGCAAATAGAGGCAAACAATTATAAACATGTTGAACAATCCAAACCACCAGACCACCAAGGTTTCCAATCGCAGTTGTTGGCTTCGAATTCGTGTGTATCAAGTGAGCAAGTGAAGGTATATTGTTATGTATCCCTGAGTAAGGCGCTCTTGTTGGTTTTTGGTATTGCTTTGGTTATTGACTTTGCCGTGGCATATATCGAGACACGTTCATAATACACGGCCTTCACATTTACATATTGGTATGATTCTGTTTGATTGGCGAGTTTTTTGGGAAGGTTGAAGTTTGGACACCACTACTACACCACTTTCAGCACAATGGCCCTACTGAGACTAAGAATCGCGTATTTTGATTTCATTTGAACTACTAGAACTATTCAGATCAAAGCTAACCGCGTTGAGAACGTATTGCCGGCGGCGGCCTTTTTAGTACTTGTATCGAGCTCAACGTGAAAACCGTGATGAATTTGTAGCAATAACGCGTATATATCGTAGCATTCAATATAAGCGTATACCCTTGACATGTAAAATTTGCTCCTTCCCCACGAAAAACCCTCGATCCATAATGCTCCAAGTCACTCTTTTTCTTGTGGCCCAAATTACATCACAAGCCAAACTTGAAGGTGAGAGAAAACAACGACTTGACGATACCCAATCGCTGCGACCCTCAGTACTAAATCCTCCCCCGTACACAGCACATATACAGCATGTCTGCTCTCCGAACATCCTCCCGTCTCGTCCTGAGCACCACCTCCCTAGCTCGCTCCCAAGCAATTCGAAATGTCTCATCAACCCCATCTGCAAACGCACAGGCCGCCGTAGCTGAGAAGCCCGTCACCGCAAAGAAATCTGCCTTTGCCAAATTCAACTGGGAAGACCCATTCGATACCGAATCGCAATTCACGGAAGAAGAAAAAATGATTCGTGATACTGCTGGCGATTACGCACAGTCAGACCTCATGCCCAGAATCGTACAGGCTAATCGTCATGAGTCTGGTCATGAAGGTATGTGTTGACTGGGGTGTTGACGTTGGAGTGTGTTGCAAGTCTTGGTGTTTCACAAGGTTGCTGGGATTGAAGAAGAATCGAACGTCGCTTAAAGGCAGATATTCAATGTTACGACGCGTCATACATTACTCTCGAAATCTTTTCTCTCTTACCTTCTTGACGCTCTCGGGGTTTTAAACCGGAACTTGAGATCTCACGAAATACCTCTCATGACACTAGCCTTCAAGACTGAAATCTTCCCAGCATTGGGCAAATTGGGCTTATTGGGTCCTCAATTGAAGGGATATGGTTGTGCTGGTGTATCGAGTGTCGCTTATGGTCTGATTAACAGAGAAATGGAAAAGTGAGGTTTCTCGCTAACGAGTTCTTTCCGCCTGTTTTTTGGTGGTGGGGTTTGATACTAAGCTGTCTGTACTTCTTATGTAGGGTTGATGCTTCATACCGATCCATGATGTCTGTACAATCATCACTTTCTATGCCTGCCATCGTACGTTGAAAGCAATAGGACGATTTTGATGTAGGCAGCCATATCGTGTCGCGATGCTAATGTCTTTTTTTGGCTATACATAGTACATGTGGGGTACCGAAGAACAAAAGAACAAATTCCTCCCTGGCATGGGTACGTCACTCCCCCATTTCACACCATCACCTCTCATCCAAACTCCATCCACTAAAACCTCTCTCCTTCCCCACACAGCCAAAGGTGAAATAATCGGCGCATTCGGCCTCACCGAACCAAACCACGGTTCAGACCCAGGCGCAATGGAAACCTATGCCAAAAAAGTCCCTGGTGGGGGCTACCAGCTCTTTGGATCCAAGACATGGATTACCCACGCTCCACTAGCAGACGTGCTTGTATGCTGGGCGAAATCACAATGGGATGGCAAAATCCGTGGGTTTTTGATTGAGGGAAACCAACGTGGAAAAGGATTCGATACGCCCAAGATCCAGGGCAAGTTTGCGTTGAGAGCGTCGCCTACGGGTATGATGATGATGGTATGTGTCTGTATGGAACGTTAGGCGTGGAAGGTGTTTTGCAGAAAACAAGGGCAAAACTTCCAGATTCGTAATTTTTGGTTTTTCTTGGTGTATCAGATTCGCAACACAAACTTACATGTTGTTAATATAGGACGGCGTTCACGTCCCCGAAAACATGGTCCTTCAAGTCGAAGGCCTCAAAGGCCCCTTCTCATGTCTCAACAATGCCCGTATGGGTATCTCATGGGGCTGTCTCGGATCCGCCGAATTCTGCTTCCGTCACGCCCGTGAATACACACTAAACCGCACACAGTTCGGACAGCCTTTGGCACGATACCAGTTGATTCAAAAGAAGTTGTCGGATTGTTTACAAGAGGTAATTGATGCATTGATTTTACCGCTTCGTTTTTTTTTCTGTGGTTTATGGCAACTTACGCATGTTTGTATGGAAATTAGATCAATATTGCATTACAAGCTACCATCCGTGTCGCAAGACTGAAGGACGAGGGACGTCTCGCACCTGAGATGCTGTCGATTATAAAGAGAAACAATACGCAAAAGTCGTTGGATATTGCGAGAGTGTGTCGGGATATGCTTGGAGGGTATGTTGATACATTATGGCTGAAAAGTGTGAAACGTTTTCATCTGCCTGCTGTCTGACTCTGCCTTTTGTGCTTCCTTTAGCAACGGTGTTGTTGACGAATACCACATCATCCGTCACGTCATGAACTTGGAGGCCGTTAATACGTATGAGGGAACTCAAGGTAAAAACCCGATTTCTTAGCACAGCGTCTGTGGTTGGCCTGCCAAAAAAGTCTAAGCTGTCAAGTGTCTTTATGATGAAGCATATCACTCACAAAACACTTCATAGACGTTCACGCACTTGTCCTCGGTCGTCAAATCACTGGTCTCAGTGCCTTTGAAGCCAAGTAAATGTAACGTCTTGGTACTAGGACGTTATGTATTGTGTCTCTATCAAGTCTCTCGCTCTCCCCAAATCTTTGTTTTGTATCAACCCAAAAGAATAGAATGCTTCTGTGTTAGGTATCTGAGTTGAGTTTGAACAGCGAAAAAAAGCCTCATTAGCTTGAACTAGTAGACAACCCCAAACCCAAACGCACGACTTCGCTGTGTGATTTTTTCTCGATTCTGTACAGGAAAGATGCAAAAAACCGGCCCTCCAGAAAGAATACTAGAGCACAACTTAAAACGACACATACAACCCGCCCTATGATAGCTCTTCCTTGTTTTTAGTCTATATGGATTTCTCTCCCTTTTACAAAATCACACCCTTATATTTTGCAACACTCACGCTATACTACTAACTTTTCTCTTTCATTTTTTCACACACTATTCTCTCTTCACACTCACTATCACATATACCGCCCTCTCCAAACCACCACCACCTTTTCTTCCTTCCCATGCAAAGTAGAAATAAACGACAAATATGAGATACTTTCTTCTTTTTTACTTTCGTGAAGATGGAGGAGATGCTCTGGCTCCAGCTAAAGCAAAGAAGGGTATTACAAAACTATTGTTTCCAGCCAAACCACAAATCTCATCAACTACATACCAGTTTCTCTCGCCTTTGTACTCAAATTTGGCGATGAGGCCTTCTTCGGAGTTCCAAATCCAGCAGGCAATGGTGCAGAAGACGAGAACGCAGCTTGAGCAGCTCCAAATGATGATGAAGTAGGTGTTGTAGCAGCAAGCGGCGACATGGCTCCTGCTCCTCCTCCACCTGGTGATTTACGACCACTAGCAACAGATAATGGGGTAGCAGATAATGGAGATCCAAGGACTTTTGAGACTTCATCAGTTGGTTCATCAGAATCTATAGTGAGTTTTCCGATCTTGGAGCCATCGGTCAATCGCTTTTGTCGTCGTGTGAATTCCCTGCTGTCCCAATCTACTCGATATGATCCAAAATCTGTAGGTGCTTGTGGCTCTTCGGCAGATGTCAGAGATGACGGGAGTGGTGTGGTTGGTCGTGGAGGCCTTTTGGAAATGAAATGGGAGGAGAAGTGTGAGATGCTACCAAACACAAATCCCATCCAACCAATGCCACGAGATCCTTAAGGCAAATGCTCTGTGCTTCAATGGTACACATGTAACCACTACAAAACTTACAGAGCAGATACAGGCATTTGGTATGGGAAATTCACAGGCTTGAAATTCCATCCCGAGAATCGACCTCGTAATGTATGGACTTGATTCAATTGACCACTTATCGAATATGTATCGAATATCGTCCACCATTTCTGTACTACTTCTAGTGTCTGTGGAACTGAATGGCCTCTTGGGACCACAGAACCATCTGTGAAACGGTCATACATCCATGGTTTGAATTCTCCAATGAAGTGGACAATGGCAATGTTGGTTCGGTAATGAACGAACGCTGGCAAGTAAGAGTATATGGCAGTTGGGGTGACATTAAAGATAAAAGGAAGACGGGTTGATGTTGGAGGTGTTGGGTGATCTGTTGGTGCTGTTACTCCAGACCAAGTCGAGAAGAAGGTGTTGAGGAGACCTTGATCACCACCTAACAGAAAATAGGTGATTGCCTTTAGAATCATTCATTCGGGGAGGACGCAAAAAAGGGTGAATGATGGGTGGCAGATGTGCGCGATCGTGCGATGAACGATGTGTTCTCGTCAAG
Organism: Synchytrium microbalum; assembly: GCF_006535985.1. Lineage (NCBI taxonomy): Eukaryota > Fungi > Chytridiomycota > Chytridiomycetes > Synchytriales > Synchytriaceae > Synchytrium > Synchytrium microbalum. The sequence goes on from NW_022158360.1 coordinate 96,527, forward strand.
GCATCCACGTTATCCGATGATAATCACTCGCTCAAAATCATCCCAAGCTACGATATCAGACTGAAAAATCCACCCTATTCATATTGTTCAATCAAAACCAAACCTACCATCAAACGATCCTTGAGCTTCAGCATGTGATTGCAAAGCGACGTGGACAGCAGCATCAGGTTTGAGCACGAATACACCTGAATTGAAGCAATCTGGCCATCCCTATTGTGATATGTGTATGTGTCATTAGAGAGTCATATTGCCAAGCCAGAACAGGAAACGCCGATAATGTTCAAATGAGTAATAGGGCAGTCCCGAATCAATATTCCGACTGGTGTTATGTGATATTGAAGGCTGTTCCAGACCCCAAAAAAACATCCATCTCCCTTCACTCGACACCGGAGTTTGTCACCAACTTTCCGCAACACAACCAGTGAAAGCTTTGCTTCCATTCAATTCAATCCAAGCACAATATTCCACATTGCGTTTGAGCACGGAGTATTAATTGTTGCAGCAAGCCCCAAAAAACGGCCGATAACAAACCTCACACAGTTCATCACTCCTTTTCAACGACAAATGCTATCATCTCATCATATTTACCTGATCAGGAGCAGCAGCAAACGCCACATCACCACTGACATACTCAAACAACTCATCCACATTCCTCAATGGTAGAGTATCGGCATCCAGAAACACGACCTTGTCAAAAGGCATGACCTCAGGATTCCACAAGTGTATCTTGGTGAATCTGTAATGGAAAACGCGTTATGAATCACTTAGAATGTGACTTCAACATTGTTATAAAGCTTTAAACCCATCCGCGATTCAAAAACCAAGCTAAAGTTTGTTTCAAACAACGACCATCATTATCAAATCACTCACGTCACATCAAGCTCGGGTCTACCTAGCAAGCCCAGACGTTCCGGATCACCTGATCTCAATACAGGGACAATAGCAACATGGTCAAAGACTCTCCGTAAGATGGGTATGGCCGTAGCCGAGAGCGTTTCGGGCGTCACGATACAGGATAGCGAATGCGATGTGCCTGATTCTCGGAGGGCGTGAGCTAGGACTAGAGCTCCTGGTAGATATGAGTCCGATGTCAAGAGGGTTGCGTATGAGTACTTTAATGTCATTTTTGTAATGGTGTTGTTGATGATTCTACGATGTTGCAATACGTTGATGTTAGCTACTTGATAGGATGCGATATACGTAAACATGGATGAAACAAGATTCAATTGGCATCAAAATGGATGATTTGCTTGGGTTAAAAGACGACAAATTCAAGGTCCTTGATGTGACTCTTTGAGGTTGAACTGAAAATTTGGACTTTTGTAGCAAAGCTCCATTGATTCAGTATGATAACATGTTTTACCTCGCTTGCTAGCTCCTATATAATCCACTCCAAATATATCTCTTCTCTCTCGCTAGAACTCCTGCTCTTTTCACCGTACAAGGTACTTCGAAACAGCAACGAAATCAAAACATCAAAAGGAACTTTGAAAATTCGACCTGTCAATCGCACAATCTTTTTATTGCCACATGGACGTGTTTCGCACCATACATATTAATCCAGAGGCAAATCCACCGCGTTGCTACCCTGCTATTTGAAGCTTGTCACGTAACCGATGGCTAACTACGTTACGTTTTGCCAACACTGCCATCTGATATGATAACGAGAAATCCCATAGGAACAAGAAGGCAGAGCACTACTAAATCAAGCTTGACTTGCCAAAACGTTCATAAACGTCAAACAGAGTCGGACGGATTTGCGGGGATTCTCGCAAACTTTATTTGTTTGGTTACCCTTCACAGGTTACAATGTTTGAGAGCTACGAACTCAGCTGCAGTTGGCGTATTCACGTGCTGTAATGAAAGATTCTGAGCAGTATCACCATTCACCACCATCAGATCAAGTTTGGCAATATTTTGAAGACAAGAGAGCAATGATGCCCTTCAAAACGAGAGCACCATGATCAAAACTCGCCAAGAGAGTCAGCATCGAAATTATCCTTCCATGGTCCTTCAGCTTGAGGCCGTCGACGCGTCATCCAAACCACAGTTGAGGTTGATCAAGTGAATGGCTGCTGGAATGACATACTCGAGCAGCACTACGACTTTGGATTTCTTAATCAGATGGAATACGGGCTAGATGATTGATTGTGGAAGGTTCGGTTAGAGAACACGTCAGTTATAAGGTTAAAAAAAACTTGCAAGTTGGAACGGTGAATACTGACGACAGTGAGTCAAACCGCCTGATACAAGGATATATACAAGCCAGTTCCAAATCAATTAAAATCAGTTGAGGCAGGTAGAGCAGTTGGAGCAAGACTTGTTTTGAACCTGGCCCGGTTTGGTTCCTGAAAACTTGATATAATTTCTGGTTGACCTGATTTGGAGGCCTCAATAGATATGGTATCCGCGGTAAACCTGGAAGGAGAGTAAGCAACGATAAGAATTGGATGGATGACCACGATCAACAATTCTGTTTTTTATTTCAAGCTTACTGCTGAAAATGTCGTTGAAGCTGCACCAAAGAGAGACTCAAGATTGAGGAACCATGAATGTGTTGATATGCATGTTTTCTTCAAAAGGGAATGACTCTCAATGTACTCTGTGTAGAAAACTAGAAGATAATTGCAAATGTTATCAAAGAGCTCCAAAATGGCAGGTACTGAGCAAGAAATTCACATACGTGACAGTGGATTTGAGTAGTGGCCTTGGAAGTAGTTATAGTCAACTTGAATGAGTTAAAGTCCAAGTAAAGGCGGGAGTCCCGATATCCAAGTCGAAGAGCAAGCTATAGAGGTGGCAAAAGCTATAGAGGAAAGAAGCATCTGGGAAAGAAATATTCAACATCATTGCCTTTTTTCCTTCCCGAAAACTTGAATGACAAGAATTACCAGCCTTGTTTCAAGATCCAACGATTCGTCTCAACGTACAAATGTACTTCTTTGCAATTCTTGATCACGGGTGATATTAACACGAAGACGTGACCAGTTCGGGATGCTAAGTGTAGAAGGTTCAAACAAGGATTTGCTGTGATATCCAAAAAAAGCAAGTGCAAGTCAATAGTAAAACAAATCGAAACTTCACTTGCCAAAACAGTTTGATTTCGCTTGAATGATCAACTTTTTATTTTTGTGTTGTTGTTGGAGTTGTTATCCTATGTTACACTTTTTCCCGATAAGTCCAACATTTAACTTCTCATTTTGCGTGTTCACGTGCCCTATTATTGTAAACGGTTAATGATCAGTTGATATCTTCCAAGGTTATGATCAACCTTGCACGCATTGATCCAATTCAAGGCCACAAAACTGGACATTAATTTACAACTAATACTCACCAAATAGCAGCTTCAACGACGTTCTTGAGAGCTCCTTCAGTTTCAGGCCATTGTCGTGTTTTCAAGCCACAATCTGGGTTAATCCACAGAATGTCGGCAGGAATGACCTTGAGCATTTCAGCAATACGATCTTGGATTTCTTGTACCGATGGAATACGAGCTAAAAGAATTCGTAAAAGCAGGTTGAGATTTCAACACAATAGACGCAAGGCAAACATGTCCCAGTACATACGTGAGTGAATGTCGTAAACACCTAATGTAAAGAGATCAGAGTCACTTCCAAGATGTGATATAAAGCCATGAGTTCGCTGGTTTTTTTACCTGGTCCAATAAAGTTGGTGTATGATTGATCTTTGAAAACTTGAAGCAATTTCATGCTTGATTTCGAAGCTTCAATGGAGATAACATCGGCATCAAGGTCTAACGATGGGTGAACTTGGTTCAAATTGCAAGAACATAACTCTGCATTTTTTTTTTAAACTTACTCTTGATTGAAGCGAAGATGTCGTTGAAGCTAAAACAAAGGAAAATCGATTGAGGACCGAATGTTCTTGATACAATCTAGTCTTCCAACGTACTCTGAGTAGCAAAACTAGGAGATGATTTCCAAAAAGTTAGGAGAACTGCAAAAACGGGCAATCAACACTGTGATTCTCGTACGTGAGAGTGAATTTGAGTCGTATCCTTGACAGCGCATGTAGCCAACTTGAATGAGTCAACAGCCCAAGTCAAATAGGAGTTCCAGTCAGCACGACGAAGAGGAAGCTAAAAGGGGACATGTTTTGATGATATCAGAAATTTGTCTTGATTACTGCACTTTTTTGTCCATCACAGATATTGCAAAATTCACACTTACACCTTCACGAATAGCTGGTTCATCAACTTGAATCACCACAATGCCAGCCTTTTCAAGGTCCAAACATTCATCTCGCAGAGCAAATGCAATTTGCTTGCATTGTAGCTCACGAGAGATGTCAATACGAGGGAATGACCAGTTCAAGATACTAGATATGCAACAAAGAGCATATATAAGGTTTGGATGCAGATGCAACATCAAAGTGACCAACAAAATCGATGAATCTTAAGAAGACGAGACTCACGTTACTGGACCTGTAGTCATGCCTTTGACTGGTTTGGAAGTGAGACTTTGGGCGTAAGAGCTCCATCTTACAGTCATAGGAGCGGGTCGATGAATGTCAGAGACAATGATAGGTGGGCGTACATAACTGAATGGAGAGAGGACAAAGAATCAGTGGCAAGGAGGTACCATCAATTTCCAAAAATCAGCAGGCAAGGCTCTTACCGAGTACCATAGCTTTGTACCCAAGCATGGTCCGTAAACACAAATCCTTTCAATTGCTCTGCAAAGTATTGAACCATATCATTTCTATGACGAAGAGAGGGAGGGAAAAGGTCAGTTTATTACGACATCCCGTCTGTGTAGATTTCGTTTTTTTGTTCTCATTCCAACGATCTCACCTTTCCGGTTCACCATGAACAAGAACATCCAATCCAACTTGTTCTTGGAATTTGATGACTTTGGCAATCTCAGCTTCCATAGCCTCTTCATATTCAGCAGCAGTGATGAGACTTTTACCAAATTGAGCACGAGCATTTCGGATATCCTTGGTTTGCTAAAAAAAAACAGACCAGTGTGAGAAAAGAGCAGAATTTTGAAACATTTCGAATAAAATGACTTCAATTTAAGTCAAGCCATTCAAAGTACGACGGGCTCTAATCAACATTGCAGCAGCTAAATGCACTTACAGGGAAACTTCCAATGGTGGTAGTAGGGAAGAGTAGTAAAGGAGTCTTTGCTTCCTGAACTTGACGACGTTCAGGGAAAGCACTTCTGCGTTTCATCATATCTGGAGTGATCCCAGCAACTCGTTCACGGACTGCATTGTCGGAGGTATGTTCAAATGTACGACGGGCTTGGATGTGCTGATGATTGGCTTTAAGTTTTACGTCGTCGTATTTAGCCAAGGCAGTCAATTCATCACATTTCTCATAAGCAAAAGAAAGCCATTCCTTTTGCTCAGCGGAGAGATGAAGTTCGTTTGCCAATGTGATTGGTACGTGTAACAAGGAGCAAGAGGTTGCAACTTGTACATGACCAGCACCCAATTCTCCTACAGTTGAAGCAACCAGTTTACTGACGTTACTCAAATCGGTCTTCCAGACATTACGACCAGAGATGACACCCAATGACAAGACTAGAGACGTGTGCTTCTTGACTGCTGCTATAGTTGGCTTCAAGTGTTCCGTGCCAGCACGTTCAGACAAGTCGATGTGAAGACCAGCGATGGGTAGAGATGGAATGACTTCCAAAGCCGATTCCAGACGTCCAAAGTATGTAGCCAACATGATTTTAGGAGCATGTTTGGCCAATAGAGTATATACAGGAAAGAGGTGACGAGTAAGAGACTCGTCACGATCAAGCACAAAAATTGGTTCATCGATTTGGACCCATTCTACGCCTTCCTGTTTGAGTCCCTCCAAGATTTCTAGATATACTGCCACCACATCATCTAATGCATCCATTGGAGTATATCCAACAGGAGCATCGTGACTGGCTTTGGAGATGGCCAGGAAGGTGATGGGACCAAGGAGTACTGGCCTGGTTTGGATGCCAAATGCCATCGCCTCTTTATATGCTTGGAGTGGCTTGTTGATGCCCAACTTGAATTTCATTGAAGGCGAGATTTCGGGTACGATGTAGTGATAGTTGGTATCAAACCTGGATGGAGATGGAAAATTGATGAATGGATGAGTACTTGTTTGATTTCTGAGTAAAAATTGTCATGGAAAATCACATGTCAAAAAGTTACATCATAAAAAGAGGCGTACATACCATTTCTTCATTTCCATACTGGCAAGATCAATACCACGAGATGCATCCTGATGACCACGACCCATAGCTATGATTTAAAGGAACAGTAAGTGTTTCAAGAGTACTGCCACCATCCGACATTGACAGCACCATACCAAAGTACTTGTCCAATGGAGAGAGTGCGCTGGACTCATATCGTTCAGGGACTGCATTGATCATGACAAGAGTGTCAAGTACATGATCATACAAGGAGAAGTCACCGCTTGGAATATAATCAACACCAGCATGAGACAAATGTTGCCAGTTTGATTTGCGAATCTGAGCAGCAGCTGTAATTAATTCAGCTTCTGTGAGCTTTGCAGCCCAATAGGATTCGATAGCCTTCTTGAGTTCACGGTTTGGACCTATATTGACGTGAAAGAAAAAAAAAGTCAATGTGCATGTTTTGATGACATGTATGGAGCGAGCTGCAAGTTGAGCTATAGCGAATTCAGAGAGGAGAAGGAGGCATACCGATTCTTGGGAAGCCCAAGACTGCACTGATGAGTTGCTGTACCATGATGCAGGTTGTTCTGAGTTGTTGTTGCTTGTTTTTGGTATTTGTGAGGGCTCGATTTGTCGTTATTGAATGGACGGCGAGAGATCCCGAACCAAACACAAGGGAAGTGAATAGAGATTTGGCCATCATTTCCTCGCGTTTTTTCAACGCAGAACGTTCTGCTAGATGGAATTCATTGGCTAGCACCAAAAGAATCGATCACCACGTAATGTAGGTCAATCACCATCACAGCCATATTTAAATCACTAAAACAACGTCAGTCAAATTCAATAAATTCGAGAAGATAGAGATCTAATCATTCTACACACTTCTCATCTTGGGAATGATCACGTCTTTGTCCACGTTTGATGGCCACCACGATGTACATGAACGTGTTGTAGATCTATAAAGACAACGAATCAACATTCTACAGCGATTGACACGTCCAGAAATTCTTTGCAAGATATGTTTACTACTCACATGGTTGTCACTTCCACGAAAATCCAAACCCAAATTTTCACAGCATACAAGAACTAGTACAATGTTGGGTATTCAAAAGATCGTCGTGCTTGTAGCGTTGCTACTGGTTGCGCTATTGCAAGTTCAAGCATCGGAAGGGAAACTACCAGCAGTGTCCACTAAGGTGTATTTTGACATGAAGCAGGGCGACAAGGACTTAGGAAGAATCGTTATAGGTCAGTGTTTTTACATCTTTTGAACTTATTATCGATATCTTCATTTATTTTACATCTCCATTTAGGACTCTATGGCAAGACGGTACCAAAGACCGCTGAGAATTTCCGAGCGTTGGCGACTGGTGAAGTGAGCACACACCATATGTTGGAAGTGAAGTATCTGGAATTGAATCTCATCTATTTTTCGCATTGCAGAAAGGATTCGGTTACAAGGGATCTAAATTCCATCGGGTCATCAAGGTAATCGTAGCTTCGCGATGTGCGTTCGTTGTGATGATCAAACACTAACAAACTGCAAGTTATATAGAACTTTATGATTCAGGTATATTTGAAATTGATTGTACAACCAGATTACTGAAAGACTCACGATTCTCTGGACATGTAACAAGGGTGGTGACTTTACACGAGGTACTCCAAACTCTTGACGTCCACTACAACAAATCTCACACGTTTTACTCTACTCAGGTGACGGAACAGGTGGCAAGTCCATATACGGAGAACGTTTCCCAGACGAGAACTTTAAATTGCGCCACACTGGTCCTGGAGTCCTCTCGATGGCAAACGCAGGAAAAGATACCAACGGTTCCCAATTCTTCATCACAACCGTGACTACATCATGGCTAGATGGCAAACATGTAGTGTTTGGACGAGTTCTTGAAGGAATGGATATTGTTATGGCTATTGAAAAGACTCCTACACGACCAGGCGACAAGGTACGAAATATGGAGTGACAAAAGCATAGTGGGTTGACGTGTTGTTTGGAATATCTAACGATTGATTCTGTATGTAGCCCAAGGAAGATATAATCATAGCCGATTCTGGTGAACTTCCCGTCACTGAAGATTTGTAAACCATTTTGCTTGTGAAAACACTGCACAAATAACAGATAAGGAGTTTGTTTAGACTAGCACAATGCACTGATTATAGTTCGAATCTGGTTTTGATACATCTTGTTTGGTATTATTGAACAGCATGTTGGAAGTTTGGATTTTGTGAAACGCAACCAACACAGCTGCTGTGCAACGAATACTCGATTCTGATCAATGGCTTGGATATTTGTGAGGCTTGCCGTGCTGTTCTTCAGTCCGGACGATGTTGGCCGGGTGCCAATTGCTGGTGTCTACACCTGTCGTTCCTTTGATCGTGTTGAAACAACGAAAGAAGTTGCTTGTACTTGACTGCTATCTTATTCTAATGTTGCTATGAAATTAACGGTATCCTGGAGACAAACGTCTTCTTTCGTGTTTGGGGCTTGGTATGTGCTCACCATCGGTACGTGATGTTAGTGTGTGATTCACTCCGTCGTTGTTTCTTCTTCCAAAAGCGAGTTTTTGAAATCACAATTTATTGTCATTTACTGTAACAGGATGATGTTCGGGGTGTATTGATGACTTGGCCGCTATTGCAGAAAAATTTGCGTCTCGCTGCTTCAGGATTACCATCATTGTGCTTTCATCTCTGATTGCTGGCTGAACTTGATTTTGGATTTGTTGGGGTGATACGTTATGAAAAATTCGTTGCTTGCTACTAGTCAGTATGACCACGATTAGGCAATGAAGTAAAATTAGGCCCAGCGTTTTTCTTGTGACTTGAAAGATTTCTGACTATGAAAGCTCCCAAGTTAGTCAACGTGCAAGCAGTATCGTATTGATGGCAAACTGTATTGTAATCCTTTTTGGTGAATGTCTTACGATGAAAAGAGACCACGCCAACACGGACCAATCTGATTGTTTACGATCATCAACAAGTCACCATCTGCAAGAAGCAAGTCGATGTCGAGGATCCAACTAGTCTGCAGCCTCTAAACAATAATCTCCAACAGTCTATGAATTAAATGGAATGAGTCCCGGGAAAGATTCAGCCTTCTGTAAATGTGTGGGTTTTTGAACATATGAAGCAAGAATGTGTGTCTTGTGTAATTAACAAGGTGTGAACTCCATTATGATATGTATAGATTGACACTGTTGGTGTCTGTACACGAACAATCCCAAATTGACGATGAGTTGTGATATTCAAACTACACAACGCAAACAGGAAGTGGACCCAATCAAGTTTTCGACGAAGCAAGTGCCATTTTGGATGCAATGTGGTCTACACGTGAGCTGGCTCTGCACACGTATCCTGGTCCAGCATTCCTCTGCGAAGACTTGGTAAAAGCGCAATTTGTCAACATCGAAGTACTTGGTACTGTCGTGATACTCACCGACCTAACCTTTGTAGATGCTGCCTCTTGCACTCTCATACACGTGTATGCTAATACAGCCTACCTCGACGTTACAAGACATTTAATGCTCTGGGTTGGACTATTCAGGCAGGCCTCAAACGTCTATAAATTTGATTGAATCGAGTTTTGCTTTGTACCTTGGACTATATCGGCTGGCTCCCATCGACTTCTAAACGTAGTTGAATTTAGGCTTTGTACCTTTCTAAATTAGAGGTTTACAGTATTTCGCCTTCATTCTCGAACGAGCGAAAATCACAGACCCTTGTGAGATGTTCAATTCCTTTATTTTTCATGTTGTTTAAAGGAAGCATGCATAATACTACTGGTCTTTCTAAAGATCAAACTTTATAAAGGAAATCTTCTTTTGGGATCACTCTCCGGTATGGTTGGCATTTCTCTCATACCCTACAACCTTCCTGTTTCCTAAAACCCCGAGATCCATAAACCGTTACTGTGAGCAGCAAATCGACTTGAGGCATACTCTGCCACAGGAGACAATGTTGTTGTGCTATGATAATGAGTGGGCTGTGGTGTATGTGGGCTGATAGTAGCGGGACTCTTGATACTGTTATACGTGGGTGGCAGATTTGGTAACTGAGATAATGGAGATGACAATGCGGAGCTGTTTATGCTATTGTTTGTTGAGCTGCTTATACTGCTACCCGACGTGGCGGATGCTGTTGTTGCTGGCCACGACGATACATATGGTGAAGTTGTTTCTTCACTCCATGGTGTTTGTGGTTGAGACAGCGAGGCCTCATCGCTCCATACACCACTTCCAGAACCCCATGAGGTTTCCAGGAGTTCTGCAGAGACACAACCACGTGGCGAGACATTGCTACATACATCCAGTCCGTCTTGGCCTAGACTGGTGGCCATCAGTAAGGCATGCAATTCTTGCCAATCGTCCTCCTTTTCAACTGGCACATCATTGGCTTCATCTTCCATGATCAATGCCTTGCTATTCCTACTTATGCTATTGGTATTGTTGCCGCCCATATTATAAGTATGGACATCCGTTGAGATTGTCAGTGGTGATGCCGATGCAGATCGATCAAACGAGCATGGATTGGAATACGATGATGCTGGTGATAAACAATCCAGCACACTATCAGAGGAATCTTCTCGGTCCCATTCATCTAAATCTTGTTGGATTCGGGCATCTACCAAGTCCTGATTAGATGGCGATGATGACGTAGTGGATGATGCAGCTGACGAGTTCGATGCTCCTGATAGTGCCGTCCAGCTACGTTCCCGAGACTGATTTGTACCTGTCGTAGATGCTGCTGAAGATGGTGTAAAGATGGTACCATAGGACATTGATGGTGGTGGCTGAGACGGAAGACTGTTGCTGATACTACCAGTGCTGCTACTAATACTACCAGCACTACTATTCCCATTCGGTGATGATATGGCAGCATCTACAACCAAAGGTGGTTTCACGGTCGTTTGGCGAAGACTAGATCGTAGTTTAGGACGATTCGTCAACGCGACAGCCTTCAATCCTTTAATCGTAGTGACATCTCTCAGCGGTTCTGCTTTCATTACGGAAGGCTTGAGAGGGATGGTACGGTTTGGTTTTGGTGGCATACTGGTTCGAGTAGATTGCATGACCTTTTTATCGTTGTTATCACCCTTCTTGGGAACAAGAGCTCTTAATCGAGTCAATTCCTGTTCTTCTCGAAGCTCCAAGTCTCGTAACCCTGCACTCTCCTGTGGTTGTGGAGGAGCCTGTGCACCCACTTTAGCCCATTCTGAAGACGACGAGGATGGTGCTGATACAGCTGGTTGAGTCAGGCTAGTTTCACTCAACGATGGCTGATAGATTTGGGTTGTGCTGTGAGTATTTCGTATGTTGAGCAATTTAAGCTGATGTGTTCTGATCAGATTTAACACTTACAAATTGAGCGTCAAAACTTGAGGGTTCAGGTACTGTCTTTGGAGATGGTATCGAAGAAGGAGCATTGCCTAAAGAACGGAGACAGCAGAAGAGGAGTAAGGCTACGTATTATGAACAAAAAAACTTGCCAATGCCGCAAAACACACCATGTGATTCCAATGATGTTTCAAGTATCGTCCTACGACCATTATTCGGTACATCCTTTTTCAAAGAAGGTCCATTCGACATGAAATGACCCAGGGTCTTTGAGCTCAAACCAACAGGAGGTGGTGGATAGATGTGAGGCATCTGATTCTGCATCTTGACATTACCACCTAGTAATCTACGATCCATTCTACCTCCCAACCTCATCGAATTACTGGAATTGCCCTCCATGTTTTTCGGCCTTTTGGTATTATGAGGTTGGGAGAGCAGTTTTCTGGTCCACTGATTGTTCTACTTTAGAGCGAAGCACAGAATGAGATTGGATTAAGTCTTTGTGAGTGATTTCAAGTAGCAGCTTAGAGGGTGCGGTAGTCGTTGTAAGTGAATGGCGACCTTATAAGAATGAATTTTGATGATGTGTCAAATGTTCCGATTTGTGTGATGACTTGGCCGATTTCAAGGTGGGTATAGATGGAATAGAGGTCCGATATATATCGAGGCAAAGTTATATAAAATGGCAGCCTCCTATCTACTTCCGACGAAACGGGTTTGTGTCTAGTCAACTACTGCTCTCAAAAACAAAAAAAAATTAGTTCCCACCAAGTTGGCGAATAGTGAACTATATAAACAGCTGGATTCGAATGCCGGTTGGTAGCCAAGCAATCACAATGAGCTATATCTTTGCTGCTTATCCTTCAAAGAGAAGAAAAGATGTAATGCAGTGATTTTGGCAAATTGAAGAGTTGTTACTGCGAACACATACAAAGAGCGAAAACGTATCACGCAGCGTCCACATTCATTTCAACTCTTTCTTGGCGTCCTAAATTGCATAATTCATATCACTAAAAGCAATCTTGATCTATTGTATTTACAAAAATCGACATAAACATTGCACTGTTGTTACTTGTCAACAATAGTTCAAGCCAGTTCCATCTCAAATTAGTTCCAAGAGCCGGCTGGTTTTCAAAATGCTATAGCTCGCGTGGAGTCTAAAAAGTAGCAGCAAAGATTTCACCAAAAGGAGTATCTAAAATTCAAAGATCTGCTTACGTACAGTCCAAATCTGACTGCAATACCTTCATTTTGCTCATACCAACATCAACATCATCTTTTAGAATCCCTAGTATCCTAACTTATTCAGAATGCCACTTGTTATGTCCAGGTCTCACCTCCCTCACATCCACATCCATCAGCATATACAGGACGACGGCCTTGCCACCATAGTAGCCAGGAACTGCATGTTGTAATGCCACAAATGAAACATGTGTCAGTAACAGGAATCATAAACAAACATAAGAGAATAACTAGATTCATTGACATACCGAGAGAAGTGGATATGTAAGCTGTTTCCCCGTTGTTATCCTCGAGTCCACTTGAAAGACGAGCCTCATACGTCAGGTACGCAGCGTTTTCGCTCTTTCCAGGTGTCCATCCACTGGCGAGGTGCGAGTCCTGCATTGTTGGTTTTTGAAGAAAGTTACAAGCTCTCAGCTTGGGCAGCAAGCCACCCAATGTAGGTTCGTGGTATAAGACAGACAAAGGTTCTCCAGTTGGATCCTTGGAACTGTGTGGTTGGGAGTGCTGACGGGCTGTTGTTGGGGGTATTGTTGCAAAGGTGATCGGGAGGCTTCTCACCAACTGGGAACTCGTTGAACTATGTGCCTTGTGCAGAACAGAGGCGCAAAAAGTCGGTCGAGCTTTCTGAAATTGAGAGAAATTCAAAATAGCGGCGAAAAAAGCAAATGTTTGATTGTCGTTGGTGTGAGGTCCAAGGAGCATCCAGGCAGAGGGAAGAGGCATCCCGCTCTTGGATGCGTCGGTAGGGCGACCATTAGTGGACCTAATACAGAATAAAAACTTGGTTAGCATCCGTTTCCCAAAACATGATGTGATAAACGTTGCAAAAGAGATTTTTTGCAGAGATTTCTTCCCCAGAGATATAGAACGCTACCATGATATTGAAAAATAATGGAAATGCTCGAAATCTTTCCTACACGTAGCGTTCGGACGTATCAAAATCGGGAAACTAGAGGATGATGTCAAAAGTTCAGATGAGTCAGATGAGCCTCAGCTTGTACTTGCTTGCACTCAGCTACGCACGATTTCCCAATAGTAGTTAAGACACTAGCCCATCAGTTAGCCGCAAGATCTGCCCAAGTGAAACTAGTGTACTCGATAAATAAGCCGATTTTCTAAATCATCGAGTACGTAAAGGTGGGTGCGTGCTCTTAGATTCTCATAGTCTGCGCTTTCAACTTTTTCTCATCGACTGACATACGACGGTTGAAACACAGGCTTTAAATGAACAAAAGATCATTTTTTAAAAAAGTGTTCGAAGTGCTTCCGCTTTATCATCCCCGATTAGGTCTTAACGAGGTAAACCTCAGAATTTCACAAGCTTAGTCGCTCACATGATAAAAAACTGTTGCACCAAACAGGATAGGAATACAACACATATCATTGGTGACGCGGCGAATGGTCTCATGCTACTTATCATCTCTGGATACTATTTTAGCGACCGGATCGTTGCAATGGCTGTTACGTTACTGCAATTCGCCTTGTGGGTGTTTATACTGAAGTTTAATGAAAGACCAACTGCAAGGAGAATATTGTACTACATCTCTAGGGGACTGGCCGTTTATCCCATGTATCTAATGACTGGAAATCTAACCGTCGCTTTCGGGTGGTGGCTTACTCTGCTAGTTTCGATTGGTCAAACTATTGTCAATCAATCTAAACCAGATCTCGTGAGAGAATGGGACAATGAGATCATCCTGATAAGTGCAGCCATATATACGGTCTATACAGGTTGGATCCTTACGTACTACGCGACCCAATTAGTCCGAAAAGTACTCTGGATTTGCAACCTCACAATAATGCTGAGCAGGGCCCAATACTTAAATCTGAACATAGATCCTCAGAAGGTTGACTGGCGGTTTTCTGCTGTGGTCGGTTTAGGTGCAGCCTATGTGTTTGATGCAACATCCTGTATAAAATTTTATAAATCTAGCAAAAGACCCAAACAGCAGCTTTTTGGAAACCATACAATGTCTCTGGGTTAATGGCTCTTCTTCTTGAGGTATTCTGTAAAACCTATTCAGATTTTCACATTCTCGATTTACTCACTCATCTAATCTAAATCTAACTATGAAAACATTTCAGCTAGCCTGTAACACTGTATTCCGCACATGTTCCTGTAGTAAACTCAAACAATCATTCATACCTTTTCTCATATCCATATAAAGCAAAGCACTGGCAGTATCGTAAATTTACATAAGTGACGTCTAAAGTAGAATGCTCCTCGTTAGAATATGTATCGACTGAAATAGTATATATCGTCTGAATTTTGTTCTATTATCATCGACGTTCGTATTCTCCGGATGCCAATTTTGCAATGTCGGCAACTATGAGACGAGAAAGGAAGGATGAGCAAACCAGGACCACGTGTAAACGTAATGGAGATATTTCCCCTAGATGAAGTGTTCCTGATATCCCACTCAGTACAGTATGTTCAAGTACTACCACATCAGCGATCCCTTCTCAATACCTCCTCTGAAGCATACAAAGACGGTGATAGTCTTCTCTCACTTGGATTGGGGATACTGAACGTAATACTTTCAGTATGCGTCATTGTCATCTTGAGTAGAATCACTCCTTGTTAGAGGTCGTCCATCAAGAGCAAGTCAGTATATTGATTCGCGTGTGTGCACATGTCCTCCTATAACAGCTGACGGGTGAGATAATTCAATAAAGGGATGATTGCGAATGAGCTATGCTCAATGACTTTCTTATACCCTTTTTTAATTCTCCTCAGATATCCAAAAGCCGCATACCTGCTGTTAGGTGCTGAATTATACGGCTCGTCACAGTAAAACAAGATTGATCTAGGTCCGGCATCACGCCACATCTTGTCCTCTCGAATTCTTTCTGGATCTCTGTTGGGTATTGTAGATACTGATGAAAGTACCGGTGTAGTTGCCGTAGCGTTGACGTCACGTCATTCATCTCCGCTGTTGATGGTCATGCAAGATGTCTCCTACACTGCATCGTTTGCTGGAGCTCCTTCATCTTGCTTTAAAAACTCTTAGGAATCATCAGAGTAAAGCAGAAAACATGTCTTGCACCATTAGCCTTGTGTGTCTCAAACCATCGTAACGTCATACCAAATCCATATTTCTTGAAGTGAAGCAATGTATTCGGCATATACAACACATTCCCAAAATAAAGAGAACTAACTAACAAGATGTGAGCAAAAATCGTTTCCTTCATACTCCTTGACCAACAAATTCGATCAAAGAGTCTGATTATTTGGTTAGAAACGACTCAGACTGTTCTGGCAATTCATTCTTCGCTTGGTTTGACACTCTTATAAGCAATCAATGAAGGAGGAGTACATTGAGCGAGTAACACTACAAGCGGTTTCTTGTTTTCGGTCTTGTTTGCAAGACAACGGAAAAGTTCTCAACCCAAAAACAAAATAAAAATGGGACAACCATACATGATCAATCAACCAAAACCAACCATATCACGACGGCTTGCAACAAGGTATCATGAGCTTCGCCTTTATTCGGCACAGGGTACAACAACAAAATCTAGCAAGACAAGGAGATTGTGGTCAGTCACACTGCAAATGAACAAAGATGCAAAAAAGAAACAACCATATAATCAAATACCTTTACAAATGCTCGTCTCCTCACACGACTTCAACCTAGTTCACCGCGTTAAAGTATTCCTTGCTTTTGACTGGGTCGGGTTTCATGGTCTTGGCACCCTTCTTCCAGTTTGCAGGACAGACCTCCTGAAAAGATTTCAAACATGTCAGTCAAGTTTTAGGGCGCAAAAAGACATTCCCTAATAAACGAGCTGCACAAAACCCAACACTCATACATACCCCATGAAGATCCGTAAACTGGAATGCTTCCAACAACCTCAATGTCTCGTCAATAGATCTGCCAACAGGTAGATCGTTGATGGTGATTTGACGAAGTATTCCCTTAGGATCGATAATGAATGTGCCACGTAATGCGATACCGGCTTCTTCAATCAATACGCCATATTCTTTTGATATTGATTTGGTAATGTCGGAAACTATGAGCAAAGAGACGCAGAAGGGTGAGCAAGAAAAGATGCCCGACTCACGGTTTGTCACTCTCGATGAAACTCCCTTCCATATCTTTGCAATAGCAAACCGCCACTTTGATGAACTTACTGATGGGTATCTTCATTTCACCGAGACCACCTGATTTTCGCTATAAAGGGAGAGCAAAATGTTGTTATAATCGAGTTATGATCCATACAACTGTCTTTGTAAGTTTACTGGGGTATTTATCCATGCAAGATGAGAGTGTACACTGTCAACAGAGGCACCGATAACCTACAATTTGAGATGAAAGACGAATTCAGCTTCTGAGCGAGAGAAAAGCGTGTTTAGAAGAGCAGCATACCTCGCATCCAAGTTTCTTGAAATCCTCTGAACGTTCAGAGTATTCGATAATCTCGGTGGGGCATACGAACGTGCTTAAATACGTAGTGGTGAGTGAGCAGACAGAGATGAATAGAATGGGAGCCAGGGTAACATTTTTTGCGTCTTACAAGTCCAGAGGGTAAAAGAACAAGACGACCCATTTCTTTCCCTTGTAATCGTCCAAGTTGACACTTCCAAATTGCTTGCTTGGAAGAACAGCAGCAGCCTTAAATGATGGAGCCGGTTTCTATATAGATGAAGAGGTGATGAGAAAAAAAGACCTGATGTCAGATTTGTGATGTCTCCACAACCATCCAACACTTCAATAACGTAAACAAACAGATAGTAAACTGCAAGACAATTCCACAATTATCACTCCATGTTCTCGATTTCGATGCGACATTCAACGACCAATCAGACAAATCGTACCTGTACGATAGCAGCGCAATGGTGAAAAGCAGCAGGAGTAGCTGAGAATGCTCGTAATGGAGCCTTGAAGGCAGGAGTGGCAGCCAATAGACGTGGTGCGAATCGTAGAGCTGACATCGGAATAGTCGATTGGTTTTTTTGATGTTTTGAAAGATTATCGATGACGAAAGCTGGACGTGCTGACTAGTATAAACACTTGTATTAACGCGTAAAGTCGTGTATATTACAATACACGTGAAGATATCTATTCAGCTATCGTTCTAATGCTCTGTAAGCACTCTTACTGCTCTCCAAACTCGCAAATCGCCAAAAACAAACATTTGACTATATAGGCCATAGGAAGCTCCCGAGTCAATGGACATTACAACTCATTTCTTTAATGTCTTGAGCACACATGAGGCTCTGACTGCTAAATCGAAGGCTGCCTCATCAAGCTACGGACTACAGCCTACCAATAATTCATCGCACATTCTGAGAAGGAATCACCATGTACTGCCAAAGGATGATTTCAGTAGAACGGCTATAGACATTGTATGTGGAAGTGGCAGATTACACCTTTATTTGTATTTGAGATGGTTGTGATGTTGTTGGTTTGTATTTGATCTAACATTCCCCCAATTCATAGCTACTGGACATGGGCCATTTACGTGACTTCTTACTTGCATCACGAAGATCCTATCTAGGACTTCCACAGTCACATGGTCTGGAACACTCGATACGGGAATCAAATCATGGTGCCTTCTTTACCAAGAAATCACCATTCCCTGCGACTACGCCAACCCATCTGACTGATAAAGGCCGAGATGAGTTGGAAGGTGTTGCTCATTCGTTTGTGTCGGCTTGTATCAGGAGGATTGAGTCGTTACAGAGACTTGCAGGTATGAATTGACCTTGTTGTGTAGAGACACTAACAAAGCGGCCAGAAACTGCTTTTTTTGCTCGTCTTACCTCTTTCTTTCAATCCACTGATCGTCTCGTTTCGCTCTCTCTCCTGTAGAGGTACTGCATTCTAAAGAAAAGGGATTACTGCATACTAATAACAGCATTGGTCTGAAAGAACACCGTGACTCGATAATATGGATGTTACAGCATCGACTAGCTCAAACCTCTCAAATACTTAAAGCGATGCAAGAGAAACGGGTTCAAACTGCTCTACAGAAACGTGAGGGGTATGTATAAACTCACACTGCTTGTCGACTATGCGCATCCAACAACTATTTTTTGCTTCTCGAATAGTCTGCTATTCCACACTTCCTCTTCAGAATCTAAATCCGCCGATACACTAAATGGCAAATCACCACATCCACAGCCATCACCATTACTATCGAATAGCACTCATACGAATGCTTTTGGATTCTCGATATCTTCAGTCACGTCTGCTGCTGTGTCGTCGCTCTCATTAGCAACGTCGAAAATCAATAATAATAGTGCTAGTACGGTTAATAGTACTAGTACGCCACCTCAGTCACTGGATTATATGGATGGCAGTAATAGTGATCCAGCAGCGTCGATGCCAGAAGAACAACGAATGTTGTTAGAAGCTGAGAATGAACGTGTGTTGGCTGAATTGGAAGGGCAAACTGATCAAGTCAGGTAAGGTCACATCGCTCGTGTTTGACCGACCATAGTGCAATCCAGCAACTCTTACACCTTCTTATCCATTAGACTCGCTACACAATCCCTCCGCGAAATATCCGAACTACAAAACATGCTTGGTCGACACCTAGCTGTTCAACAAGAAACCATATCGACCATACACTCGGAAGCTATACAAGCTACTCAGGATATGCAGGACGCTAATAAGGTGCTGGTGT
Source organism: Synchytrium microbalum (assembly GCF_006535985.1). Lineage (NCBI taxonomy): Eukaryota > Fungi > Chytridiomycota > Chytridiomycetes > Synchytriales > Synchytriaceae > Synchytrium > Synchytrium microbalum. The sequence goes on from NW_022158360.1 coordinate 115,902, forward strand.
CTGCTAAGAAGACGATGGGCAGTGCTAGACTTTGGGTGATTGTGTTTTTACTGATGGCTTCCTTCTGTTTGTTGTTTCTGGATTGGTTTTATTCGTGAACGTGAGAGGAGGAAGACGGTATTGGATTTTGTGGCTGCATTTGTAGAGGTTTGTTTATTAGATCCTATGTATATATATATATATATATAGATTAGATCTGGGTTGCATCCAAGAACATGGGAATCTCACAATGCTCAATGATTGCCGCAGAAGCAGTCCTACGAATTGACAAAAATTCCAGCGATGGTTTGGACACGTACGACTGCTGCAGCTACATATACCTAGCAGTCGCATATGTCTTTTGCTGTTATTCCGTCACAGAGTATGTGCGGACGTGTTTGGAGAGTTGAGAAAAGTAAAAACCGTACAAGAGTCTTTCCGTGGTTGTGAGGAGACCAGTTCTGAAATTCGAATCTGACTTAAGTCTGACGTGAATGTGACCTCGTATAGATCGAGTCGGATCACGTACAACTGCCTCGGGTCAGCAAAGAACACCACAATGTATGAGGACAATGCATGTAAGTGCCATTGTACATCTGAAACAAATAGTCCATGCTTCAAATTATTCATACTCAGAACCTTTGGCCGTCTTCGTATTACTCGTCCAGGCTTGAAATCGCTCTGTCACGGACATCACGTTCACCACTTTTTTACAGGGATGTGCCGGAACGATGACTTTGATAGTTGGTTGTATGAAACTAGTGGTGAACATTCTCGCACTTTTGAACGTGAGGAGTCTCTAGTAAGCTAGCACTCGAGGTTGCAGGATTTGGACCAAGTCTCTTACACAAACAATCGTCCGCATTGCTTAAATTACACCTTCACTTTCTTTTGAAGTGGAAGTGTTGATATCGAGATTTGCTTTAATTGCTGTTGAGACTCGATTGTATACCACGCGGTTGAGGAATGATGGGCTTTGGAGTGTGTCTTTTGGGGTGAAGTATCTTGGTTTTCGGAAATTGTACCTTCTCTTGTCTTTGGAATGAGAGATTGAAACAGGAACCTATTGATTTGAATGCGCGGATTCGAACTTAGATGTTGCAGTTGAGGAATGATGTTACTTCAAATGTCTCTGCACTCTGTTGCACGCACTTTGTCGGATGTTCAGTCTGTCAAACAACTTAAAGTTACTTACAACCAACTAGCATTATCTTTACGCATTATCAAGCCGCATATATGATCATCTAAGGTTACAAAAAGGATTGTAAGAAGGGCGGTCATGGGACCGGTAAAGCGTTGCCTCAGAATCCAAATGGTGATGGTTTTGGTTACAGAAAGGACTGGTCTCATTCTTGTATACAAGAATAAGGCAATATCATTCAGCTAATGATGATTTGATGGGTAGATGACCTTCAGACAAAACGTCTCTCTGGGCTCTCATTTCTTGTGTCGTACAGAAGTGGCAGTGTATGTTAGAAATGAGGATGAGCCATGAAGAAAAGTACATGTGAGAGGAATTCGGTCTAGATAGATCCGAGCATGCAGTATTGATGCCGTCTCCTAAACAACCATTTTCGACAGTTCCGGTAGTACCACGAAAAACTCCGACGAAAATATGAGGTGGGGTTGTGATTTTTCATACGTTAGAGCTTTGTCACGATCAAAGTCGCTGTTTGTGGAATTTTATGCCGTTAGTGTATTATTATGTATATGATCTCCTGTACTTGCCTATAAAAGCTTGGATTTGTGGGTAGCGACGCGGTAGGTTTTGGACTTGAAGTTTAGCAATGATGGTTGAAGCTAACAAAAGATGACAAGAGATATGAAAGAAGGAGGTTTAATACGTTCATACAATTGCTGCAACGTGAATGCTACCAAGACCTAGTTTTCCCGACTTGACTTGTGATATCATTTCAATCATGTGTTGATGACGAGCACCAGGAATCAAAGACCGCCAATGATGGCGATTTGAAGATGGAATAAGGAGATTACACGCGTTTGCTAGTGTATCCGAGTTTGTAAACATTAAATATACTCCGTTCTGGTCGACGTTATTGAGTGAAAGTGCCTTGTTTCTTTAGTTTTCGGGTCAGTCTCAGCACGAGTTTTTTTCCACACAAACTTGATTTTCAAATTCACCACTGACAGAGACGGCAAGCAGATAGGAAGGCCAAACAGGACGATTGATATACTGTAAGTACATATGCGTTGAACAGACTATTCAGAATCGGCATCATGAAGCATTCATTTGATTCATAAAAGCTTGCAAACTGTCATTAAAAACCAACATTTATCATTTTCAACATTAGTGAGCTGCCAAATAGCATTCTTTGGACGTGACTGGACCAGTGCCATCATACCAAGTAATAATATCCATATATTAATCCTACAGGGCACATTACTCTCATCTTGGTAATTGCCATCCATTCGACATTCTGCCCAAAACCCCACATGAGAGTGGGATTCATCAGATGAGAAACGGAGCTATGCAGACTACGGCTCCGCCAGCTACTCCAAACTCTGCTAGGAAACGTCAACGGGATCCATCTGATGTCGAAATTATTCTACCACAACACACCCAACATCAACACCAAACTCCATTCAATAATCAGCAACCATACAATATCGAGGATCGCATCAGAAAGAAACCAAGACCTTCCGATCCACAACCAACTACTGCAAACTATCGAGTAAAGGCTCGCAATACTGCTGCTCAACTCTTCAATCAGGTCGTGAAGAACAGTCATGATCCTGCTAGAGACATTCCACCAGTCAACAAGTTCCCTACTACGACCCGTACGATCGTCAGAGGTCAAGTAAACAACAACACCACCTACAATAATAATATTGCCGTACAACAGCAGCAACAACCGTATCATAAAGCAACATCTCCACCTATAGCAGCATCAGTCACTTCGTCAACACTAAACGCGCTCGTATCCGAATCTAAATCATATACCTACGACGATGATCAAGTGCTTGATGAGGACGAGAAGAGCGAATCGGAAGGATCAGTGTACGATGATGATGAGGAACAACAACAGCAGCAACCACTTCCGCAAGCAAAGAACGCTGCTGCTATTGCTACTACGCCTCATCATAGGATACCTCGTGTCGAAGTCACTGTGCCAGTATCGGGTACTGATGGAAGATCAAAAGCTTTGAATGCTGTCAGGAATGCTGTCAAGACGTCGATACGGCTATCAAGAGATTATGAGTTGTCACATATATTGGGCTGGGGCCATAATGGGGTTGTCTTGCTTGGATCGCAATACAATTCGGCTACGAGTCGACGCAAGAAGGTAAATGTCATCGAAGTACTGGAATTTTCCCTTTTTTCGCTGTCTTGGAATGATCACTCTATTGTGATTGTTCTACTTCTATTCCGACAGATGTCTAACATTCATATCTCCCTCTTCTCTTCTTGCAGGTGGCAATCAAACTCATATATAAAAGGAACGAAAACCTTGGTCGCCTTGAAACTAATGCTCCATCAGAAATCACTATGCTACAAGGTATACGTCATCAATGTATTGTACAATATGTGGCTCATTGGGAAGATCCAAATGTATGGTATCTCGTCCAAGAGTTTGTAGGGCCTTCCACCATCAAGGGTCAAGAGTACATCACTTGTACTCTTCCACCAGCCAGGAATCATCCACACAGTACCAACAATGCCGATGCGCAAGGACGCTTGACCATCGCAAACGACTCTGGCTCTGATTTATGGGTGTTAAACAATCAATATCATCGAAAACGTAAAGAAGCTGTAGCCAAATATGGTCATGCTGCTGGAAACGAAGGAATGCCACCATCACTACGACAAAAGCTCTTCATTCAGATCGCATCGGCAGTCGCACACCTCCATTCCAATAATATAGTCCATGCCGATATAAAGGAAGAAAACATTGTCGTGACATCTACTCTTCAACGACCCAAATGCAAATTGACGGATTTTGGGCATGCATTCTATACGAATGGGACTGCCCGACTCAAATATCATTCAACGTCTCGATTATCTGCCCCGGAATGCTGGAAGAATGTCGAGTTGAGGAATGAAGGGAAACAGCATCAAGAGCTCTTTGAGGGTAAAAAACAGGATACGTGGTCTTTAGGTTTGGTATTGTTTAGTATGATAAATGGAGGTCTTCCTTCCAATCACGATCAAATCGTCAATGGTGACAAGAGTATCGGGACGAGTGATTATTACCCTGCTATTACAAGGTTGCAAGAGATTGCTACACCTGGTATGATATCGTGTGTGATATGTTTCGCGAGTCTGTGGTACTCTTTTTTTCTTTGAATGAATGATCTCTCTGTGATTCCATAACTAACTGTGATATCTTCTTTCCCACTTATAGACGAAATGCATCTCTTAAAACGAATGCTGGCCATCAATCATAAAAAACGATATGGAATGGACGAAGTCATGCAAGATGTCTATGTTACCAACAAACCATCCAAACAAAACCATGCATCATCGTCTGGTGGTGGTGGTGGTGGTAGTAGCTCAAGGAGGTAGTTGGTGTGACTGTCCACTACCCAAAAAAGCAAAAAATGGCTCCAACATTTTGGACTAAATATATCATGAACGATCTCTCGAAAGCCCATCATCAACACCATCCCATCAACACAGGAACTCTATTATTTTTTGTCGTCCTAACATTTGCACACACAAGCATCAAAACATCACACCCCACTAAACTTTTTATATATTTGAGAATTTGCAGCCCCATAACACCAAAATTATATATCTATGAGAGAAAAGAAGCCTTTGTTTTTTAGAAGAGGTGAGAAAAAAGCAATATATATCGCTAGGCTTGTATAAAGAACTTGAAATGTTTTGGGTGTGAAGAGTTTGGGTGTTGAGTGAGGACCGCAAAGAAAGGAGAATGACGATGACAGTAGTTTGATAAGGCGGATTCCCGTGGAAAATCGAGTAAGCGCAGCAGTTCGATAAGGCGGATTCCTGTGAAAATCGAGTCGCATTTCCCGTGGAAATCGAGTCGCCCAAGGCCTCCTCACAGACGAAAGCTCTAAATAACGGTTGTCCTTTCTCCCAACATCGACCAAAACAACTTCCAATACAAAAGCCAAGTGGAAGGACTTCAACGGATCTGGCACCATGTCCTCTGCCTTGGTATGTACTCCTTCCATTGATGCCCAGTGCTTCAGACATTGGGAAGGCAGATCGAAATTCATTTATCACATGTTTTGGAAAACGTATGCTAATTACTTATTCGTCTATAACAAGTCCAGCACTGGCATCTGTAATAATGCATCCAACGTTTAGATGACTCTTCCTCCTTCTTCGGTGCTCATTGGACCTGGCTTCCAAGACATCAACCATTTCATTTTTCGCCGCTATTTCGAATTCCAGAGCAGCAGACTAACTCTTTGCAACTCTGTTTTGCTCTAGACACATAATTTAACCGTGCCCAGTTGGTGAGAAACCGCTTCAAAACCTTGTCAATAATCCTTCAACATTCATCCAGCAATCCCAACAACAACGTTTCAACGACCCGACTGACGCCTGGTGGTTTTTATATACCACGAGATGATTTGTTTTCTGCCCGAGCAGAGGACTTGTAATCCTCACTTCAAAACCTACAACCGAGGACACGCTCCTTACGCTCCAGTGGATGGTACCTGGGAATAGCGTCAACAGCTGTGGGACCAATACCCCATCTCCCCTTGCCTCGAAACCAATGGCACGAGTTGTGGAGTCAGGCGATGGCTTTCAAGCCTACTTATCGTCTCTGCTGGGTATGTAATCGTTTGTTTGCACGTTTTGAGAACATTGTTGTACTCATTCTGTCTTGATTTTTGCTTTATAGGCAATATACTACGCTGCTATGGATCATACGTGCAAAAGGGCAGTTATGCAAATGCTCAATCAGAAGCCCCTTCAAGTCAGCCAAATCAAGTAGCTACTTCTGGATACGTGGTGCGGGTCTGCATCAGTCGCTGTTGGTGTCAGAATAGGCATAAGAGACAGTCGATTAGTGTGAGATTTGCTCGATACTTACCACCGGCTTTGAGCTCTAGATGCTTCGTTTATGGTGGACTTCTTGCTGCTATTCTCTAGACCACAAGAGGTAAAGTACGTCTTCTTAATCAGCTGGATTGGACTATCTGGACTCGCGAATAGTGTTTTGAATTGTACGCTGAAATAGACCACTACTGTAGTTCCTCTTCGCAATCAAACTTGAACAGTTGAGAAAGTTTTCGAAAGGGTTGATGAGCTTGTAGGAACAGTGTTTGCACTGCTTGCTGTTGAAGATTTAGCTTGCATCGCGTCAGAGCAGCAACATTAGCTACAAGGTAGCGTCATTACAGTAGTAAACGGTGTAAAAGCAGCATACCCAGAAAACTGAAGGCTTCTCTCAATGAGGTGGTGTTTATTAAAGTTCTTTCCTTGTGAAAAGACAAACCCTGCTCTGACAAGGAGAAAAGCACTCAGAGATCATACAAGTCAACTACCGCTTGATTCGCCATCAGAGTCTGGTCCATTCCCTTGACAGCTACTCGATTCAAACTTGATTACGTCTTGGGTGCCTTGTCAGAAGCAGCTATACTAGCTCTAACATCTACACTAGCTCTCCCACCACCACCAGCATTAATATTCTCAACCGAATTCGAAAGCTGTCCAGTAGCAACACCAGCAGTAGCAGTAGTCGTTATTACAGGTGGCAACACTATCGGTCGATCCTCGTCACTATCATCATCCTCATCCTTGTTCCCCTTTCGTCTCTGGCTGCTACCAGCCTGTATAAGCTGATCTCTCGAATCACGCTGATCTCGTGAATCCCTCCCACCACCACCATCATATTCATCTTCTTCCACAAACTCGACACGAGCAGGCCGTCTCTTTTCGAATTTCTCTGCATCGTTGTATATTTGTGTTGACCAACGAATCAGCACGTTGGATCCATCGTCGATTAGGCGCGAGAGGACTTTATATGTTTGCTTGTATTTAGCGTCGGTTGGGTATAACGGGTCGTGAGAGTTGGCTGTTGTTGGTGTGTGAAGGGATATGAATTCGTCGGCTGGTGTCATGAATTCGCCATTGGTGGCTGCTGATGGGTTTGCGCCACGGATGATTCGGTAGAGGATCCAGGATACTGTACGGAGGTTCTTGGATGCGAGATCGTCGATGCGGAGGGCTAGTTTGTTTTGTACAGGTTGTAGTAGCAGCTGTAGTGAGTGGGAGAAGACAGGTTAGCGAAAAAGGTGAAGAAGAAAAAGCATTGAAACAGGAAGAATGACTTGAGGAGTCGCTTTCCAATTCGCAATACCTTGAGTATAAACACTTTACAAACGACAAAATGCAGCATCAGCAGCCGATGCTTCAACATTTTCGAATCGTCCGTGGCACTTGCGCCATCGAATCCAGATGCACCTTCAATCAATTCCAGTCCGGTCTTTTCATTCGACCACAAGAAATGAGGAAGGTCGATTAACGATGAGTCACATGTGAAGAAGAGCGGGAAGAGTCGGTATGTCGATACAGAGGAGGAACCGTCTGCGATTGTGAGGGAGGATAGGATGTAGTCTGGAGTTAACTAAGAGACTTGTAGTTTGTAAGTAAAATATTCAAGCAAGAATGGATTCAACCAAAAAAAGCTTCAAACAGAAGACTCTGATACCTTTTTGAAAATGGATACAACTTGTTCGACGATCGATATCAGCTTGGTTTGTACTTCGGTGGACGGCCCTTTAGAGAATGGGATGAACATTCCTCGTGCTTCAACCTAGTAATAAATGTACGATGGATAAGAATATCAAAGCGAAAAACAAACATGAGACTCGCTCCTGTAGACTTACAAGCAAGTCAACCCCCTGTTTCGAGGCACCAAGAATGCTTTCCAGCAGCTCACGGAATGCCGGCATTTCTTTAAACATTTGAATCCATTCCTTTGATGCAAGGAATATCATTCTTCTTAAAACACCGTGAACTTCGGCGTGTGGATTTCTCTAATTTTCCAAAGTAGGGGAAGAGTGTGACGATTTGAATGCTTGAAGATCTCGATTTGCGGTACTGAAGCTAGAGACAGAAAAGAACCCTCACAGTGTTACCTCATACGATTTTCGTAACGACAAGGCAAACAAGATAGCAAGAATGACTTTTCGAAACTTTTTCTTGTTTGCTGCCAGGTTCGACGACCTCGAATTAGAAGCATTGGAACTCAGTTGCTTGATTTCAGACTGTGTGGTCCTTCTTTTCGTTGTTTCCCTAAGAGCACGAACAAAGCGAGACTTGGTATCAGTGCAAAATACCGCTATCGCTTTATCGCTGCCTATAGATACCTTCTCGGTGGGTCTATCTCCTCAGCACTGCCTACAGAAACAGGCACAGAAGGTGGCCTCCTTCTCTCACTTCGCTCAAGGTACTGGTCGTTCCGTTCGGATGCATAATTGTCGTTACGAGTAGCTTCATTCCTCGTCGAAATTGGAGGGCCAGGTCGCACTCGTCCACGGGCTGGCCGATATGTTGGTTCTCGTGTGCGTATGTATCCTCCTGTAAGGTGAAAGTGGAATAGGTGGGTGTGAGCGAGAAAAGCAATGCTGTAATATTATATGTAATAGTTCCGTTTTCTAGCAATCTTTCTCGGTCACATAATATCGTACCTGCTACATTTGGTGGCGCATAGTAAGGCTGCGCTGGTGCGTAATAAGCTAGATTTGGGTCTGGTTCCATGCTAGGTGCTACTCCAGCATTCAGTTGTCTGTTTGAAACGCGAAAAAATGATGTTGAGTAAAGCAACTACAAGTTGGTTTCCAACAACACACCACGCTAACACTTACTGTGGCACCAAATTCCCTCTCATAAGAGCAGCCATATGAGGACTAGACAACAAAACGCTACTCAGCATCAGTTGCTGAAGTTGAGCGTTCTGAAGAGAAACAGCATGAAACATTTCTCTCGATTGCGCAGCATAGACTTCTTCTCGTGTCCTTTCTGGATCCTTTGGTGGTGCCGGCGGTGGTATTGGTGTGGCTACAGGGGTGTTGACTTTGGCTTCAAGTCGTTCAAGTCCGGTTTTCAGCTCTTGTAATGTGTCCGTGACTGCATCTTTCGCCTCTGCTGCTTCTGCTTGCTTTGAGTAGTAATAGAAGTCAATTAGAGAGCTTGGATGTCAGACTTGTTTGAAAGGTCGAGACAAACTCACTTCGGCCTCTATAGTCAATAAAGAATGAATGTTACCACTCGCATGAACGGTCAAAGCTGAAAGTTCGAGTAGATCCATTTACGTTCTTACCTTCCTCAGCAGATTCATATTGTCTTGCAAGCAGCTCCCGTCTTTTCAGTTCGATTTTCTAAGTACGATTAACTGTTAAGATGATCTGGCGGGTCGAGACATCGAACGAGACCTTACTTGCTCGATGATCCTCAACTTTATGTCGAATAGCTGCTGATTAATTCGATCATCCATTTCGATACCAGACGGGTCTTCGAATAACTAGCAGCGATGAAGTTCAACAAGTAAAAGTGATGGTGTTTGGCAACGTGATCCGACTAGGTCCTGTACAGCGGAGCTCCAAATCCAATTTAACAGCTCGAAATGAGCAATTTGAGCGACGTGACGATGCCTTGGTTGTAACTGATATCCTTGAAAGGAGAGCTCTGCGTGTTTAATAAAAATGACGTGTCAGCATTCATACAATACGAGACTTTACGCGATTTCAACACTGTCAGGTCGTGCAAATGCAAGAAATATAGATGCGTAGGCTTCTCTTTCCTTGACAGAAAGTGGGATGTGGAAGCTTAGACGTGCTCTTCACCCAACGTTCAAAATTATCATCAAATCTCGACAAATCGAGCTACATACCATAGAAGAACAGACAGAGAGACTAGTAGAGAAGCACCCAGTGTAAACTGTACACACATATAAATAGGACATCGTGCTGGAGCCTTGGATATGTTGTCGAACATGGGCAACAGAGGTAGTCTAGAGGACGAAATTCGTCAAATGTTTCGTCAATGCGGAATCACGGATCTTCCTGATCTTTCATGTACATACAATGAAGAAGATCAAGCACATATATGTACTTGGCACACTCATGACGGAACAAGGATTGGATTTGGTCGCGCTTCAAACCCCGCATTTGCTATTCGAGATTGTTTGGCTGATGCACGCGTAGAGGCTCAGAGTAGGATGCCTATTGCTTCTACTCCTACTCCTCCAAGAAGCCCTACTCCTTCGAATGCTACTCGTTCTTACATGTCGGATTATTACTCGAGAAATGTCGTGAGTAAATATGTCATGCAAGCTTTGACAGCTCATTCAGTATGGACTCGTTATTGATCTATTTTCGTATTCTTTATTCGTTAGGCTGACAATGAATATCAGCGTGTGCCAACACATGTGGATCGACCGAAAGCTTCACCATTCAACGAAGCACCAACACCTCGTACGTACACTGCAGTACGCTCTTACCAAACACCTTTTCATATTCACCAACAATTTCTCTTACACGTGACACATACTTCTCATAGTCAAAGCTGACTTGGGAAAACTCACACCTGTGACCTTGAACATTGCTACTCCACTCAAGTCGCGTCTTGTACGTGAGCTTGGGCCAGGGGGTTTTGAAACGCCTTCTGAGCTCGGTATGCATGAGCTCGCATTGTCTCGTTCCTGTCCAATCACTCACCCTAACTGAACACATACGATAGGTGGTCAACTTCCATCTTTGGCCGATCGAATGGGTCTCTTTGGTATGTTGATCATAAATTGAGCCGATCGTTACACTCGCTACACGCAATCTTCACAGCTACAGTGATACACTGATCGATACATCGCTTCTAACATCCTGCATATCATCATCTCTAGTCGGCAATGCAGAAGCTCGACGAGCTCATGTCGTATACACATGGAACAAATTCAACAATGAAGCGTATACTGGCACATACCAATTACCTTTATTCAGATTGAATCTTCCCATAGTCAAGGAACTCCAACGATGTCTAAAAGCCATCAATGATGAATTACCTGAATTGTTGATTGTCGAAGCACCTGCTGGAGCAGGAAAGACATCTGAAGTTCCTCAATTGATATGGGAATGTATGTGGAAATGAAGCTACTGATCAATTTGAGTAATTCGATCTTCTGACATATCTTTTTTGCTCCTTGTTTCTAGTGGCTCTCTCAAAGGAAACCAATCCATTGGATGTCAACATACTTGTAGTATCGCCACATCCTACAAGCTGTATTGTCGCTGCTCATCGTATTGCCGAACTACGTGATGAGCAAATAGGTGATATAGTTGGTTATGTCACAGATAAGACAGTCAAACCTCCTGAATACGGAGGATGTATCTGTTTTGTCACTCCTACTGTATTTCTTCGACATTATTTGGCGGCTGAAATTGGAAGTAATAGGCCAATTACGCGCTTTTCGCATCTGATTCTTGATGAGGTGCGTCTAATAGTGCTATCCACACAGAAAAACACCTGATAATCTCTACTATTCTCGAACTTCGATACTACGGAATTTCTAACACACCTCCCTATATCATATCACAGGTGCAAGAAGACAAGCCCGCCATGCAAATCGCCATGTCATGTCTGGCCACACTCTTCGCGACAAGAAAGTTGACTACCAAACTGATTGTCATGGTCACGTCATACCACAGACTCAGCCTCATAAACCCTATCAAATCCTTCTTCCAACCATTATCATCCGAAGTCATATCCATCAAGGAAAAGACCCCTGCTGGTCAATGGATGCATGCAATGGAATCGACCCTCAGGATATTGAAATTGGCATACCAACACGACACTCCATCAACATTCGAAAACGAACGAACCCGTTTCGTTGTTGATTGTGAAGCCAGATTCAATGAGTTGTATAGGCGTTTGGGGCCAGAGACTGCGTCTACAGTCTTGTTGAGGGGCAGCTCTGCGGCGGCCAAGACCGCTGATATAGAGATGTTTGCTAGAGAACGCATTCCGTTTGATTTGATTGCACTTTTGATTGTGCATTTGTTGAAAACTTATAAAGACAAGGTATGAGATGGTGATGTGGACAATATTTCTCGCTGGCCAATGTGTTATATTATCGCTTCGTCTCAAATTATGATTCAAATGCCTGTACTCGCTCTAATACAACTCTCTTTACATAGGATCCCATCGTTGTGTTTCTGCCACATGTCACAGACATTGAGACTCTATATTTGTAAGCTTTGCGATTTTTTTTTGTCGTTGCGACCCCAAATGTCTTGTACTCACTCACACATACGCACCACCCATCATTCTTAGGATGCTGGCCGAATCGCCATTAGGCTACCAAATCGTTGGCAGCAGCATAATTCATCTCGTCAACGTTTGGAATCCAAAACCAGGTGCAGGCTCTCGAAAGGATATATACGTAGCAGCCAAAAACACCCGTACAATTATTCTTACGACGGATATCTCTGTACGTCCCTTGCAAACAGATACGGTCTGTTGTCATCTTGCTCGGTGCTTTGAAAGCCTGGCATTTGCTATAGCCTATACTGACTTTTTGAACATTTGCAATAAATAGGAGAGTTGCATCACCTTGCCACTAGTAGGACATGTGATTGATGCTGGGTTTACCATGATGGCTGATGGTTCCCTCCCAAACGTTGCTCATGCCGTTTGGGCAACGCAAGAACAGCTGGATCGCCGAGCTGCATTGCCCAAACGATATACTGATGGCGAGTATTGGGCCATGTATTCTACTGAGAGGTAAAGTGACGAAGACGAAACATCTTCCTGAATTGTATGCAGCGAGTAGTTTTTTTTTGTCACTGGTGAGTTCCAACTGAATATTTGTAAACGATCTCTTCTGCCTCTAGATACAATAAGCTTCCAACTCATCGCCAAACAGACTTTGCTGCTCCTGGTCTATTGGAGTTGGTGCTTCTCATTCGCCGAGTCTTTGGTGATTCTGTCTCGACGAAATCCATTCTGGAGAAGGCTTCATCGTTCCGCGCTAATGAGACAGTCGTGTTGAAAGAGAACTGGCCTCGATCGTTGCAAGCTGCTCAAACCTTCAGACGTACGTTGGTGACGAGGAAGATTCACAAAAATCATTCTTAGATTCTTTATGCGGCTTTTATTAGCTCACCCACAATTTCATCGTTTTTTTCATAGTCGTCTTGCGGGAAGGTCTCACACCACTTGGTCGTATTACTTGCACTCTACCATTACCACCTCCACTTGCCAAAATCCTTGTCTTTGGAACGCTCTTCTCGTGTCTTGATCCCATCCTAACAATGGTATCTATACTGCTGTTGAATGTCAGCTTGATTCCACATGAAGAAGCCATGTCAGTGTCTCAACGACAAGCTGTTCAAGTGCATTGTGATGGACGAGGTACTTTGGCTGGTTCTCTCAACTTGTATAATCAGTGGGTTGAGTATGCCAGAAAGGAGTCAAAGCAAGCTCTTGGTGAGTTATGCGTTTTGCATATGGAGAGTTTTTTTTGCTTTGGATGACTCACAATGCTCTTTTCACATTACACAGAACGCTGGTTGAAGGAACAGAAACTCAAAGCAGAAATTCTCAGCTCGATTCGAAACACTCGTCAAGACCTATTGAATCACTTGACACGAAACGGTCTAGTCCATTGTGCACATCACTTGGACTCTACAAAGACTCCCAAAGTACCTGATGTCATGCACGCCATCTTGACTGACTATGGCGCCAACTCTCATAATACTCAGCTCGTCTTGCAACTCGTATCATCAGGATTATCCATAGCTCGCATACTTCCACCAAAAGAGAGGCCTTCTATTGGTGGCAATAATCCAGGCGGTCGATGGCGTCTCAATGATAACGTTGTCAATGTCAATGGTGGTAGTAGCAGTGGTGATAATAAGCCAGTTCGATATGTCAAGTGTGATGAGAATGCTGTACAAGGGTATTATATGGTGCCAAATCTTGATGCGTATTTTAAGAATGTGCCACAAATATTGGGGTATTATATGAGTCGTGCTGATTTGGCTGGTGCAAATGCAAGCAACGCCATCAACAGCAACGACAGCAGCAACAAGGAAAATAGCAGTACTACCGACAATGTTGAATTATTGAGGGGCAGTCTTGTACAGTTGGTATCTGTTGATCCTGCTACGGCCGTTCTACTATGTGGTCGTGAGCCTCGAGTCACATCGTAAGTTTGTTTCATATTTCCGGCATCGCCTGCGTATTTTTTTCTTCTTGTTGCGCCAAATCGCTAAACACAACGTCTCTTTCCAAACCAATAGAAGGGAAGCATTAGGCGGCAAAGTTGAAGTCGTGGCCGAAATGTCTTCCATCTTCCGAGTCTCGTGTGTTGAAAACACTGTTGCCAAAGGATCTCTTGGACCCATAACCATGCTCGACCAATTACTCAGGCATTTCAACAAGGCTATGGAATTGTACTTCAAGTACCTCTACCAGAATATGAGTGTGGGTGGTGGTGTGATTGTCGTTGGTGATGGTCAAGGAGTTGGAGGTTGGGCGTTGGCACATGTTGAGAGTGATGAACATCGAGTGTTTATTCATGGGGTGTTGGATTTGGTTGTTGCTGTGTTGAGTCAAGATTAGAAAGAGAGATTAGAAGAGAGGGCTGGTTGTGTTATTAACGACGGAGAGGAAGGGGGGTGTGAATAAGTTGTTGCATATACAAAAAGTTGTAGATTTCTTGTAGATAGCGAGAGAAAGTAGAATATAAGATACCTCAAATTAAAGAACGATGGTCATCTGGGCGGGATAAACTTAGCGTTTTTTGCACATCGAGGTTATTACACAACAGATATTTTTCTGACTCTTGTTACTATGTGAAGGTAATCGTGTTTGATTGAACTGATACAGTCGGGACTGCTTTTGTACCAAGGATGTAGAAAATATGGAGAAAAAAATCTCGCCGTCTCTTGTCAAGTGTACCACGACCACCTACCTCAACCATAGCCTGGAGCAAAAATTAACTTCCATACATCATAGCAGGTGTGAGAATCACGATGGACCCATCAGTTGCAGAAGCTCACTGTGCTTGGGAAGCGAGAGTGTGAGATTGAAGTGAGTTTGTGTATGCAGACCCACATACTTTTGGTTTTGACGTAAACTACGGACTTGCTGTAATATCAAGTTGTCGAAAACTTAATCCAACTCGTTCAGCAACTCGCGAAGGGTCTTGCAACCATGTTTTACTTGCGATTCTTTCATTCTGAATGGATTCTACAAAGGACTATATGCCATGCTCAGAACATTCAAATACAAGACTATTAACCCCCTCTGTGTTTTGTAAACGGGCTTGGGATCGTCTTTGGCCACATGTTAGTGAATTATGGATGGTTGTCAAGAAACCAAATTCACCTCCGTGCGAGCAGTACCGATAGGAATAGGAGACCACCAGTTCACTCGCATGTAGGACGACTCAGCGTCCTGGCGACCCGGCTTGGTGTTAGCCCATCGCATGCCTTCATCTGGACCTCATTTGTTCTGTTGAGTCAATGTCAAACACGACCGAGCATGTCAGAATCATGAGCTCCTGCGGAGAAGGAGCACAGCATGACCATCACGGAACAAAGTTTCCAGAAAGATGGCTGCAAGTACAAGAGAAGAAGGCGGATTCAGTGATCCCAAATATTCACAGCAGTCAATTGCGGAAAGGAGAAACTGTTTGATTTTGTACCTCGACAGAAAGCTATGCTTATCTAAGTTAAGTGCTTTCGACATGGAGTCAATAATCTGTCTGCTTGAGATACTATTCCTTTGGATGCCGAATTTATATGTGGCGATGTTGTTAATGATGCTGGCATGACGACAAGTAGGCAATGTGCTTGCTAAGGCAACCCTGATGTGCTGGCAAGTCTAGGTGGACTGTAGTTTTGAATGGTTGCACGTAGCTGATCGAGTGATTCTTCTCTGTTGAGGCTATTGGTACCAGACAACAAATCCAAGACGGCATTTACGAGGATATTTGGACCACGATTTTGTAACTTGTCAAGGATGATCTTGAGCAGGACCAACATATCCAAGAAGGGTTGACGTAATTTTGCCTCCCAATCCATACAGCCGAATCCTTCACCAGCCTCGTCAAATGCATTTATCATTTCTTCCATCTTATACCATGATAGGGATCTTGCCAGTCCAAACTCGACTGGTAAATCCAATATTCGTGCACTGCTATTATTACTATGCATAGACGACGTAGAGGGATATGTATCGGTCTGAGCATTCTTCTTGTTCTACAAGAAGGTGATCATGGTTAGATGTTTGGAGAAGTAGTTGCTGTCAGATTCTTCAAGATGCGAAATGAGCTACAAGCTACCTAGTCAATGACCACATTCTTCAGCAAAACCTCCTGGTTTACCGTCAGATTCTTATAGGATGATACAATAAATTGCTTCGACATTCGATCCTTTACGATTCTCTTTAGATCCTGCTCCAGGAGTTTCGAGATTTCAGACCTGGCATCGCCGTCACTGATGTGATGTCTTCAACAAGCGCAGGTACAGTGGTTATAGTACAGTGTTCCCAATCATCCAACAGAGCCTTTCTAGCATTGGAGATGGCAGCCCGACGAGCGACAAGCAAGCGCTTCTCTGCATTGAGTGTAGCTGATGATGAGGATTGCGGTTGTTCTGTGGGATGTGAGGATGATGGCCTAGGTGACGGTGGTCCGTAGACCCGATCCAATGACTTTTGTCTATCTTCCTTATCCGCCATACTGCTTTTGCCCTCAACAGGCCAGCTGTTTGATTTTTGGGATGTCTCGCGAGTGCATGCAACTACATGAACAACTAGAAACAGAGACAGAACGCGCATACAAGCGCGTCATTTACTTCTAGATGATTATATGTTGTGTCGACTTGGTAATTACATCTTGTACAATCAAAAACTACCTACAAGACTAGAAACAAGACTAGACGGTGTCGTTAATCCGTATTACACGCCCTCCCCGACTTGCTTCCACATGCACACTCAATCATGCATTCAGTCTTAATGACGCGGCCATGCTCCCATAACGTTGAGCAAGCAAGACCACCGCCAGGTAGGCTGCTTCAAACAAACAAACACCTCCAACTGCAACGAGTCAGGAGTGTGCAACGAGTCAGGAGCGAGCAACTGGTCGCCAGCGTCCAGTCACAGAAGCTACCTGCCTCGGTCCTATATACGCAGAGAGCAGCACTCTCATACACCATACTCAACACCCACCACGGACAAATCATCATGGCGACTAGTAACTACATGAAAAAGATTTACTTATGAGAATTTGAAGGGAATGCAAGCAAAAACAATTTTTATAGACTAGTAATGGATCAGTTCGAGAGTAAGCATTCCCCAGCAAGAAATAAAAGGTGACTGAGAAGTGATCCAGTGTCACAGCTTGTCTTCCATAAACCTACAGGACATCGAAGAATAGGCGATACTTTTTTTCCAATCAGTCAATTTCACAACCAAATCTCATATCAGCACCCTCCCAGATTCAAATCCCATTAACGAGCACTCTTCCCACCACATTCTAATCCCATCATCCATATACCTCAACTCCAAAATCCCAACCCAGCACACACAGCGACAAGGATCCGAAAAGAGATACCCATCGTTATGTAAAATCCGTGAAAAAGAAGGGGCAGCCGGCCTTTGCTTGAGAATGCAAAAAAAACTTGATCTCTCGTACAATAAATAGTTTTGAAGACCTCCGGCAGTTGACAGAACACGTCCAAGCAGCTCCATACGACGTACACAACCTTTAGATGCCCTTCAGCGATACTGTCAATCAATCAGACAGCATACTGCGACAAGCCTGAAATTCAAGATCCTATGTCTAGCCGTGCAACCGGGTTTGATTCCGTGTCGAGGCTTCCACCTTGCAAACGACTGGTCTTTCCAAAACCATTTTCTTGAGCGTGAAATAAATGATTTCACTGGAAAGTCGATGCTCAATATCACGTTGTAGTCAGTTCACGAGATCGCATCGAACTTAAAGGTTGAGCATTCAGCAAGAAGAAGTAACGAGTATCAGAGCGTGTCTTCCACAAGACGACAAAACATTCAACGTCAGTCCGTAAAAAAATTGCCATCAGCCACAACCCCAACAAACAATCTCATACCTTCAATTATCAGTTACTGATCCAATCCCATCAACTAGCACTCTTCCACCACATTTCAACTCTGCACTCTTGTCCATCACCTCAAAACTCCAACTTCGCACACACAGGGTAAGTTGATGCGAAAACGATATCCTTGTTATATAAAATAATACTATAACCTGTACAAAAGAGCAACTGACTTGCTTGAGGGGCAAAAAAGGCGCCGACTCACAACTTACGTACCAAGTGGCACACGAGCATCCACATCAACCATACCCTTGAGCAACGAGCTTCCATTTATGATATTGGAAGTCAGTATCACGAATTCTCGTTGACCTATGAGGTAACGAATCTGATGAGAAAAAAGGCATTCATGGCGGCAGCCTCAAATGGCTCAAACAAACGCTTTCATACCTTCTAACTGCTGTCCCAAGAACCTCAATGCACTTATTTCAGTAAACGTGCATCCTCCGAGAAAGACGACCAGAGTCAATCTAGTATTACCTCGACTTTCTAAAAACGGAAAAGGAAAACGATAATGAGCTAAAGAAACCAAACTTCAAATTGAATAACTTGGTGTCAAACAATTCACGAACACAGCTTCAACCAAACGTACTCTTCGAAACACTCCCACCCAATCCCCCACTACTACCACCATCCCCAACAGTCTGCACCTCCTCAACAGTAGCTCCAGGCACCAGCTTAAGCGCCTCCTCCCATCCCTTCCACGACACATTCTGACTCCCCACAACATTCTTCCCATCCGAAACAGGACCCACATATTTCTGACACGCGGCCTGCACCAATCGTACACTTAGCGGCGCATATCCTGAATACACATACGACATATCATTGGGCTGGTGCTCGTTTACATCATCGACAATAAGTCGAAATGCCTTGCGGATTGCGGCATATGATGGTGTGGTTTTTGTAGATGAGCTGTCTTGGCGTTTGAAGAGACCTGTTTTCGAGAGGTTTTGGAAGGTGAGGAGGTGTTCGAAACCATAGGTCTAGGGACAAGGAAAATGAAAGGTGGTGAGATTTGTCTGCTGGTAGAAAAAAACTATTCCGGTAGTGGTTCTTGAGGCATCTTGAGGCAAAAAACCAGCGACAGTACATAGAGACCAATACCAGCACCGGCTCCTCACACATCAACACACCACCATACAGCACCCCATCCACAAACAACACGACATCGACACCCACATTCATAACTTACATGCATCACTTCCCGCTTGAAGAACTCATAATTCTTAATCTTGACGCCACCATTAACCAACGAATACAGACATAATAGTCTCATGGTAGGCCATAGTGGTGCCGACTTGTCAATTAACTCTTCTATGTAGTCGATATGTGGGTTGCTGATGATGCCAGCAACAAAGTCTACAGAGAGACAATAATTTGGATTTAGATTTGGCATTTTGCCAGCTGGAATCAATAGAAACTGGAACACGGACACACATACTTTGCTGAACTTCCAACATCCGATTAAAGTCTTGATCCAATGTATACTTTGTGATTTGTTCAGCGAGGTTCGTATCTGTTATGAAAAAAATCGTTAGGGTTCAGACGTCTCACACGAGGCAAAAGAGACTCGGATGACTATAGGATAGCTGCGAACTTACGCAGCCGCAACGACTGGTGTTCCTGTTGCAATCCACCCAATCGACCAACAAAATTCCGTATCTCAGTGACGGTTGTAGCATTGTGTCTCTCCTATGGTCATGGAAAGAAACGAAGAGATGAGCGAGGAGGAAAAAAGTGAGTGGAAAATCAAGTGATAACGGTGGTGTCCATTTCACAAACTACATCTCAACCACCAACACAAGGGCACTCCCACGTCTTTGAAGCACACGCTTACAACTTTCCAAACCACAGCACCCAGCATTTGGGCACAGAATCTTCTCAGGTTGCATTCAAACATCTGCGCTCACGAGTTCAAAACCCACCTCATAATCGTGGTTAATCCGTCTAGCAACTTGACTCAACAAGCCCCCAACAACAGCAAAATTTAAATCTCGCAATTGTTGGAAAAGCTTATCATTGGAATTCAATGCCACTTTACGTGACTTGGCAGTGGCTGTCACAGGTGCAGTAGTTGAGCTAGCAGACGTGGCAGGTGGCACCCCAAGGAGTGATGCGTCCAATTCGACGAATGCTGGATGAAAAGAAATGAGTCAGACCGTGCGACCAGCAATAATTTACATGTCATTTGTGGAAGCCCTTTTTTGGCAGAAAACATTCCTTGAACAAATGTCATATACTCACTGCTCTTAACATTAAATATCTCGTCAATCAGTCCCTCATAAGTCAGCTCCGTACACATTGGAGTCAGTAAATCCACACTCCGATCAATGATAATCATTGAATCGATTTCCGAGTCTTGCGGGAAGACTCGTGAGGATGCGACAGGGTCGTCTACGTTTGCGACTAGGTCTCGACGCATGCGTTGCAGCATGTCGACTAGTAACTATGTTGTGAAAAAGCGGGTTGATTGTGAGGATTTGGGAGAGGCACATGAGGGCAAAAACTAGAGTAAGACAAATCACTGAATATGTACACGAGCTTGACCGCCTTTCCCCACAATCTTGGGTATGATTCCCAATGCAGTTTGGAGCTTCATGATTGCTTTTGCGGTATAGTATATACATGATGGGTCTCCGTCCTAGGAGTAAACGTCGGTCAGGATCAAGGTGCGAAAAAAACGATAACAACTATACAAGCCAGATCACCAAACACACAACACCAACATACCAGATACAACTCCCTAAACGATCCTTCCAATTCCAATGAGAAGACATCATCGTCTAATGGTATAATATCTAGATGGTATTCGCCCATGGATATGTCGCCATAGACACCTTCGTCTTCAAGTACACGTTCACAGATTAGGGTTCGTCGAGGCACGAAGAAGACAGAGTAGTCTATTTTGATGCCAGCCTTGATGTGGGCTTTTATGTGTTCTAGATGAGTAAGAGTGGTGATGAGATGTTAAATGTGAGGTGACGTTGTAGAGATGGTGGTATATGATTCTGGCAGCGACTCCGCATCACTCTATACACTCTCTCTGCCCATTTCAACCACATAGTTGAGTAGCTTCCAGGGGTCAAATTGTCGATGTAACATGTCCAAAGACCACTATCGTCTCACACACTCCACAGATAGTCTCTACAGCCCTCACGCATTCCAAACACACTACCACACATACCAGCGATATGTTTCATATTCGAAATCCTGGGTCTGCATATATAAATGACAGATTTTGATTCCGTGTCGAGCCGTCCGCCTTGTAGATGGTAGATCTTTTCCACACCATGTTCCTGTTGTGATATCAAGAATGAGAAGAGTTGAGTATCAATAAATATACATGTACATGCTCATTCAGTGCAGTAAGATCAAGCATTATACCGTCAAGAGGGAGAATTCAGCGACGAGCGATAATGGACCACTTAGAGTTGGATCTAGGACGAGAGCCTTCTTTCCACGAACCTAAGGTAAATGCATGTAATATTATTAGGATTTGAATACTGGAGATGATACACCACCTCGCGTCAAGCAGACATTCAGACATTGCACGTACCGAGTCTAGGACATCGATGAGCTCTCGTTTCGCATATTCAATGATGGCGGGTCTGATGCTTCCATGCGAGGATGACGATGAGGTAGGCGCCGAAGCTGGAAGGCCTTCCATCGTGTAGCTTATGTCTCGTCCTGAGTTTTCGCTTAGAGTGTGCAGTAATTGGCACAAACAAGGTCGAAATGAAGTAGATTCGCGTCTTGATACGTGATTTAGCACGTGAATATACTTATGATTCGATTTACCGTGTTTTTTCTCACCAACTCAATCAACTTCTCCTCTTTCTCTCCATAGACAGCAAATGTTGCAATCGAGCAGAACGGCAACCAGAAGGATTACCAGTCTAGCATATACCCTAACAAGAACAATGACGTCCGAGTACTCGACAAGAACGGTCGGCGCTGCAAACACTCTTGAACACCGGGTATTCATTGGTATGTACATGGTCTATTAGCTTGTCTGATGTTGAATTGTGTGTGGAGCATATGTGTGCTTGTTAGTCAACCTGTTGCAATCAGAAGTAGAGACATCATTCTTCTTTGTTTCAATATATTGCTACATTGCATCACTTGAATCAAACCAGACAAGAAAAGCAAGTGCAAAAAAATGACACACATTCGTCAAACTTACTAGAAAACAAAGCTGGAGATGTCGTATCCCCATTCCACGACATCCCTCTATATGCAAACAATGAAAAAACAATCCTGAACTTTGTGGTAGAAGTCCCCCGATGGACTAATGCTAAGCTAGAGGTATAGTGGTGCACTGTGTTGCGTCGTGTTGGAAAATTTTCAAAAGCCTTACCACAATACACGTTTCAACCTATGAGAATATCTCATACTTACATACGATTCGTTTAATAGATCTCAAAGTCGGATGCATTCAACCCAATCAAACAGGACGTCAAGAAGGGAAAACTGAGATTCGTGAGAAACTGCTTCCCTCACCATGGCTACATCTGGAATGTATGGCATCCTTGTACTTTGTTTTTTCGTCATCTCATACCTATAACCCTCAATCTTACACACCCTCTAATGCTAGTACGGTGCATTCCCTCAAACATGGGAAGACCCAACTCACTCACACCCAGACACTAAAGCCAAAGGCGACAATGACCCACTGGATGTATGTGAGATTGGTGAACTCGTTGGAACTGTTGGGCAGGTCAAGCACGTCAAGGTGTTGGGTACTATGGCACTGCTCGATGAAGGTGTGTTGGTGAATGTTACAACATCTGTTTTGCGACTGTGATACCTTTTGCTATTGGATCTTGTCTCTAACGCCGTATGCGCCATATAGGCGAAACTGACTGGAAAGTCCTCTGTATCGACATCAACGACCCTCTCGCTGCAAAATTGAACGGTGAGTATCGATTCATCCTCTTAACGTCCTCGCCAAAGAAAAGACATCCCTATTTCTTTGGAAGCAATCCTTGTTGCTAAACTCTAACACCCACCCCTACCATCACCTAGACATTGAAGACGTCGAAAAACACCTCCCAGGCCTATTGAAAGCTACCCACGAATGGTTCAAAATCTACAAAATCCCTGATGGAAAACCTGAAAACACTTTTGCCTTCAACGGTGAAGCCAAAAACGCTGCTTATGCTACCCAAATCATTACTGAAACCCACGACGCTTGGAAGAAGTTGATTACGGGGGCTGTTCCTTCCAAGACTGAAGAGTATGATATCAAGGTGTAAGTGTTGTGTGTTGCAGTGTCAGGAATGCTGAGCAGATATTATTTTCGTTGAAGCAGGAGATGGTTGTGATAAACTCGAGGCTTTTCACATACGATATACTAATTGCTATATTGTGTTTCATAGATCCAACTTGTCTGTTGCAGGAAGTCCATACAAGGTCGCTAAGGATGATGCTACGTACAAGGGATTGCCAGCTGTGAGTTCACAATCAAGATTTCTGCAACCATTTTTTGGCTGTTGTTGTTGTGTTATAGTCAACACTCATTGTAATCTGCCTTCACTAGGACTCGAAACAACCTGATGCTCCCATCGACTCTTCAGGTATGCCAAAAAACTGCATGTACAATATGTAGCATCAGCTTAAGAGCAACGCTAAACAATACGTTATTTTCCTTTCACAATAGTCGACAAATGGTTTTACGTCTCTGGACAACCCAACTTGTAAAATACGTTTTTACAAGTTCCATTGTGTTGTTTTGCTGGAGTAATGTATAAGCAAAGGAGATTTTTGTTGTTGTGTGACAACAAAGAAAAAAATATAGATGATTCATTAGCTCGAACTTTTTGGTTGGCATTCGACACGGTTTTTGGATTGTGGAAACGGTTCAAAAGGTTACTTGCTGGGATTGCATCGACTTTTTGTTCAACAAAACAAGCGTTAAAAACCAAATAGCACGCATGCTGCATCACAAATTAACCAGAAGCTTGTCAATAGAAACATGAAGCCAGGACTAGAAGCAGGGTGGCGATGATTGATTTAAGACTGTACAATTCAAAAACCTAGATCCCTTCTGTCAAGTGCAGGTAAGACGGTCCAAGTTCTTCCCAAAATGGTCATAAACAGGTTGAAATAAGAAGAGTCCGTGCTGCTAGACCATTTCATTGTCGCGCCCGATGCATATTAGCTTGTTTTGGTGAAATGCGGCATTCGTTGTTTAGTTGTTTCAGTGCTTAAGTGCTTAAATCCTGCAACATTCGATTCGGGACTGCGTGTACATCGCGGTCCCAGTATATTCGGGCCATTGCGTCCGTGTTAAAAAAGGGATTTGCAGTGTGATGCTGCGTTGTGGGTCGCGAGTGTCGATCTGATTGGCTTGAATCCTGTAAAATAAGTACGAAGCGCCCCATCACGTGCCAGAGTATTCGGCCCATTGACTACGTTAAAAAATAAAGTTAATTATCCCTACTCACGTTTGTCGTTCTTATTCTGCAACAAAAATCCAAAACAAAAATACGTCCAACTTTGCTTGCAAGTCCTTGACAAACACCTTTCTTTTCAAGTTGTGGGAAAGAAGCTAACATAACCTTTCTTATATCGTCTTGATAATTGTAGGAACAACATCAAAGGACGTGTCATGTCAGCTACCATCCAAAAGAATGGTTTGCGTCAGCATTTCCTCAATTGGGTAAAGTCAACAACAAGTTTGTGACGTGATTCACCCATACTGATATACGAAATTTCGGGTCCATCGTATACTTCGTCCATCTTCCACATCCATACTAATCTCAATTTTCTGCTTTCACTTTTAGTATAACAATACCACGCTGGTAAGGACTGATGCCCAGATTCAGCGCGAAAGATATCTGTTTGGAACCTTGGGGATTGAAAGCGGGCCTGAATTCAATCGATGGACTTTACTTCCTGCTGCAGTTTTGAGTAAGCGTTGCCAAATTTTGTTGCAATTTAATCTTGTTCCACTCTGTATTGGTGCCTCGCCATTCCTCACCTGCTAACTGCTACCTTGTTTGTTTCTGAAAATAGTTCAATTGTCAGTTGGATCGCTATGTATGTATCTTTGTTTTTCTTTCTTGGTTGCTTTCCTTGCTTGTATCATCCCATCTTATTTAACTGATGTGACAATATTATCCAAACAGATGCCTGGTCAAATTATAATTCACCTCTCGACGCTTTAATGTGGGGAGCCGACAATTTCAAGGCCAACCCATCTCTCGCTCAAGCACCCAACGTCTTTTACGTTGCAGTCGGATTCTTTGGTCTGAGTGCCGCTACATTGGGACCATGGTTGGAACGTAGAGGGCCAGTACAAGCTCTCCTCCTCGGTGTCACCTTATTCATGTTGGGACACATTGTCGCTGCCATTGGTGCTTTTACTCAAATTTACGCTCTGGTCTTCCTTGGTTATGGATGTATCGCTGGTATTGGATTCGGTTTGACGTACATCAGTCCAGTGTCGCCTCTGCAGAAGTGGTTCCCTGATAAGCGTGGTCTTGCGTCTGGATTTGCTGTTGCTGGATTTGGTGAGTTTGAGACGAAAATTGTCTCTTTGCGACATTACCTCTCGTATTGAACTTGTGTCTTTGAATAGGTGGAGGAACGACTGTTGCCTCCTACTACATCTCCTACTTGATTACCACCTATGGTGTTGGTTACTCCTTCTTGATAACTGTACGTTGAATTGTTTTCCTATAGCTCGTCGGCTCCTTACCTAACCAAACATTTTTGCCATTTTAGGGTATCACATATGCCGGTATCATGTACACTCTCATTCCAACCTTCCGTGTCCCACCTCCAGGCTACATAGTCAAGAACATTGCCGTCGATGTCGTCAAGGGCTCTGAATCTGAAGTCGTCGTTGTTAGCCCCACCAGCAACACAGTCACTAGTCCAACCAGACGCACTTTTGAGAAATCTGAGAAAGGAATCGCTGTCGTGCAAGAAGACACCAACATTGCCATCAAGGATTTATTCAACCGTCGTGACTTGCTGCAATTGGTTACTTCCATGGACTTTATTCTCATGTATCTGATGCTCATGGCCAACAGTATCACTGGTCTCTTGATTGTGTCTCGTTTGTCAAACATGGTTCAGCAGCTGTTTGGAAAGCCAGCTTATGAGGTGAGTTTATTATCAAATCTTCTGCTTCTTTGGAAATGTAAAATGAGACTTCCAAAACCTTGTCAATCGTCACTAGGGAACCACCATGGTTGCCATCAACTCTCTAGTCAACATGGCTGGTCGTATTATTTTTTCGTCCATGTCTGACATGTTCGGTCGTCGCCCCATGTTCATCTTCACGCTTACCGTCCAAATTGCTTCTATCTGTTAGTCTTGATTTCCTTTATCTTATTTTTATCTCACTGTGCAACTTACAAACCCAATCCACATAAATCTCAGATGGTATACTGGCCTCAGCACACCAAGGAGTCTATGGCGGTTTCCTCTTCTGCATCTTCGCCGCCACCATGTGTTACGGCGCTGGATTCGGTCTCATCCCCGCCTTCTTGGCCGACATGTTTGGTGCCAAAATGACTGGTGCCACTCACGGATTCATCCTTACTGCTTGGTCATTCGATGGTGTTGTCGGTGGTCTCATGTTCACCGCCATCTACAATTCCCAAATCCACAAAATCCCAGGAACCACTCTCGTTGACCCAGCATCATACGATATCGACTTTTACTGGGTCTCTGCTGTTGTCATGATGGGCTGGATTGTCACTGTTTTCTTTGTCCGCACAGACCTTAAAGCCCGTTTCTTGCCACTACACAAGGGTGAAATCATTCGATCAAGGTTGTTTGGATCTCTCTTCTTGATTGGTACTTTTGGCATTCGACGAATGACTAAAAGTGAAGAAGAAAAAGAATGGAATGAATATCTCATCAAGGCTAGAACTGGACAAGTTGTTGTTGGGAAACTGCTCAATGGTGGTCGTCCACGTGGTGTCCTAGCTTGATCAGGATTAGACTCTACAAATCCGTTTTCGGACTTCAATGCTGTAGTTTGTCTTCTTCTTTCATGTACCGTAGTATGACTTCAATATGTACCCGAAAATCTTAAGTGACATTTGGTTTATAAGACGCGAGTTGCATTGTAAAAGGTGATTGTTTTCTGGACAAGCAAAGTAACAAATCCAGGACGCTGTATTGAAGTTGTGGGTGCAGAAATACATATACTGACTGACTCAGTATTACCTTATGAGGCAGCAAAGACGCCCAAACCAGCACCGATTGTCACATCTTGTTTCATAAAATATCGTGAGCTTGAAGGAGAAGCTCCTTCAACGATTGTCTCAATTTTTAAGTGGTCCAATAACGCCGTCCAGCCGGCGAGTTTACATATTAGACAAAACGAAGGCGTTAGAATCTCACGCAACAAACAAGACTTATCACTTGAAACGAAAAATGATATCGACAAGTGCAGAGTTCACTATATTGACAGAACACGGAGGTCTGTAAAGTCTCGACTTGTGGCAAGCTTGAATACGGAGGCCAAGCGTCCCTGCCCAAGGCGTGTCATTTGCAAGGGACGAGTATGGAGTTCACCAGCTTTACAGAATACGAAGGCCTGTAAAACCTCGATTGCGACACCCTTGGGAGGGCATTTGACTTTCAACTGTAGGCAACGTACCATTTGAATGTTTGTCTTCAGTTCAAAAACGAGTAACCCTGTTGGCAAGACTCGACTCTCTCGCGCTACACTCCGTAGTGACTCTGACCACTAGTCCATGCTCCATCTGCCCAGCAGGGCTCTATCAATGCGTCACGTATTTTAAAATGTTATCTGATGGGTGTCTTGCCTCTTCTCATCGTCATCTTTCCGTTTTGCGTCAACGTCATCATTAAGCGATCACTTTGCTGACCAACCTTCCCTACGCTATCTAGGCTCTAGGTTAGCTTATACGACGTAACAGACGTCCATCATCGCATGGCGGACCTCCAAGTGCGAACGCTAATTTGAATGCTGCCAAAACACTGACCTTTACTAAATTCCACGAGATGCCAGCCAACTGTAGCAACGTTACAAGTTGCGCTGTAAATTTAGATACGATGGATACGTTCAAGCTCTTCTCAAGCCCTGATCTATACTTTCATACAATTGGCGAGTTGAAACAAGAACTGAAGTAAATGCGAGAGATCTACGTGATTCACAACGCCCAGTGGAACAACGCTCAATAAACTGGTTAATGGTTAATAAAGTAATTGAAAGGAATTAGATAGACGGCGAGTTGCAACTGCAATTACCGCGACTTTTCTTCTCCGCGTTGTCAACTTTCAATCGCGTTCTACTTCTATACCTCTTCTTCTATTCACTCAAATTGCATAAAATACACATCAAGGTCTCATTATCGGTTGTGACGTGTCGAAATCTTGATCACCGTCACTTTGTTGATCATCATCGTCCTCTTGATCATCTTGAAATAGCAGTTCAGCTTCTCCTCTTGCTTTTCCCTGCTGATCTTGGCTAGTGGACACAGTCTTGATAACCTCCGTCACATCCTTCTTACTTTGCTGTTGTAGTAGTTGCGGTTTAATCTCATCATCTTTCTGACCAGCTTGTTCTTGCATCGGGACCCACTCAGTAGGCAAACTACGTCTGTTCGGTATTCCAGAGCTCCCTCCCTTGCGATTATTAAGCACAGCATTCTTGTTTGCCTTGTCATGTACCAGTCCATTCAAAAATCCAACGAGGTTTGGATTTTCGTCCGAGTTGAGATCTGATTCGTCTTCGATGAGCGCTTCCTTGCTGAGGACGGGTGATTCATTCGGTGTTGTTTGATATAGTTTGACTCTTGATCCTCGGGGATTCGATGAGTTGTTGCTTGATGCAGTCCTTGGGAAGATGAACTGGTAGATTCGAGACTGCATGACTCGTCTCATTGTAGGAGATTTCATGGATGAGGAATAGGATTTAGCTTGCCATTCGTAAAAGACTGCGTGGACATTGACTAATCGAGAGCGTCGTTTAAGTTTTCAGAAGGAACAAAGAAGGTAACGATTGTCAAAGAATAGTTGTTGGATTCACTCACTGAGGAAGGTCAGATAAAACAATAGCAAACATGAATTCACCAGCGGTGATGTGTCTTCATCTGGATCACCTCCCAAGAAGCCAATAATGATTCCAGCAAGCAAGAATACGATAATGGTAATCCAGCTGATTACCGAGATGTAATTATTTCTTGCAAAGGCATACGGCCTTAAATATACCATCATCATCATGTTTGCTAAAGAAACGAGCACCGAATTGGCGTATTAGAAGGCAGTTCTAGATTCCGTAATCGTAACATCTCACATACCAAACATAAGTACACACGACCCAAACATTAGATACGACGGCCGTTTCCTAAGATTGAAACCTCAAGTCAATGAAACAAAGCCTTCATTTATCTTAACACTTTCGAAACAAACCTGAAGACAACAGGAATCAGCATAAACATCAAATTCCACATGACACTCCAAGGTGCAAAATACCAAACCTTGGAGGTGTAGTTGGAAAACAATCCGCCGAAACGGATACGGACTTCCTTGTGACCTAATCGATCTCTATACACGTATGTGATTGCGAAAAATAGCACAGGAATGCCGAGCCCGTATAAGATTGAAGCGATGATTGCGAGAGGTCTCCATCCCATCCATGCGTCGTCATAACAGGTCATTTCAGGAGCTCCATTCAAATCTGTTTCAAATTCAGGGATGAGAATTGATCTCACGCATCTCGGTTGACTTGGACGATACTCACACCATCGTGAATCATACTTTTCTGATATACACACAAACACTCTCAAAGCTCTGTCAGTCAACGGTATGTGCAACAAGACTAGTGCTTGTAAGAATGCGTTTGCTATAAATTAGCAAGAAATTGTCAGATAGAAGCCATCAGCGAAGTCGTTCACAAAACCTACTAGCATTCTTGGTCCAATAATCCAAAGTAGGCCGATAATCAGCCTCCTTCTTGATATAATGAGCGTGCGCTGTCAGCAAAACAACATACAAAGCTAGTACAAATGCCAGGATCAACGGCAACATCCATACAAACAGTAGTCTTTCATCTAAATATATGATCAGTGTCAGAGCTTCAGCGTTTTAAGTGAAGCCTGAACCGAGAATCTTACAGAAACCAAGCCCAAAAGCACACTGAAGATTCAAATAGTCCGTATTAAGCACAGTAATGGAGAGTCCGTTCACGACGTCACCCAATCCATTCGTATTAGCCCACTGTATCGGATACTGATGAAACAAGCCTATAACTTGCACAAATAGCAAGAAGATATCGAAACTAGCCAGTGAATTGTTCTTGATGGCAAGCATCATCCATCGAATTGGCATAATAACAATGAGGAGAAGCGTTACGGTTATGAGCAGTGATGCTTGATTCCGGCATTCGATACATTTGCCATTCGAGATCACAAGTCCAGATTCTGGTGAACATTGAGAGCATCGTGGTCCTGTATATCCTTCAGCACATGTATTGTTTCCTGCGCATGCTTCGTCAGTGAAGCAAGCTAGAAATCTGGTTGCGTCCATTGGTGATGGAGAGTATCCTGGCAACGATACCGGTTGTGCGTCCCCGCCAGCACAGAATCCTCCTGTGTTACATGGACTACAGACGTCGAATGTGCTATTTACAAGATACGTCCCGATCTGACATGGGTAAACGAAAGCTGCCGAGACGGTATTTGTTGTTAATTGCTGGGATTTATATGAGAGGTATCCTTGGTGTGATCCGGGAGCTGATACCGGAACTGGGCACTGAAGATTTGATAGTTTGTTGGCGATTTTCATTGAAAAAGAGGTCAGCAAGTACGCATATCCGATTCATACCTCAACATACGACGAATTATACACATTGGCAGTCGTACTAGCCCCATCAAACGTACACGATATATATACATTGACTGGAATGTTGTTCCCCGTGATTCTCAACAGGACTCCCTTCGACATCGTCACTCGAGCAGGACTGACTTGATTCAACATGACATCTTGACACGAATAACTAGCCAGTGCAGTCCAATTCAGTTTTTCAGCACCACACCAAAACTTATTGCTACCTAGGAACGCCGTCCCAGCTCCAGTCATGGCAGCAATTCCGGATGGAGCAAACCCGATAAACTGGTTGGCAGACATATTCAAATAATTCAGCTGTCCAATCCAATCATCGTTTTCAAATGCAATGCCCGTCAACGAGTTGCTAGATATGTCGATAGATACGATGCTTGAATAGATGCTTCCCAAAGCAGTAGGTACAGTGCCACTAAGATTTGCATTTGCAAGGTTTATTGATGCCAGCATATTGAATAGCTCCAATGATGGAGGGAATCGGTTGATGATGTTTGAAGATAAGTCCAACGTTTGGAGATATACTGGTAGTATCGGAGGGCCAGATAACGGGCACACTATTCTATTTGATGGAAGCTGAAGAGACACTACTCGTCCAGTGTGGCATGCTGTGATTCCATACCAAGTGCCTCCGACTTCAGCCCCACTTCCAGATGATGGTTGAGTAGATGGGCATGCGAGTCCATTTGAAGTCCAATTGGTCGAATGCTTCCAATAAATTCCACCACATTGATTATAAAGTGTGGTTAAGCGTGCCGTATCGTCATTATGGCAATCAGGACCTGACATCCCTTCAGAGCATTGACAAGTCACTCCATTGGTACAGACTCCACGTCGATAAGCAGAGTAGCAGTCGTTAGGACATCCTGCGGGGATGCTTCGGCCTTGGATATAATAGATGGCACTCCAGCCATCAAATTGAAGCGTTGGATCGGTTACGAATTGTAGTGTCAGAATGTTGCCTAAGAAATAGTGATAAGCAGTGTTCAGAAATTCATGAAGGCCATAATTACCAGGAGACGACGTGTATTCGACATAAGATCCATTGTAAAAGTTTCGCAAGACACCAAGTACCACGACATTTTCTAGTTCGCCGTCATAGATCACGACGCGATCTTCACCAAGCATCTCAAGTTCCCATGCTACATAAAATTTGTCGTTACTTTTCAAAGAGGCAATCAGTTCTTAACATCAGTCGAGATACGCACTAATGAAGCGAACAACCACAGACTCGTTGGGCTGCAGCGATGACGGTGAGATATGCCACACACAGCTCGAAGACGGGCGATACGGTTGGAATGGAGGGCTTCCGTCGCTAAATGTTCCAGAAGAGCCAGTCAACACAGTAGGTTCTGTCGACGAGCAAAATGTTGAAGGGTAAACGTGGCCGATGACCGTAAACAGCCATATTAACAAGACGGTGTGGGTTGATGTTGCCATATTAAATGATTCGTGAATGAATGGGCCACTGGCGTAGCAAGTTTTCAACCTTGATCTAACAATTGATGTTGATGACTTTTCAAAACAAGGATTCCGTGACAGTTTAGCAAGTCAAGAATCAATAGTTCCAGCCTATATAACGTTTTAATGAGTACTGATAATCCCGATACAAGACGTGTGGGTCGTGATCTCTGCAAAAACGAATGCCGGTCACTTCAAAGCAGACAACAAACAACACTTTGACGATGAGTTCTTCGCCAGCAGATGGAATTAGAAGGAGGACACATACCGAGTCCTCTGATGCAGATTCCAGCCATAAACAGAAGAAGCGGAATGTAGCTCCACGACTTGCCTCGAGGCAAGTAATTGACAAAAAGTTTGAAGTTTGCTGCTGGAAGGCGTTTGCTTAAAACGGCATCTTGTTTTGGCACGAAAGCATTATTAATATCATGTACTCTATAGAGTTCGCACGTCTTTCTTCCAAATACCTAGCTTCCTAACTGGCGAAAGCATCGAACAAGTCGATGGTCTGAAACCCTCAGCAAGGCCATCAAGTATATGGACACCATCTCAGAGCCTAGCATTCAGATTACTGATATGGTTCAGGCTATTAGCCGCACTCTATTCAAACATATCTGGTACTTGCAGCAAAACACGTAACAGCCTCAAAGCTCAACATGCTCAGACCACTCTCTCCCGGTCAAATATTAGATTGCGATGAGGTCTTTAACTTTTGGGAACCAACACATTACCTGCAGTTTGGAAGAGGATTGCAAACTTGGGAGTATTCACCAGTGTATGCCATTCGATCTTGGGCATACATACTTCCACATACAATTGCTACATTTCTGCTTGAAGCGACACTTACAAGAGACAAGGTACTTTCATCGTTACGCCCAATGTCGCTCGCATTTGCAGCTCACTCGCTTGTAACCTAGGCCTCGCTGTTTATCTTGCTGAGGTTTATACTCGGGACCATCTCAACCTACACAGAATCCAAGCTATATTGGGCCGTAGTTCAATACGTCCATCCTCGTGTTGGACGGTATATGCTGATACTCATGATGGGATCAGCTGGCATGTTTATATCATCAACAGGTTTGTGCCGTTCTTATTCAAATCATGATCATGTTGCAATTCTAACTCTTTTTGCTCGTAGCTTATCTCCCATCCACCTTCGCAATGTACTGTATAACACTAGCCTTCTGTCACCAGCTACGGCCACCATCTCGATCAAGGACGGAATGGGTTGTCTGGTGGACTGGCTTGGGAGCTCTATTAGGATGGCCATTCGCAGCTGCAGTATCCATACCTTTTGTTATAGAGGATGTGTTCATGTCTGGACAAGGATGGAGAAGGCTTAAATGGATGTTGTGGGCTGGAATCGTTACTACCATTCTCGTTGTGGTAATCCCTTTCTCACCCATTGCTTCTTTTTGCCACGTGTTAGCTCATATTTTTTCTTTTCAACAGTGGCCCATGCTACACATTGATGGATTCTTGTATGGGAGGCTAAAGCTTGTACCTCTGAACATCATCACCTACAATATCTTTGGTGGTAAAGATCGTGGACCAGAGATATACGGTACATCACCATGGTGGTTTTATATAGCCAATGGCATGCTGAATTTCAATATGGCCTTTCTCATGGCTTTGGCTAGTTGGCCTCTTCTGGTAAAGTTTTTTTTTTTCATTCTGGAGCAAAAAATCCGTATGTTTACACATCATCCATCGTCCAATCAGATGATGACTAGGCTCATGAGCAACGGCTCCTTCTCAGCCGTACTAGCTCCAGTCAACAGCGAACCTCGACAGAGGGTAGCTTTCAGAATCCTGCCGTTTTATTTCATGCTGTACATATTCAGCACTCAACCACACAAGGAAGAGCGCTTCATGTTTGTGGTGTATCCATTGATATGCTTCAACGCTGCTTTGGGCATGTATTGTCTGAATCGACTAGTTGAAGGAGTGTTGCATGATTTGAACATCCCAAGGGTAAAAATCCTGATATGTGATGTCAAGTATATCTCATCCATTGTCAAGTTGAATCTTTTTTTTCTTGTTTAGGGAGATCGAGTAACAGCAACCCTGGGCCTCTTCATCCTCTCCGCATCAACTCTAGTATCCTTCTCACGAGCAATGGCCCTGTATATACATTACTCTGCACCAATAAGCATTTATCGCCATCTTGCAAGTGAAATAACGAATACTATGAGATCTGATGTGACTGTATGTGTGGGGAAGGAATGGCATCGATTCCCATCGCATTACTTTCTCCCGAATCAAGCTCAGCTCAAGTATGTAAAGAGTGAATTTGATGGATTGCTGCCTAAGTACTTTTATGAGCCTATATCGGATACGGAGAGTAGCAGAAGTGGGTCGAGGAGTCGCTGGCAGAGTCGGGAAGGTGCGTGGAGTGTGCCTGATGGCATGAATGATCTAAATCAAGGTGTCTTTGATGATCGATATGTAAGTGTTTTCGTTTTCGGTTTGGAACTTATCAATGGAACACAAAAAAATCCAACCATATTCTTTCGTAGGTCAATCTGACGGACTGTGACTACCTCGTCGACTTGGACTTGCCTGCCACTGCAACAACATACGACCCAACATCACTCGAACCTCGATACATACTCGACACTGAATCATGGAAGGTCGTCAAATGTCTCCCATTCTTGGACTCGGCTAGATCATCACGAATTGCAAGAGCACTCTGGATTCCGGATGTGTTTGTGTCTTTGATTGATAGTGAAAAGGTGGAACAGGTTATTGGGAGAAAGGAGTGGGGAAGTTATTGTGCTTTGAAGGCTCAAAGTAGTGAGAGTATAGATATTATTACGTAGGTTTGTTGAGAAACTTGTGTGTTGTAAATATATTTTGGTTAGCCTCACACAAGTTGTGTTGGAGAGGTTTGGGGTGTTTTGGAACCGGTCTTGTGAGGATGAAGAGATGCCAGGAGAGACGCTTCGTCATACAGCGATGCTAGTGAGCTCTTTTTTCGCACAAACAGAAAGCTACCAGATCCGAAAACTAACATTTTTTGTTGTCTTGTTTAGACAAACCAAGGCTTTGTCATTGTCGAAGCGACTATCGAAACTTATTTCTATCGGAACTTGTTTCTTCTTCGACAGATTCAATTAATGGCCCATATCCCATACCGATGGATTACTGCAAGGACTCCTGAAACTCGTCTCTGATCAATCTTAAAATCAGATGATGACTAGGCTCGTGAAGTACGGCTGTTTCTGTGCTTTAATTAGCTCCAGGCTCGACAGAAATTTGCTTTCACGCAGCTACCGTTGTATTTCATTTTATGTAAATTAAGCAACAACCACACCACCTTCGTGTTTGGTGACCCCTGCTTGTTGCTTTGGGCATGTGTTCTCTGAATCATCTACTGGAGAGGGTATGGCATGATTTGAGTATATCCAGGGTCAGCAGCAAGTGATATGAGATCAGCTCCTATCGCTTGTCTCACGAGAACCTTTTTTTGCATTTTAGGACTATTGAGCAACACCAACTTTGGGCCTCTTCATTCTCTCGGCATTTACTTTTGCATCCCCCTCACGAGAAATGGTATCTACGTCACTCTGCACTAATGCCATAAGCGCCGTCTCTCAAGTGAAACAACCAACAGTATGATCTGATGGGACTGTGTGTTGGAACGGAACTGTGCTGTTGCTCTGCTGACCCTTTTTAGGAATCACGCTCAACTGGAGTTTATAAAGAGTAAGTTTAACGGATTGCTGCCAATATGTTTTATGTGGCTGGCGAAAAAATGACGCGCATATGATTTCCCCAGGTCAAGTCCCCAGACTGTGACTACCGTCTCGACCTGCAATTACTTCCACCACGGATATACGAATCCAACATCACTAGAACCTTAATCCATACTCGACAGGGAATCGTGGAAGATATTCCCACTGTCTTCCATCTTGGACATCATTCTGTATTCAAGAGCATTATGGATTTCGGATGTACTGTGTGGTCTTGCTGAGTCGTAAGAAGCTGGAGCATGTTGTCTGGAAGGTGGAGTGCGGCAGTTATTGTAGATTGAAGGCTCAGAATAGTGAGCGTTTAGATGTCATCAATTTGGTTTGTTGGCCGTGTGTAGCAAATACAACTGGTCTGCTATTCCGGAAATGTCTTGGCGGGTTTAAAAGGAATTGCGAAAGGAGGCAAATGAGATGCGAAGTGGCACTTCAATACATAGTTTAGTGCAGATTTGTTTTCTCTGCCATTTTGTAAACCAAAACCAAACTCGATCATCATATCAAACCAATATCAGTTTGTTATTAATCAAAGATCAATACAATAGTGACACTAAACAGTCTTTTAAGCTGCGTATGAAGATCTACAATTGGGACATGTTAGCCAAAGCAGGAGTATCAAGTCGTGCAGAAAAATCCAAACCTGGCTTGAATTCCCCATTTGCCTATACACCAACATCAACATCAGCTCCAAATTCAAGAAAGATTGAATGTGAGATGCTTACCATCCAGTTTAACAGTTATGTACAGACTCCTAAACCTTCCAATTAACGATCTATAAACACCCGCTGTAAGCTTGACACCCAAAAGAAGGGAAAAGCAGCACGAAAATATGTACCCATCCTTCCTCCATCTCGAGAACTGCACGTCCCAATGCACCTTGTTTGCATCGCTCACAATAGCATGCCTGTAATCCCAACGTGAGGATCCCCATCCCTGGTTATCGAATGAGTCTTTGAAGCGTTTGGTATCCTTTTGCTTCAAGTAGTCTAGTGGAAAACGAAAATGTGTCGGCCCGTGATTTATCGTGGGTTCGTGGAATGCGGGAAGGTGCTCCAAGTTTGAACACATGCGAGCGTATAAGGGTGATGTATGTGGTTTACCATCGAATGAGTTTAGGACTAGTACTGTTCCTGATGCTAGTCTGACGTGTGGCGCATGGAATGTTGACCTGTGTGGAAAGATGTTTGATCAGGATCCACGACAATAGATTTCATAATATTCAGGAGTGCGCATTCAAGACGTTTCAAATTTTGTCAATTCAATACTCACCAAACACCAGCATCATCACCAGCTGCGAATGTGGTCATGAATTTGTCAAGTACTTTGCTTGATTCAGCTTCAGATTGAGCATCTCTCAAGACAACAAACCCGTTGCTCTGTGCCATAATTAGTCCTTAAGCTCTTTGAAACTCCTTGGGTCAGCTTTTGATGTGTGGTTCTAGCGAATGTGTGTTGCAATTGCAAAACGTTCACACTGTCGCGCAATACGGCAGGACCAAGCAGAGGGACTTGGAGAGTGTCCAGACACGTCCACCGTATGCATAACCGCCATATAAATCAAGGTATGGCTCTTTAAACTCCTTTAGTGAGCGATCGTTCAGTCAAATTTGCAATCTCCTGAGTTACCAACCAAACAACCAAAACTTTGCAACGAATATCACGATTTTTCTCATCCACAAAGCTGAAAATACTCTTTAACATTAGAATGAGACTGCTACAATCCTATCCCATCCGATGGCCTCCCGGCACCACCACATCAATCCTGCTCCCTTTCATGACATTCACGATCTGGTTTTCACTCTCCCTGCTCGGCCTCCCGATAATCCTACTCACAGCAATCGCAACCCATACACTCACATCAATCCACAGCGTATCACGATACATGTATTCCCGCTTTAATATCGTGCAGCGCTTGAATTTCCATGCGCAACGCATTATTATGAACACTGCTGCATTCACTATCCCCAGATTCATGTATGCTGTTGCATTGGGATTGGTATTGTCGATTCGGTTGGCTGAATGTGCGCTGGCTGTGATGAGACTTGGGGCTTGTTTTGGTGCGCTGGGTGTCGAGTTGATTCAGACGAGGAATTTAAGGAGTGCAAAGGACAGAAAGGTTTTGTTGAATAAGTTTGTTATGCTGGGCAAGCTAGGCGGAACACTTATTCTACGTCCTTGGTTTGAAATTGTCTGGGGTAGAGTCTCTTTTATGCAAGTTACCAAACCTGAATACGTCTTTAACAAACCTATTTCCTAGTCACGATGGGATTCTTTATCGTACGAGGCTGCATGTCCATAACCGCCTTCCGAAAACGCATACAAACCAACCATCACCGCCAACTCACCAAACCGATACCCAAATCATCAAGACCCCAAACACGAGCCGTCTCGCGACTCCCCACCGAACTCCTCGACTGCATCCTATCCCAACTAAACCAATCAGATCTCGTCAGCTGTGCCCGAATAAATGCATTCTGGTCTCGAGTAGCCACTGAACGGATTTCCCGCAACTGTCGCATCACAGCACGACATTTTCGCCGTCTCTTTGCATCTGATATTGCCGGTTACTCTATATCACTGCCCTCAATCAAGACCCTGCACCTAATCGGATCGCAACGACTCCGAGACATGGACTTGTTTATTCCCTTCATGGGAGTCGGCAAGCAACTCACGGCACTAACCGTCGAGTACTGTGTAGGACCATATACGAAACAGCTCCCGACCTTCTTAGCACAATGCGCCAACCTAACATCCCTAAACCTAAACCGGTGTGATGCAGGAGACGCAGCACTTATATCCCTATCGAAACTATCACCACCACTAGTCTCTCTCGAGCTAACCCGCGTCCTCGCAACAAAGGAAGCAGTCATGCAAGTAATCACCGCATGCAACAAAACACTCAAACGAGTAAAGATCGCCGGATGGGGACTCCGTATCGGCTCACACGACAGACTCCTATACGCCCTCCTCCAGCTCCCGAAACTCACCTCGCTCAGCATCTGGATTGGCTTCTGCGACTGGAAGACCCTCGCCATACCATCCGAATTCACGCAACCGAATGTCTCGTGTATCGAGCTCGAGGGTGAAGAATCAACCACAGACGGCACATTCATATCGCACCTCTCATCGATATGCATCAAGACCCAGCACTGGACAATCCGCAACTGTGATTTACGTGACGATGTACTGATTGACGTGCTCGACCGATCAAGCACCAATAACGTATCCCTGAAATCCTTGATACTGGAAACAACACAGCACCCATCACAGCTCACCGCATCCTCCATATCCCACATACTCACCACCCCAGCATGTGCCAAACTGCACGCCCTCACACTCTCCCGCTGCGACTTTATCACCGATAAGCACATATCCCACCTCTCATCATCCCTTCGTTGTCTCCGACATATAAACATCCAAGGCTGCCACCTTGTATCCGATACCGGTATATCACACCTATCGAAAAACCTACCCGCCTTATCATCGCTCAACATGTCATTCTGCCATACACTCACCGACTCATCCCTCCACTCGCTCTCAGCCAACCCATGCCTTTCAACCCTCACAGCCATATCCTGCCACTCCTTAACCCCTCAAGGCATATCCACCCTCCTCGCCACGGCACCATACCTAACGAAACTGGACGTCTGCCACAACAACTTCCCATCTTTTTCATCGATACAGCAGATTATACACTGTGTGCCACATAACTGTCCGTCTGCGGAGCGGGACCTGAGTGTGAATACGACGAGACGGATGCTGCTGCTTCGTGGTGGAGCGCAGGTCGTAGAGAGGGCGCCGCCGGTTATAACGAGGGTGGATTTGGAGGTTTTGTATTGTAAATATCCGAGACTGAGGGATTCGTTGGGGTTCAAGGCGGAGGAGAGGTGGTTTAATGATGTGCTGGCGAGGTTTTATACATTTGGTGGTGCGAGTCAAAGGGGGCAGCGTCGTATTATGAATGTGGTGGCGCAGGAGGTTGCTAATGTGAGCTTTCACTTGTCCTCATAAATCTTTGTTGCTCTTGTAAATACCTAAACTTTCTTTGTATTTCGATCTCCTGAAATTATACCAAGAACCTCTCAACATAACATAACATGCATAATACCACTTTCGCGACAAGCTTTTTCAACTAATCCGTGTTTCCAAAAACGACAAAGATACACATCTGCGTTTGTTTACGACTCAAAGCAGCATGAAAAATAGGAAAACTAGTGAACTCATAACACGGCATGGGCGATCACTTTTTTGCGGTCTCAAATAATCCATGTTTAAAAAAGACAAAGACATATATCTACGAGTCAAATCAGCATGCCAAATAGAGAAAATAGTGAACTTATATATGTATATATGTTTGCGATGGTGACAAAAGACGTGAAACAGTCCTAAGAGAGTAACGTCATTTGTAAACACTTCCTTCAAACAAGAGCTGCAAAGAATTGCATTCCAGCTGCACATACCCCTATGACCAATGACGTGAAGCAGTCCTATAATAGTCGTCATCACTCCTCCATCTACATACAGCAACAAAAGAAAAGTTGGCAACTTCGTATTAATCAATGTCGTGCTTCAAGCGAACCGACCCATAAACTAACACAACCACAGCACCCCAAACACAGAAACTCACCCGCAAGGCCTCGAAATCCAAAAGTCTTCACGACTGCCACTCCACCCAGCAGCATCCAACAAAGCAGAGGCCTCTCGCCCAGCTGCATTATTGTTATTCCCATTTCCAGCTCCTCCCTGTGCACCACCATTAGCACCACCGTTATTCCCATTGTTTCCACCACCACCACCATTATTATTATTGGCTACATTATCACCGTTGATAACAACATTCAACCCTCCTGGCGCATTGACATTGACATTCGCATTCCGATCAGCTCGAGCAATCAATACTTCTAATCGGGGACACGACGTGATAATACTTCGAATCTCGTCATCGGATACATTCGGTGCTACAGATCCTAGATTCAATCGTTCAAGAGCAGGTGCATATCGTGCGATGGCATTACATACGTTTACATCAACTGCTCCCCATCCGGCGATAGCTAGGTCTTTGAGTGATGCACCACGTCGTTCGAGAAGCGAGCATAGTGCTCGAGATGTTGTTGCACGATGTTCAGCGTTTCGTGGTCCAGAAGGCATACACATCCATATGGATCTGAGCGGTGCTAATATGGTATCGGGAGCAGGTGTTCTTCGTGCTAGAGCCCATATCGTAGCAGCAGTACATCTCGTCATGCTTAAATCCAGTACTGATAATCGTGGACATGAAGCAATGACGACTTCCATACCTTGATCTGTAACGCCGTGATCTGTTATACGTGGTATGATGGCAGCAGCGAGTATTCGTAGCTTGGTGCAACCACGAGCAAAGGCTTCAATACCGTTGTCGGATATAGCATCACATTGTCCAAGCCATATACCTTCGAGGTTGGGACATTTTACTGCTATTTGGGCTAAAAATCCATCGCCAATTCCTGTACCCCATAAATCAAGCCATTTCAGATTGGATCCTACTGATGAGGCAACCAATTCACAGACTTCTCGACCCGATTCTCGTCCTTCAATTCGTTCCAATGTCAAGGTATGTAGTCGTGCAAATCCGGCTCTTAGCTAAAGTAGGCAAAACTTGTCAAGTTTCAAGCTGTTCAGAGGCGAGATAAAAAAACTATA
Organism: Synchytrium microbalum; assembly: GCF_006535985.1. Lineage (NCBI taxonomy): Eukaryota > Fungi > Chytridiomycota > Chytridiomycetes > Synchytriales > Synchytriaceae > Synchytrium > Synchytrium microbalum. Next base: position 157,676 of record NW_022158360.1, read on the forward strand.
GGTTATATAACGTACCTCCGCTATGGACGACTCTGACCAACCATGTCTCCTCTTCACACCACCTCGTAAATACAAGACCTAAGAATTGGCAGGACCAGAAATGAGTAGTTAATAAGCGGTATAATCAGAAGCGAAATAGAAAAATTGGCTGTTGACAAAGGACATTCTTATGTCATATCGTAGTTTTGCTCACCTCTAACTTTGGACACGACCTGAAAAACCTCTGCAAAGTAGCCTGCTGTACATGATCAGCACGCAACCGCAAATCCTGCAAATCAACACATCGAGTACCCCTCCACAAAGCCCTTAACAATGCTCTAGCAGATTCCTTATCGCGTAATTCAACACCACTTAAATCCATCTTTAGTAATCTTGCACCAGGATGAGTTTGACCAGCACCTCGCCGTTTCGACAAGTGTGCTGATGCTAGAGTACCACCTACTACGAGTCGCCCAATAGAAGATGCTGTTGGGAGGAGTGGATCTCTCCATAGTTCTGCAGCTGCTGGTCCATACCAAGATTTCGAGACTCGGCAACATGATGCTAGCGTTTGTTGGTGTTGAGGTGTTCGTGGTGCAGCGGATAGTTGTGAGAATATTTGGGAGAGGAGTTCTGGCGGGAGGCGTGGAGTTTGTTTTATATTTGGGAGTACTGTTGTTGATGATTGCACATCCAAGTCGGTAGTAGAAGTAGATGATGATGCTGACTCTATAATGATGCCTCCCCATCCGTTCGTCCATGGTGCGAGTGCTGATCCATCTAACAGCATGCTGCCGCTTCGAAGAACTGTTGGTGAAGTGGTACCTGATAGTGGCTGACAAGCGTCGACCAGATCCTGAAAAATCCAGTAACTTGAAGCAGCCCTTAATAACCCATTACTATTTGCCTGTTGTGCAGTTGTTGGGACAGTGACAGCGACAGCTCGTTGCGACGATGACGAAGATGACGGCTGCATAGGTGGTGGTGTATCCGTGCTATCTCGATTATGATTACTATGAGCAGGAGCCTCGACACCAATCATGCCATCAGCACCGTCGTCAGGCCCTCCATCATCATCAGGACCTCCACCATTCCCACCATTGAGAGGATTGTCAGCAGCTTCCGCATCACCACCAGCGGCTCTCTGAGAGTCATCACCCGTTGCGGATATGGTGACAGCGAGGGCGGCAGTTGGGTCACCTAGAGGAGCTTCTTCTTTTCTAGCGAATAAGTCAAAACAGAGAGCACAGCATCTTAAAGCAGCTTCCAAGTCAGCCGATTTGGGCAGACGGCCTCTTCTCAGTCCTCGTAGTATTTTGTAGCATAAGGCAGCAGTAAACCTCACTATTGGGTCCTTGGCTCCTTCTTGAGTCATTCTTCACAAAATCTAGATATTTGGGTTTCTGATAAATGCTTGGTGACTAGTATTGATGGCTTAAGGAACAAGATAATATACGATAGTCACCTACTTTCTACGCTCTAAATCCTGCAATGTAGATTATAAGGTCCAATCCCTTACAATGAGTATAATTGCTGTTTTATGGCAGGTCGCTTTGTTGCATTGAAAAGAACGAGAGAAATCAGCTTTTGAATTAAACAAGAACAAGGACACGTAATACGCGTTATTCTCGTGTTTACATAATGGCATTCGTAACATTAAAATACGGAGGTACTTCCATTCACTACATTGCTATGATATATCAACCTTCACTAACATGTTGATTCCATTCTCCACAAAGCGGGAGAAGAAATGCTCCTAAATCCAAATTGCATGGCATCGGTGCTTCTAAATCATATCAAAAAGAATGCCGATGTAATCAAGTCCGTGGGTGCTATACACGAACCCATCGACATTGCGACTGAATCTGGCGAAGTCGTAGATCTCATGGGTAAAGCACGGGAATATGCAAAGAAATATGTAGATCCGAGAGCTACGTATGTGCTGGTTAAGATCGTTGGAGGTGCGCGGTGGACTGTGGTGTTGATCTTGTGTTGTTTGTCTTGTCGAAGGACGTTGATATCTGAAGTGATCCAACCTTACTCACGGTTGATCCCTCTCACTAGCGGACGAATCTGGAGAGGCTGAAGCACAATACATACCATTATGTGATCAGCTGGGAGAAAGAGTCAAATTCATGTGTACGCCATTCATTCCTTTTTTTGTCTCGTTGGTCAACACCATCCTCACCCTCAACCTTCATAGTGGCATCATCCCGCCAAAAGAAACGCGGTGGACACGGAGCACCCTCAATAGCCTCAGACCGGACAGGCACAGACCGTGACGTACCCGACAACCTCTCACCCAACAGAGCAGCTGCAGGTCGAAACCGTGCCAAGAGCAACAGAATAGACGGAATGCCAATATCAACCACAGTCCCAGCTTCAACGGCATTGCCTTCACCTTCCGGGAACTTGTCTGGTACAATACCACCATCACCATCGTTAAAGACGCAGGCATTGGGATCTAGTAACGCGTTTGCAGCTGCCGGGTCAAGAGATGTGTTGAATTCGCCGCCGACTGGTGGTGGTGGGTTGAGTGGGGAGAGGGCGCCTGTTGTTGTGCAGGCGAGTAAGGACGGGAAGGGTGGGAAACAGCCAGTGGCCAAAAAACGAGGTACAGCTGCGTTGAATGGATTTGGTTATACGGATTTGGACCCTAATTCATTTCTACCATTAGATGCGTAGTGGGGATGTCTGTAGTTTACGAGACTGCATTCTTGACCCATCTTTATATGGTGTAACAACAACATTTGTTTATATTTCAAACAAAAGCCATTCAAAACATCGCTTGCCAAACAAATGTTGCTGTTGCACCTCTGGTATATTAAATTCCGCTAAAGAAAGTCACAGTTTCTACCAAAGACTCAGTAATTATACACAAAATTCAGTCTACGATCATCAGATCCCGCAGGATGCTCTTTAGCATAAACCTCCTTTTCAATATCAGTCAACAAATCCCACTGTGTGGCCCGCTGTTTGTTGATTTGAATCAGTCTGTATCGTTGGACCAGGTATAAAGAAGCAGCGACCAGAGTAGCAGCGATGTTGATTCCGTTGCCGCGTTTGAAGGATGGTGCATCGTCCGATCGGTATATCCAGCCGGATACAAATGCTGCGAGGTTTGTGACTATATGAGGTTGATGGGGGTCAGCAAAACGAAGTCGAAAAAAACGCTTAGCCTGTTCGAAACTTACATATAATGTAGACAGCTAAAGCAACAGTCCTTCGACCTTGACCGGTTGTGTTTTCAGTCACCCATGCAGCGTTGATGGCATGCCATGATGTGAATCCAGCGACAGCAACGATGGAGCTGAAGTAGAGGGCGTACTTGTTTGGACTCGTGTATTGTAGCACCTCGACAAGGATTAGACCGATGGCGAAGACAACGACTGCGGTGAACGAGTGTAATGCACGTGAAGATGTTCGGTCACTAGAGCAAAAAATGATCTTTCAGTGCCTTTGAAGTCAACAGAGATTGATCAGCAACTCACCTGGAATATGAGAACAGCAGCAGGGAGAAGAAGAGGGCGACGTATGGTGGCAAAGAGAGTAGATTGGCCGTAAGACCTCCAAATCTAAGCATAAACGAACGAAGAGTCGATGAGTAACTAGCGGTGAGCCAGAAAATCACCTAGTTAGATCCAACATACCCAAAGTTGGCAATACTATAAGGCAAGAAACCACCAAAAGAATTGATTGGAATAGCAGAGAAGAAGGCCAAGATGCCATAAAAGTAGATATTGACATCCGTGAGAGCCGACACGATTTCCTCGCGAGTAATTTCGGCACGGAAGGGATATGCTTTTGATGGATCGTCCCTAAAACAAACAAAGTGAATGATTCGAAGTTAGTCACACTCGAATCCAGCATGTTGGGCATTCTTTTTCTTTACTTGACAATACGATTAGCTGCAATCTGCTGCTGTCTTTTAGTAAGCGCCCACCATTTGGCCGGAGACTCTCGCAAGTAAATAAAAGCACCAAGAGCAACACCGATGGTCAAGACGGCTTCAATCAAGATAAACCATCGCCAGCCGGCAAGCCCGTCATGGCCAGACAAGTTGGAGAAGGTGCCGAATGCGATTATTCCTAAGTAGGTCATCGAAGATAAGCATTTGAGATAAAATAGAGTGTGGAAAGCAAAGCGTACCTCCGACACCAGTAGTGAGAGCTTGAGTGGCCCAGAAGACAGAAAGTCGACCGGCAGTTTCGCGTTTCTTGTAGAAGCGAGTCAGGAGGAATGCAGTACCGGGGATGAAGCCACCTTCGAATAGTCCGACAAAGAAACGGAAAGTGTAGAGAGACGAGACACTAGACGAAGGGAGAATGAAGCGATTAGCGAAAAGGGTTCAAAGGTATTTGATGGTGAATAAAAAATCAAAGAGCGTCCTTGAACTTACGAAGTAAGAAACCAAGTTTGCAGCAACGACACGACTCCCCATCCAACAGCAAGAGTAGGCAGCCAGATATGAGCACCAACACGTCTCATAATAATACTACTTGGGATTTCCGACACAATGAAGCCGACTTGGTAGACCATGGTAGAGTACGAGACTTCGTTTACACCAGACCCCGTATCAGCAAAGAATGTGTTTGTGATTGCGTTGGCTATAGAATCGATAGTTGTTAGTACACGGTTGCGAGATATACAACGGGACACGAACTTACAAATGTTAGCACGATCCAACTGGTTAACAAAGATCAACAGCCCAATGTATGGCAAAAGACTTAAATCAAGCAGGTTCACCAACGTTTTTTCCTCATGCTCAGTCCACTCCAAGCTGGAGTCATAGAGCTCGACATGTTCAGCACCATCGATATCCGACACTTGAACACCCAGCGCGTTTCCCTTCTCGTTATCCTTGACTAGGGTATCCTTATTACTCATTGTCGATAGAATGAGATTTATTACAAATGTCCTTGTATGTGAAGCAATTGTTGTATATGCTCGTTGGTACGGACGTGTTGCTTGGCAATGTTTGGAGTCTGAATCGATGCGCGTATCGACCTTTTATATGTGGAAGCATTTCGTAATGCATGGTGCTGTTCGCTAAATTGGATTGCGAATTTCAAGCCAGTCGTGTGTTTTGGTGAATGAGGCGATCAGAGGCTTGGCACTGGAGATTTTTCATCCGACGACGAAATAGTGCACAGCTGCTTTCGAGCATTAGAATTTAACACGCCTGTAGCTACATGCTACATCGACATATAGTAGCAGGTGTCTTCTCAAGTGTGCTCCATAGCTGGGTGCGGTGAATCGTTGCTTTGTGTTGATGGTGAAAGACTGTTACCCTCTCACAATAACGAACGTTTTCCCTCTTTAAGCTTGCCGTTGTATTGACCCTCTTACTCTCCTTTGTTGAATAGTATGCCTTGTATGACAGAGAAGGTGGTTTCTTCACTCAATTGTCGAATGTTGAGAAATTCGAAACAGTTGTTGCCAATGACAGTGTGAAAAAGCAATACGCTTGAATTCATCTTTATAACCAAGATTTTTCTTCAGAATCCAATGTCCCGTTCCGAAAGCGTTTCCAATCAAAATAGCACTCATCAAAGAAGAAACAAAGCATCTATCAAGGTGAAACAAAACTGTTAGATTACATGTAAAATGCACAGACCATTGTTCGTTTCCTCGGTATATAGTTCTTTCGATCGACTTCATCTCAAGTACTACTGATGTTGGTAAAGTCTTGAGTCAAAAATGGAACAAAATGATGATGTCCCTTTTCCGTCCAACGATTTGACGAGACAGCTACCTCTCAAAGTATATCCGATCTTCATCAACAGCAGTACAGAGATCTCTCTTGAAATGACACAATTCATCGCATCGGGTGGGGTTTCCATGTTGGTTCGGACAACAAACACACTTTTCAACATGTGCACATATACAAGCCCCAGCAGCATTCGTGGCAACTGCATGATTCAGTACTTGCTTGATATTCGTAGTCTCAACGGATCACAACCTGGTTGTATATCTAGTGTTGCGTCTCTTTGTAACTTTTGTTTCACCTGAATGTTTCACAATCAGGTGAGCAAATGTGCAAAGCTCAACCCACGAAAATCGCAAATACACGCAAAGCACACGTATAATATTCACTATAGTATCTAGAGTATTATTGAAGTCTGCTAAAGAAGAGATACAGTTTTCTACCAAAGACTCAGTAATTATACACGAAATTCAATCTACGATCATCAGAGCCAGCAGGATGCTCTTTAGCATACACCTCCTTTTCTATGTCGGTCAGCAAATCCCACTGTTTAGCCCGCTGTTTGTTGATTTGAATCAGTCTGTACCGTTGGACCAGGTATAAAGAAGCAGCGACTAGAGTAGCAGCAATGTTGATTCCGTTTCCGCGTTTGAAGGATGGTGCATCGTCCGATCGGTATATCCAGCCGGATACAAATGCTGCGAGGTTTGTGACTATATGAGGTTGATGGGGGTCAGCAAAACGAAGTCGAAAAAAACGCTTAGCCTGTTCGAAACTTACATATAATGTAGACAGCTAAAGCAACAGTCCTTCGACCTTGACCGGTTGTGTTTTCAGTCACCCATGCAGCGTTGATGGCATGCCATGATGTGAATCCAGCGACAGCAACGATGGAGCTGAAGTAGAGGGCGTACTTGTTTGGACTCGTGTATTGCAGAATCTCGACAAGGATTAGACCGATGGCGAAGACAACGACTGCGGTGAACGAGTGTAGAGCACGTGAAGATGTTCGGTCACTAGAGCAAAAAATGATCTTTCAGTGCTTTTGAAGTCAACAGAGTTTGATCAGCAACTCACCTGGAATATGAGAACAGCAGCAGGGAGAAGAAGAGGGCGACGTATGGTGGCAGAGAGAGTAGATTGGCCGTAAGACCTCCAAATCTAAGAATAGACGAGCGAAGAGTCAATGAGTAACTAACTGTGAGCCAAAAAAAGCACAGAGGTTATATTCGACATACCCGAAGTTAGCAATACTATAAGGCAAGAAACCACCAAACGAGTTGATTGGAATAGCAGAGAAGAAGGCCAAGATACCATAAAAGTATATATTCACATCCGTGAGAGCAGATACGATTTCCTCTCGTGTGATTTCGGCACGGAAGGGATAGGCTTTTGATGGATCGTCCCTAACACAAGCAAAGCGGATGGTTCGACATTTAGTCACCAAACTCGAATTTCAACATGAGAGGGCATTCCTTTTTTTACCTGACAATACGATTAGCAGCAATCTGCTGCTGTCTCTTAGTAAGCGCCCACCACTTTGACGGAGACTCTCGCAAGTATATGAAAGCACCAAGGGCAACGCCGATGGTCAACACGGCTTCAATCAAAATAAACCATCGCCAGCCGGCAAGACCGTCATGACCAGACAAGTTTGAAAAGGTGCCGAATGCGATTATTCCTATGCAGGGTTTTGAAGGTAAACATTTGAGACAAATGTGAATAAGCAAGGCAAGGAATACCTCCGACACCGGTGGTGAGAGCTTGAGTGGCCCAGAAAACAGAAAGACGGCCAGCAGTTTCGCGCTTCTTGTAGAAGCGAGTTAGGAGGAATGCAGTTCCGGGGATGAAGCCGCCTTCAAATATTCCGACAAAGAAACGGAAGGCGTAAAGAGACGAGACACTAGACGAAGGAAGAACGAATCGATTAGCGAAAAGGGTGCGAAGGCATTTGATGGTGGAAAAAAAGATCAAAGAGCGTCCTTGAACTTACGAAGTAAGAAACCAAGTTTGCAGCAACGACACGACTCCCCATCCAACAGCAAGAGTAGGCAGCCAGATATGAGCACCAACACGTCTCATAATAATACTACTTGGGATTTCCGACACAATGAAGCCGACTTGGTAGACCATGGTAGAGTACGAGACTTCGTTTACACCAGACCCCGTATCAGCAAAGAATGTGTTTGTGATTGCGTTGGCTATAGAATCGATAGTTGTTAGTACACGGTTGCGAGATATACAACGGGACACGAACTTACAAATGTTAGCACGATCCAACTGGTTAACAAAGATCAACAGTCCAATGTATGGCAAAAGACTTAAATCAAGCAGGTTTACCAACGTCTTTTCCTCATGCTCAGTCCACTCCAAGCTGGAATCATAGAGCTCGACATGTTCAGCACCATCAATATCCGACACTTGAACGCCCAGCGCGTTTCCCTTCTCATTGTCCTTGACTGCCGTATCGAAACTGCTCATCGTTGAAAGAATGAGATTTACTACAAATGTTCTTGTATGAGTAGCAATTGTTGTATGGTCGTGTTGCTTTGAAATGTTTGGAGTGAAAGTGTTTGGCATGGGCCCGTTTTATGGTGAAAAGCATTTCGTAATTTTGTACGGCCAAGGGTATTATTGTGTTTTTTGTGTGGTGAGGTGATGAATTGCTAGGATGGTGCAAGAGTTTGGTGATGTGATTTTTGGATGGCTTTGAAAAAGTTTGTTTTTAACAAACGACTACGACATGAACGCATTTTGCTACAGTAGTAGATCGATGTGGGATTGTCATATCTGTGACGTATAGGTTGTAGTTTCGGTCGAGTTTGGTGACGTGGCGGGTGTGTTTTGGTGGTTGGGTGTTATTCTCGTCAACAAAGAAGGTTTCAACAGATATACGGCCAGATAGTCATGATTTGACGTTGGTAAAAGACAAGCATGGTGATATGGAGGTTTCTATGCGATGATCTCAGTCCGTTTTGTGGAAGTAGGTGCTGCAAAAAAAAGTTAACGCGAGACAAGACCATACACCCAACCACACACCTTCAACCACGCAGAAACGTTCATTTCAAGCTTTCGTATCCGTCATCAATGACAAACTCATCTCTCAGCTGAATCATTCCAAGCGTTGCCGATCTCTTCAACAAATTGTGTCCAAGTTCAAATGTTGATCCAACTTGATGTTGACATAGTTTCAAACTCCCAAATCCACTTAAAATGGTTCAAATGAATCACATTAATCATTAGAGCAGCGCCAAATATGAATCCGTAAGGCACAATCCAAAATGTTCAACATTTTGATGTAATGTGTTGATCTGTATTGAGGCGAAAAACTGACAAAATGACGCGTAACTAATAGTTAGATCAGTTACAAATTCGCCTAAAGCTCGTATTTAAATCTCTTTGCATAGTTCGCTGACCTTCACTGCCACGATTCCAAGGATTCGAAATCAGCATCCAACGAAACCATTCAACAACAACAGCAATTTAGCAACCAAGTATCATAAGAGCCTCTCAAGAATGCCCGTACAGGTAACTCCCGGAATGGTTCAATTCTTCAAGAACAAGACATTTGCTGTCGGTATGTGATTTTGCCAACATTTTGCAGGTTTTGCAATGGCTCGAGACTGATTTGAACTCGTTTCTAACTAGTTGGAGCATCGACGGATCGAAGCAAGTTTGGAAACCGTATCTTACGGTGGTATATAGACCACGATGAGTCGGTAAACGTTTGCTTCCAAGCTGTTGCATCACACAACCATACACAAGCTTGAAGCTAACCGCTTCAACTACTATTCAAACTAGGTAATTCCCATCAACCCAAAGACATCCGTCATCGAAGATGTCCCAGCTCTGAAATCCCTATCGGAACTATCGGATCCCACGACCGTCAGCGTCTCAGTCATAACACCACCACCAGTTACAAAACAAGTATTACAAGAGGCTATTTCTCTGGGTATAAAGAACGTGTGGTTGCAGCCTGGATCTGAATCTGAAGAGGCTGTCGAGTATGGTGTTTCGCATGGGTTGAATGTTGTGGTTGGGAATCATGCGTGTGTTCTGGTAAGTGCTCGTATTGCTTGTATATTTGGCCTGTCAGTCGCTTATTATGGTTTTAAATGCGTAGGTACACGGTGAAGAAGCCGCTCGACGTGCTAGACTGTGAGTTCTAGTGGTCATAAAACCAATGTTTTACATTTAACAGAATATAACTAGTTTACAGTTTACAAGTCGTTTAGTAAGCGCGTACAATAATTGTATCCTCGTCATCCTCGTCATCATTGTCCTCCTCATTTACAGGCTCATTATCATGTTCGGGGGCTTCTTTTTGAACACCCAACAGTTCATCCTCGTCGTCATCGTCTACATCATAAGGCTTTGCATTCCCACTACCCGACAACTCGTCCGTTTCGTCCTCTTCTTCTCGTATGGGTCGTTCCGTTTCTACATCATCACCGTCCTCCTGGTCCGCCTCCTCCTCCTCCTCATCAGACTCCCTTTGAGCGACCTTATACCCAGCATGCGTCTCACCACCACGATGGGCATTCATGTGATTATTAAACTTCTGCCATACAGAATTCAATGCTGGATCAAACTCTCTCGGGTGTTCCTTCGCAATCAAAGCCAATATCCGTTTAGCTTTAGCCTGATCTAATGGACCTCTGGCAAGCTGAAGGGTATCACTAAACAAAAGCGAGATGTATTCTTTGCCGTGCTCGTGGCTCATCAGAGTTCTGAGTCGTTTCGCTCGTTCTAGGTCCTTTGTTACATCCTGCGGTTCATCGTCGTCTGGTTCGTCGACTCGTATGCGTTTGTGAGAGCGTGTTGGTGGTATTGGATCATCTGCTGTGTCTTCAGTTAGATCTATTATGTCTTCGTTGTTTGCCATTATTGGAATGGGGCTGCGATGGTGTGGTGGTGTTGATGCACTTGATTTAAGCTAGATCAGACCGACGGTTCGTGAGTATACTGGCTTCTATAGACGATAATAATATATGATTTAAGTATTTCTGTGACTTGCCATATCACATCTGTGAAAACTGTGCGCTCTTACAAGAGTCGTGGAGTTGATTTCCAAAGGCTAGGTCACGGCGACGTGATTCTTCACGAGAGTAGCGCCGATAGAGCAAAGGAGATGCTATAATTTTCGCGATTTTTGATATAAGAGTGTCAACCTTGTGCGTATGGGTCTTCGGAAGATTAAGTCGCCTGTTGCGAAGTTACAAAATCCACCAAGGTCTGGTATACAGTTGACTTTACGTGTATCGGAGCGTGAATTAGAAGGTGAGGTACCTCGCTACTATTAACAGAGCGTCTTCTTTCCTTGGCATTCAAAAAAACGTTAACACTTCAAACTTATAGGCTTGATCGGACTTGTGGAGTTGTAGCAAGTTGGACGTGATAATAGTAATTGAAAAGATAGCATACAGTCTCTGTGCCTGCCGCCGCATCATCGCATCAGGCCAGTGTTTTCAGCACAAAGTACGAGCTCATGTTTCAAAGCAGACCTGTAACATTTATGATTTTCGATAATGCAAATTCGACCAAAGTCAAGCTACATACTCACAGACCTCGGTATTTATAGGCTTCATGAACCTCAACCTCTTGTCTTATTGATCTCTATTTAATTTATTCATCAACCATGGTTGGTTTATTCGACATTCAAGCAACACAAAATGTTCACTAACCCAACTACATACATCACAGGAGTCCTCTGATCCAAAATTACGGGACATTGAAGCAAAGATAGAAAAGGAGAAACGGGTCATAAAGGGCGCTGAACAAATGTTATCGCAGCTCAAAGACCAGAATGCTCTTGAGCAGTGCCAGGTTACCGTCTCGGAAGCTCAACGCCGCCTCGAATTTCTCGAAGGAGAATACAAGCGAATGAATATGAAGAAACGGAAGGCTACCTCCGTCGACGTATTGACTTCCTCCTCATTGAATTCGGTAGCACCCTCTGAAACTCCTACTTCAACTACTACCGACGCTAGTAGCGACCCTTCCCCAGCTTCTATAACCAGTAGCAGCAACGGCGGCGATAAATCCCCGGCATTCATATCACGAGCTACTGCTCTATTCCGATCTACACATCAGCTAAACAGTCCTGGATCTGTCAGACGTGCTGGTACTGAAGTCACGTCCTCACAACCAAACTTGTCGCAGTCTGCATCCAATTTTGGTGGTAGCTCGACACTGCAGTCATCAGGCGGATCTATAATGCTGTCAAATGCTAATATGGGAGGGGCTAATCACATGTTTAGCTCATTCTTGTCGAATTTGGGACTAAACAAGTCTGGTGTCGCCAACAGTAAGGTTGGATTGAATGTTGCATCACAGGATAATCTAGCGCCACCGCCCGTGTCACAGTCTAGTAAAGTTTTGAGCTCATTTGGTATGTATTTTCAATTGTGCAACAAAAAGAGGGTGTATTGACTAACCACGCCATTACATCCCATCTCACTTTCCAGACTATTTGAGACACGAAACCGCCATCTCTGCAGAACAGGTTAAATATAAATTAAAATCCGTAGAGCAAAAGTTGGATGTCGAACAAAAAGTCAAGGCTGGTACCGAAAAACTATATCAGGCTGTAATAAGAGACCCAGAACAAGATAAACGCAGGCAGCAGGAAGTCGCCGCTAAGAAAGAAGAAGCTGATGCTCGTGTGCAGATCTTGAACAAGGCTGTACAACGATACAAGGGCTTGTATGTCGCTGATGATGAAGATGACGACGAAGAAGTAGTAGAACAACAACATCAAGCAGAAGAAGCAGAGACTGTGCCTAGTCTAGTATCTAAACCCGATACGCATTCCATGTCGGATATGTCGACAATCCCTTCGCTGAATGTGGAAGGTACTGGTGATTCTTCACCACCCAAAGTCGATAGTGCTACAGTCAATAGTGTGTCGGATAAGGATGAGCATTCGCCTTCGCTTGCTGTTGGTGGTGAGGGTAGTACAATTATATCCAAGGCAGAGAGTGTAGGAAATCTGAAACCGGCAGCGTCAAGTGGTATGTTGGGCTGATACATTTATCGTGATCTTCTTTTTTGCTTCTTGTCGCGCAAAAGCATCGAAGCTCAGTTCTTGTCTGATACCGTTACTTTAGATTCACCACTGTCTGGAGACGACACCGAAGCAAGTCTCAATCGCAAGACAATGACTGGCCGATTACGCATGAAGCTGCTTGGAGCAAACAATCTCCCAGGCAAAATCTCACATAAAACCGAAACATACGCCATTGTCCGTATCGATGGTGCCCAACGTGCCAAAACAAGAGCAAACCGCTCTCGCTGGGCCGAAGATTTAGACATTGTATGTGACAAGGCCACCGAATGTGAAATAGCAGTATACGAAAAGGGAGGCACCATATTAGCGCTCGTATGGTTTAGAATCGCTGAATTGGAAGATGCCAAAAAAATCAAAAGCTCTGGAGTAGTCATGACTACTCTAGTTGCGGGTGGATTGTCGCCTGGTAGAGAAAGCACAGCTACCACTACAACAACTAATACGGGACATCATCAGTCAGCTACCGATGTATCGAATATCCATACACGAGAATCGGTTGGTGGTGAATCTGTTGGATCACATCAAACGCCTGTCGACAAGGATGGATCTGGTGATATCACACCTGCTGAAGGGGCTGAAGATTCGTTCAAGGATGAGTTGTGGTTGGATATGGAACCTGCTGGGCAATTATGTGTCAGGTTGTCTTTTATGCCTGAGCAACGAGTGTTACGGCGACGTGTAAGTGGTGTGTTGGTCGAGTTGAGACATTTCGGGTGCTTACCAGTTTTTTTGTGCTTTGTAGAATGAGGGTGTCATGAGACGAAAACCAGTACAACGTGGTAAGGTTATGAGAGGACACAAATTTGTGCCAATCAATACCTACTCTGTTATGAAATGTGCTATTTGTATGGAGTTGTTTGTCAATTCTGGGTATCAGTGTTCATGTGAGTGTGGTAGAATTGGTTGCTTCACCAGTTTGGAATCCTTTCTTTTAGTTGTGCTTAACGCAAAACTCGTTCCAGGGTGTAAATATGCTTGTCACAAGAAGTGTTATAGTCGTGCTATAACGAAATGTATTACAAAGGGAGATCAGGAGGAGAAGGTAGTTAAATATGTTTCACTCGCTTATGGAAAGCCAAAAAAATTCTTATTGATGATTTATACTCACAGGGTGACGAAGAGGAAGAAGACGGTAGTGATTTGACATCTCTAGCACTACACAAAATCCCACATCGATTCGAACCCTTTACAAACATTGGCACAAATTGGTGTTGTCATTGTGGTCAAATCCTTGCTATTGGACGTGGGAAAGCGCTCAAATGTACAGAATGTAGTTTCTCATGTCACAAGGAATGTATGCCACTAGTTCCCAACCTCTGTGGTCTATCACCCGACGTCGCCTTCCAAATCGTACAAGCAGTCGACACGGCCGAAAAAGTACGATCTGGCAAAAACAATAATAATATAGCCCGTCTCCCTCGTGACGACTCGAGTAATATCATCCCACCATCATCATCACATACACAATTGAAATACTATGGACGAGACAATACCGCTGCATCGTCTCAGGAAATTGATCCATCGTCATTCGCAACTACTATGGAGAAGATGCCACCGTCTGCTAGTAATCTGAGTAGAGTTGTAGGCCCCGCTGGTGAATCGAGAACTTCGGAAACCGCGTTGCCACCACCGCCTATACCTCAACAGCAGCATACACCGCAGTTAGAAGCTAGAGATAGTGTTACTACCTCGACTGTGACGGCTGCACCTAGTACTGCTAAGTCGACAACGCCACTCGTACCATCATCGACAGTTGCTGTGACTGAAAAACAGCAGGTAGCTAATCAGACTATTATGGGAGCCAAAGGCAAAGGTAGTGCTGCTGCTGGTGGGCCACCGTATACCGGGCCAAAGGGTATTGGGTTGGAGGATTTCCAGTTTTTGGCTGTTTTGGGCAAGGGTAATTTCGGAAAGGTATGTGTATTAGTTTGAGATTGGTATTGCTCATAAAACTTGTTTGAGAGTCTGGTCGTGGAAAACTAAGCCATTTTTTCGGCCTGTTACTGACCACGCGCTGTCTCAAAAATTAAACATAGGTCATGTTGGCAGAAGACAAGTATACCAAGAGTCTTTATGCTATAAAGGTGCTCAAGAAGCAGTTCATCTTGGAGAATGATGAAGTTGAGAGGCAAGTCCTTATGGTCACCACTAACTTCTTTTCCTTTTTGCTCTCCCAACAGCTCTCGTCTAAAACTCATCTATTTTCTTAGCACCAAGTCCGAGAAGCGGGTCTTCTTGATTGCCAATAAGGAACGACACCCCTTCCTTGTCAACTTGCATTCATGTTTCCAAACTGAATCTCGAATCTACTTTGTCATGGAGTATGTTTCTGGTGGTGACCTTATGTGGCACATCCAAAAGCAGCAATTCTCCGAAAAGCGAGCCAAGTTTTATGCTTGTGAAGTGCTTTTGGCGCTAGAGTACTTCCATAGGAATAATATCGTGTATAGGTACGTATGGCGAATATTAGTTCAGTTTTTTTGTTATTCTTTCCAAGGGAAAAAAGTCGCGCAAAGCAAAGTCTAATCCTTCTTTCGTCTGTTTTACAGGGATTTGAAACTGGACAACATCCTCCTAACACTAGACGGCCACATAAAAATCGCCGACTACGGTCTCTGTAAAGAAGGCATGCCATATGGATCCACCACATCAACATTCTGTGGAACGCCCGAATTCATGGCTCCCGAAATCCTACAAGACAAACCATATGGCAAAGCAGTAGATTGGTGGGCACTAGGAGTCCTGATTTATGAAATGTTGCTTGGTCAGTCACCCTTCCGTGGTGAAGATGAAGATGAAATCTTTGAAGCCATCTTGGAAGATGATATCTTGTATCCGGTTACGATGCAGAGGGATGCGGTTACGTTGTTGCAGAAGGTATGTTGCTTGGTGGTTGTACTGCTTTGTTGAGGAGATGTGGAAAGCTTATGGACGATTTTTTTAGCTGTTGTGTAAAGATCCATCGAAACGATTAGGATCTAGTAAAGCAGACGCTGAGGATATCAAGAAGCATCCATTCTTCAAAGGTGTTGATTGGGATGCCATGCTGACGTTAAAGGTTCCACCGCCGTTTTATCCTACTGTGGTATGTACTTACAGAAAGGTTTTCTCGACACGAATGAGATGGCGATGTAAACCCGTTCTTTTTTTTCGCATCACAGGCATCACCAACAGACGTATCCAACTTTGACGAAGAATTCACCCGTGAAATGCCACAACTCACTCCATGCACCAGCACACTTACCGCCACAGACCAGGAAGAGTTCCGTGGCTTCACATATATATCTGACTGGGCAATGGAGGAGCGCAAGAAACATGGATTTATGGTGCCGCCTCCGAGAGAGAAGAGGGTCAAGGAGTCTGCGAAGCCTCAATAGTTGGGAAAATGGGAGACAGATATGAGATAATGAGTAGAGAAGCATCAACCACACGCCACAGCTTTTATAAAAACTTTTTGCCTTTTGTGTATTATTTTTTCTTGCAAGCACCTGCATCTATCCCGTTAGAACGGAATGGGGGTTTCGTTGTTGTTTTAGTTAATAGATTGTTTATTCTTCTCGTGTATGTGTTGTGTGTATTTGCATGGGTGAGACCATGTTTGCAAAAAAAAAGGAATTGTTGTAGTAGTGAATACGTGTTGGCAGTGCAACCTTGATGGAGGAGCAGGATGATGATGTCGGCTCATCAGATGCAGGCGACGTGGTTTCTCTCGCATTTGGTATGAGATTTGGTATATTTGAGCTTAGGCTTTCCTTGTTGGTTACAATCGCAGCCAGGCGTGCTTACATCTTTCTTCCAAATCCAAAATGTGCCTATTTGCTATTGAGCAATAGTCAGCCCGTAGTTTATTGCCTAAACACAAGAGTACTTGCTTGTCTATCGCCCCTTTTGAGCACGGCAATGCTCGTGTCCGTTCCGTATACTCACAAGCCCTGTCTTTTCGTTGACAGTTTGTGCATGCCTACGCAACCAAGTATACGGCGCACCACGTAAAACTAACTGTGAAAGAGATATATCTTACAGGTCGAATAGAGTCACATCCGAGTTACGGCACTTTGTGCAAGGAATATGTCCAACAGTCCTCTTCTGGCTGCTGAGCTCGAGCAAGCAACGAAAGCGGTCTTGCAAGTCCGTACCACAGCATTCTTGCCCTCACACGCTTTGAGAAAAGACAAATATCATCCTGTCCTGGAAGAAAAGAAAGGCAGTCAGATCGTGCCAGTTGATACTTTCTGATGTCTAAATGTCGAGTAATAGCAAGCACCACCAGCAACATTCAGACCACGCTTAAAATGATTTAGGTATGGTGGGCTATCCCGCTGGAATTCAACTTTGGCCAACTTGAGTACCACGCCACGGTCTATCCAAAAACACTTTTTGCTTGTTTGGGCACCAGAGACGTGCTTCAGGCGCAACAGAAGCGTGATATCGTACCTTAATGCGTATAGTATTCAGCGCTTGTACAGAACTGGTCTCGCGAACCTAGTCCCTTGTTGGAAAAATCACTTCTGTGTCAACCAAGAAAATCACGTGACGATCGCCTTTGTCTTTAAAAGATTTCAGCGAGCAGTTTACTGCAAAAGCAGATTTAAATAAGCTACGACTAAAGCTTTCAATACTGAAGTTGTGCCCCCTGCGTGCCGGTGGTTAATTAGATCATTTGCATGTGCGCATACATTCACAGCAAATAGTTTCGCGTTGGAATACCCGTCTCCCAGCGTACATGTCAATCAGAGAGCATACATCTTTTAGAGCTTCATATTAGATTAAGGCGAGCAATAGAGCGGTAAAGTTACGAACTTGCGAAATTGTTGAGCATGAAGTGACCGCTTTTGGCGAGATTCGGTGGCGTCGACGGGGGAGCACGAGAGCCAAGTGTTTACAAGTAAGCATGTGGATCGGCAGTGAACCTTACTTCCAGCCCATTCATTCTGTCACTACCGCGAAGGTGAAGGGGTTCTTGTTGAAAGTTGAAAATTTTGATCCTTGTATGGTTGCAAGAACTGTACGTACCAGACAATTGTAGTCTTCAACACAGCTGGATCATTTTCACCGCTACACGAAAGCGACAAATTGAACAGGCAGGATTCAAAGCCTCGGCTATCAACTGGAATCCTCATTTGCGGCATATTATGTACAAGAGCTTTCAACAAATTCAGTTTAGATAAACTTCGAAAACAAATCGGATAGCATTGATGGTTTGAAAATAAATATTGAGTAGATTAAACAGGTGCCATCGCCCAAATTAAATAATCCCCCACAATGATCTATTCACTGTCCCTTATGCAACCTCTGCACCTCCTGATGAAACGCCTGGTCTTGTTGGACTACCGCCAACGAAGTATCAAACACTTCTTTGATGAATGTGTTTTCGTACCTATCAGAGACATATCAGTTTGAGCGAACTGGGGATGATACAAGCTTCGCAACCACACAAAAAAAACTTATCTAGCTTCTTACCCATATATAGCACCCAGCCCCTTCGCTTGTGTTAGGAGAGGCCTCAGCAATTCCTTGATCCCTTCAGGATCGAATCGAAAAGACGACAATAACTGAAAGGCGCTCATCATTATGGGAATAATGAAGGTTACTCCTAGAGAACCAGACACTTGACACCCTATTTCTGCAATCTGTAGAACAATCAGTCGTATGTACAATGGCTGCCTCAGAAACATGATTGTGTAGGGTTGTTGATGCAAGTACCTTGGCAATACGCGTGGCTGCCAACTGACTTGTAGCATAGTTATCATCATTTTGAAGGTCAGAGTCGTTCCTTATGAATGCCAGGAGAGTCCTAAATAAGACAGACCGTATGAGGGAGATATAAAATCAGGGGGTGAATAAAAACAGTTGACTTTCCCTCGTTGGCGTGAGACAAGCCGGACAAAATCAACATACGCCAACATCACAAGAGTATTGGTCCAGCCTGGGGGTGGCTCGTTCTCTTCTACTTCTACAACCATTTTGAGCAGAGTGGTCAAGTGCAAGAAATTTGGAAACCGTTGCTGCATTCTAACCCCAGACGAGGAGATTAGTCCCCATAACAGGTAAAATTGACAATAGACATATATGAACGGCGGCGTTTCTTAGACTCACACACTCAGCCGAGCGTCAATCTCTCGGACTGCACTCATGTAAGCAGGGTACCAATCTTCGTCAGCTTGGCCTTCAATGTAAGCGGTCCTACGCAGCTCATGTGCTTCGCTCAGAAGTTTCAGACAATCCCACCACAAGTATGATATGTCTGAGTCATCGATTTGATCATGTCCCTGTGGTTCCATGCTATCAGGATACTGATACGCGTCCCATATTGAATCTGAACAGGGCTTTTTTGTTGTAAAGCTACCCGGAGCGATCATGGTCGGTCGGTCGGCTGCTATTGAGATATGTAGATCTAATGCAAAGCATCTGTACCACAGTCGTCTCCTACGCTCTGCAAGTAAGATGGAAGCTTAATAAAATGTTTGTTTGAATAGGACTGTCCTAAAGCGTGCCCCGTTACCTGTATCGAACCACGTGCCATCTGGACGCGGACCCGGAATGCCTTTCAGCAACGAAGCATCGGCAAGCAAATAGTCCGGATCACAGTCCAACATAAAAAACTGAGCCAGCCGAAGTCCTGGCAAAGGATGGCAAAAAAATTATTACATAGCTGCATCAAACCAATCGTGCAAACCTACTTGTCGAGGATGTACGAAAGGCAGGCATCATCTCGCCCCTAAGCGCGAGCATAAAGGTAGAGGCAAGGGAAGCATCCACGTCGTCCAACCCCAATTTGCCGTGTTCTTCGAATAATCGAAGATTCTTTCTCGCCAATTCGCGTAGCAGTGTTCGAGCTTGTTCTGGCAGTATAGTGGTTATTTCCGAGTCCACTTGGACTGTAATTGGCTTACACGTTAAATAGGACCCATATGCGGCCCAGGAGTACAACACTTTTCGAAAGCTCTCGTCATTTGCATGGGCGTTTATATACGACGGATGGAAGGGTGACGAGAACTTCTTGACCTCCTTCCGATTTAACGCTAGGTTTGACAGTTCTATTAAGGTGGACAATGGAAAGACGATGGAGGAGGAGGATGCTGATGATATAGAGTCATCAGAAGCAGGTGTCTTTGGTATACTGCCCGGTGTGTCTGAAGACTGGCTTCCCGTGCTTTCTAGCAATGCTGCGAGGCGGGCTTCCATCGTTTTGCACCTTTCTTCCAAATCCAAAATGTACCTATTTGCGGGTGATGTTTGTTAGCCATCACGGGTTACAGTTCAACAACAAAGCAGCGTAGGAATATTCACTTGTCTCTTGGTCCTTTTGACGATGGCAATGCTCTCGTTCTTTCTGTATATTCACAGCATTTGTGTCGACGTAGACAGGTGGTACATGACTAGCAGCCAAGCATCAGTCTCAAACTGCATGCCCATCATTCTATATTTCTGACTGTCTTACCGGTCGAATAGAGTCACATCTGAGCTTGGAAGCGCGACACATTGTACAGGCAACGTGTCCAATCGTCCTTGTGTGTCTGCTCAGTTCGATCAAGCTACGAATGCGATCTTGCAAGTCCATCCTACAGCATTCGGCCCCTCAAAATCTCCAGTAAATTTCAAAATCAAGCTATTCGCGTGGAAGGGAGAAGCAGTCAGATCTTGCACATTCATGGTTTTTTGATGTCTTATAATAACACTTAGCAAAAGTATTACCACACGCAGCCAGCAACTTTTAGGCCAGGTTCAGAGTAATCTATAGCATGGTCTTTGATCAAGCTGACAATTAGTACGGCAAGTAGCCCACACGGTGACGGTCTTCAAGAAAAAAAAAGAGGGTTCCTGTCTTAGGAGCAAAGACACCACATCCAGCACCTTGAAAGCATGATATTATACCTTGTCAAGTAATACTGTCAAAAGCCCCTTAGGAGATGGCCTCCTACAATTGGTTCGTTTCCAAACTTTTAAATCGGAAAGTCCGTTCTGAGTCAAAGGCTGAAAAGGTCTTTTTTGCGTGGAAGGATTTAAGCACGAAGAGTCCGCATGAGTTACGAGCGGAATCAAAAAAACAAATACACTGGCCTACGTGATTAAGGAGATTCGGATCAATCCGCACATTGACGGTTTCGTGTATGTTTTCAACCCCGACACAGTCCAACTCTGTCGGTGGGATGGTGGAGGAAACCCTACAAACCACGACAGTTTCCATCAAGAGTGATGCTACGAAGCCAATACGCTAAAGATGTACCACAAAATGTTTGAATCAGTGACTTCAAAAGAGATCTGAGTCTGATTGGCGAGATTTGGCGACTGTGTGAGTTGAGATCAGTAATCAGTGAGGTCAACACCCAGCAACAAGAACGGGCGATCAGCGGATACGACGAACAAGTGATCAAAACCCCGGTATGATCACTTACGTACAGCTCATTCACCAGCTGAAAGCGTGGAAATATGTGTGTTCAAAGTTGAAATTCCAAACTTCCGTAAGGTCGAATGCACTTACGGCCTCAGGCATTGAACCACAGTTATCAGGCCGGACGTCAATACCTTCCAGAAAAGACCGATGTTTTGTCTCAGACACTATCCATTCGTTTGGCATTGAGCTACAATTCTCATTTGCGGCAATGCAACCACCAAACAGTCCCCAACCATTGTAGACCTTCAACTAACTATATTATCGCATTTCTCACTATGACAATGTCCAAGACAACCAACCGTCACCCAAACCACTGTAGATAGACACCGCAAACAAATTGAAAAACTTTCATGAGTTGACTATATATACTGAGTAGAATAAAGAAGTGCTATCATCCAAATTAAATATTACCAATCCGACACAATGATCCATTCACTGGCCTTTATGCAACCTCTGCACCTCTTGATGAAACGCCTGGTCTTGCAGGACCACGGCCAGCGACGTATCAAACACTTCTTTGATGAATGTGTTTTCGTATCTATAAGACATACAAGAGGTTCAGCAAACGTGGAATGTTGCGAGCGTCGCAACAACTCAAATATGCAAATCCTATTCGTACCCATACATAGCTCCCAGCCCCTTGGCTTGCGTCAACAGAGGTCTCAGCAGCTCCTTGGTCCCTTCAGGATCAAATCGAAATGATGACAACAGCTGAAAGGCGCTCATCATCATGGGAATAATGAAGATTACTCCGAGTCCGGTACAGACACGAGATGCTATCTCAGCCACCTGTACCAATCAAATCTGTGTTATGGCCAGGGCTCTGCGAAAGTTCTTTGACTGTGGTTTCGATATAACATACCTTGGCAATTCGCGTGGCCGCTAGCTGACTGGTAGCGAAGCTCTCATCACTCTGAACGTCAGTGTCGTTCCTCATCAGTGCGTAAAGGGTCCTACGTTATATTGATGGGATGAACACGAGAACAAGGGACACAACTACAGTGGGAATGCAATGTACTCTACCCTCGTTGGCGGGAAACCAGTCGGACGAAATCAACATATGTCAACGCATCAAGAGTATCCGTCCAGCCTGGGGGTGGCTCGTTCTGTTCTACAACCATTTTTTGCAGAGTGGTCAAATCTAAGAACACTGGAAACCGTTGTTCCATTCTAATCCATAGGTAAACGGAGAGAAGATGATTAGTCCCGATAAGACGCGCTAATGGCAATGCACATATATCAATGGCGGTGTTTGTTAGACTTACTGACTCAGCCGAGCTTCAATCTGTCGGACCGCACTCATATAAGCAGGGTACCAATCTTCGTCTGCCTGGCCTTCTATATACGCGGTCCTATGCAGCTCATATGCTTGGCTTAGGAGCTGCAGAGTCTCCCACCACAGGTATGAAACATCCGAGTCATCAATTTGATCATGTCCTTGTGGTTCACCACCATCAGGATACTGATACGCATCCCATGTCGAATCTGAACATGGCTTTTTGGTTGTAAAGCTAGCCGGAGCGATCATGGTTGGTCGGTCAGCTGCTATTGAGAGATGTAGATCCAGACCAAAGCATTTATACCACAGTCTTCTTCTACGCTCTGGAAACGAGAAGGAAGTTTGGTAAGATGCTTGAAGACGACGGAGTTGAAGCGTTGCCTGTTACCTTTATCAAACCACGTCCCATCTGGACGCGGACCAGGAATGCTTTTCAACAATGATGGGTCGGCCAGCAAAAAGTCTGGATCAGTGTCAAGCATGAAGAATTGAGCCAGCCGAAGTCCTTTACAAAGAATGAGACAAATGCATTGAGACACCAGAGTCAACATAATCGCATCAAGTCATTTAAACCTACTTGTAGACGAAGTACGAAAGGATGGCATCACCTCTCCTGTAAGCGCCAGCATGAAGGTAGAGGCAAATGAAGCATCCACATCATCCAGACTCAATTTTCCGTGTTCTTCAAACAATCGAAGATTCTTTCTCGCCAATTCTCGTAACAGTATTCTTGCTTCTTCTGGCGGTAAAGTGGTTACTTTCGAATCCACTTGGACTGAAATCGGCTGAGTCGTTAAGTATGATCCGTAAGCCGCCCAAGAGTACAGCACTTTTCGAAAGCTCTCGTCATTAGCATGGGCGTTTATATACGAAGGATGAAAAGGAGACGAGAATCTCTTGACCTCTTTCTGATTCAAGGCTATGTATGAGAGTTCCATTAAGGTCGACAAGGGAAAGGTGACGGACGAGGATGACGATGACGATGATATAGAGTCATCAGATGCAGGTGTCTTTGGTATGCTACCCGGTGTGCCTGCGGCCGAGCTTTCCGTGTCTGCTAGCAATGCTGCGAGGCGGTCTTCCATCGTTTTGCATCGTTCTTCCAGATCCAAAATGTACCTGTTTGCAAGTGATATTTGTAAGGCAGCCGTCAAGCATCTAAAGCTCAACACTGAAGCAGCAAGGGAATATTAACTGGTCCTTTGGTCCCTTTGTGGAGGGCAACGCTCTCGTTCGTTCTGAATATTCACAACCTTTGTCCCGTCGTAGACAGTTGGTACATGACTAACAACCAAGGATAAGTTTCAACCAGCTTGCCCATCATTCAGTGTTTCTAACCGTCTTACTGGACGAATAGAGTCACATCTGAGCTTGGCAGCGCGACACATTGTACAGGCAACGTGTCCAATCGTCCTTGTGTTTCTGCTCAATTCGATCAAGCTGCGAATGCGATCTTGCAAGTCCATAGTACAGCATTAGTGCCCTCAGAATCTCCAAGACAATGCAAATATCGACCTAATCGTGTGGAAGAGAGAAGCAGTCAGATCTTGCCATGGTTTTCTTGATGTCGGCAAATGGATTACCAAGCACACAGGAACCTTCAGACCAGATGCAGAGGGATTAGTGAACGTGTTGTTTGATCAACTTCGCATTTTGCTATGGCAAGTAGACCACAAGGTCACGGTCTTCGCAAAACAAAAGCGAAAAGACAAACCAAAATATATTTTTTGGTTTCTCTTAAAGACAAAGACACTACATTCAATGGAAGCGCGATATCATACCTTGTCAAGTATTACTGCCAAAAGTCCGAACAGGTGGCCTCATACAATTGGTTGCTTTTCCAGACTTTCTGAGTATAGGCTGCAAAGATCCTTTCGCTTGAAAGGACGTAAGCACGGAGAGTCAAAATCCACAAGCGGGATCAACACGTTCAAATTCTCCAATTGAATTCCAACAATTCCGATCAATACGCACGTTGGCGGTTTCGTGATGTTTCAACCTTCAACGCCGACTCAACCCACAGATGTTTGTGATAGTTTGGATAAAGCCTATAGGAACGACGACAGGCTCCTTCAAGAGTGATCTTGCAAAGTCATACGTTCGACGTTTACCACGAAATGTTAGATCAGTGCCCTCGCAAAGATCTGAGTCGGATCGAACGGCAGAATGCAATAGACATCCAATAGTAACGTCTGGCTACTCTGTATGATAAGCAAATGCTTTTGGCCCTGATAGGATCCCATACAGATGCTTATTCTTAAACCAAAGGCGAGTCAGTGTGTGTATGAACTTGAGATTTTCAACTTAAGAATGCACTCCACAGCCTCGGGCTATGGAGAACAAATATCGGCCTGCTGGTGCATGATCTATATTTAAGATCGATTTCTAGTCTCGGAGACTAGCCTTGCATTTGGCAGTGACCTATAATCTTAATTTGCGGCAATACAACAAGATGAGCACATTCAATCCTCTTTCGCAATACGTGATTAACGTGAATTGGACATCGATTTGTAGTTTCAGAAACTGCTGAATTATTTGGCAGTGAGCTACAATACTCATTTGCGGCGATGCAACAAAAACACAATCGTCATTTGCCACAACATCGGAGATAAGCATTACCACACATTCAGAGTCGATAGATATGGCCGACAAACTCTACCAAAAACACTGTACGTAGTTTTGATGGTTTAATTTAAATTTAAAATTAGGGTAGATTAAAGAATTGCCAACTAAACTAACACCAACTCCCTACAATGGTCCGTTCAATGTCCTTTATGCAACCTTTGCACCTCCTGATGGAACGCCTGGTCTTGTTGGACTACCGCTAGCGAGGTATCAAACACTTCTTTGATGAATGTGTTCTCGTATCTAAAGAACAGTAGAGTTTTAGCAACCTGGGAATATTTCGAGCATCACGCCCATTCCAAACACACATATTATCTTACCCATACGTGGCTCCCAGCCCTTTCGCTTGCGTTAAAAGAGGTCTCAACAGCTCCTTGGTCCCTTCAGGATTGAACCTAAATGACGACAATAATTGAAAAGCGCTCATCATTATCGGAATGATGAAAGTTGCTCCTATTCCGGCACAGACACGAGTCGCAAGATCAGCCATCTGGAAAAACGGAGTCAGCATTGTGGACGCGGGCAGTTTGCAAGATGATGCAGATACCTTGGCAATCCGAATGGCTGCTAACTGACTGGTAGCAAAGCTTTCATCACTCTGAACGTCAGTGTCGTTCCTTATCAACGCCAGGAGAGTCCTAGATTAGAGACACCGTATGAGATAGAGCTATAAGCTCAGGAGGCGAATACGAGCAGTTGCCTTCCTTACCCTCGTTGGCGACACACAAGGCGAATGAAATCGCCGTTTATCACAACCAACACGGTCTCCTTCCAACCTGGTGGTGGCACATTCTGTTCTACAGCCATTTTTTGCAGAACGGCCATATCTAGGAAATCTGGGAACCGTTGTTCCATTCTAAACGCCGGAGATAATCTTAGTCCAGACAACACGTGCACCCGATGTATATTAGGTGGAAACTTACATGTTCAGCCGCGTTTCGATCTCTCGGACTGCACTCATGTAAGCAGGGTACCAATCTTCTTCCATTTGGCCTTCTATATACGCTGTCCTATGCAGCTCATGTGCTTGGCTGAGAAGCTGCAGAGAATCCCACCACAAGTAAGAAATATCCGAGTCATCAATTTGATCATGTCCTTGTGGTTCAATGGCATCAGGATACTGATACGCGTCCCATATTGAATCTGAGCATGGCTTTTTGGTTGTGAAGCTACCCGGAGCGATCATGGTCGGCCGGTCAGCTGCTATTGAGAGATGTAGGTCTAAACCAAAACACTTATACCACAGTCTTCTCCGACGCTCTGAGAATGAAAGAAACTTTGAGTGAGCTACTTAAAGATGACAGTTTTGGCCGTGTGACATGTTACCTTTATCAAACCACGTCCCATCTGGACGCGGACCTGGAATAGATTTCAATAATGATGGATCAGCTAGCAAAAAGTCTGGATCGCAGTCCAACATGAAGAATTGAGCTAGCCGAAGTCCTTTTGACGAAGAGAAAAATTATTGAGATAACAGAGTCAAAATAGGTGCATCAAAGCCGATCATGGAAACCCACTTGTAGCAGATGTACGAAAGGCCGGCATCATCTCTCCAGTAAGCGCAAGCATGTAGGTAGAGGCAAATGAAGCATCCACATCGTCCAGACTCAAGTTTCCGTGTTCGTCAAGCAATCGAAGATTCTTTCTCGCCAATTCTCGTAGCAGTATTCGAGCTTGTTCTGGTGGCATAGTGTTTATTTCCGAGTTCCCTTGTACTGTAATCGGCTGAGGCATTAAGTATGATCCGTATGCGGCCCAGGAGTACAACACTTTTCGATAACTCTCATCATTGGCATGGGCGATAAAATAAGAAGGATGAAATGGCGATGAGAACGATTTGACGTCTTTGCGATTCAAGGCTATGTTTGAGAGTTCCATTAACGTGGACACTGGAAAGTTGACGGAGGATGAGGGAGTGGATGATATAGAGTCATCAGATGCAGGTGTCTTTGCTATGCTGCTCGGTGTGGCTGGAGCCGGGCTTTCCGTGCTGGCTAGCAAAGATGCAAGGCGGTCTTCCATCATTTTGCATCGTTCTTCGAGATCCAAAATATACCTGTTTGCAAGTACTACTTGTTAGCCATCCATGTCGGGAGTTCAACACTGAAGCAGCATGGGAATACTAACTTGTCCTTTGGTCCCTTTGTGGAAGGCAATGCTCTCGTTCGTTCTGTATATTCACAACCTTTGTCCCGTCGTAGACAGTTGGTACATGACTAACAACCAAGGATAAGTTTCAACCAGCTTGCCAATCATTCAGTGTTTCTAGCCGCCTTACTGGACGAATAGAGTCACATCTGAGCTTGGCAGCGCGACATATTGTACATGCGACGTGTCCAATCGTTCTTGTGTTTCTGCTCAATTCGATCAAGCTGCGAATGCGATCTTGCAACTCCATCATACCTCAATCTCTTAGCAAACTCAGATATCGACCTAATCGTGCGGAAGAGGAGAAGCAGTCAGATCCTGCCATTTCATGGTTTTCTGATGTCTAGACCGTGTCAAACAGATTACCCAGCACGCGGCAGAACCAGACTCAGATGACTATGGTGTGGCCTTTGATCAAGTTGGAGTCTCAGTATACCCAAAAAAACCGCAAAAAGAGACCAGCAACTTGATGCTTGTTGTTGACCAAGCGGTTTGTCTGGTATTGTCTTATCGCCTAGGATACTGCAAAGGATGTTATCATACCTGTTTCAAACTTATTTCTTCAAACAGTCCCAACAGATAGCCTCATACGATTGGTTCCTTGACGAATCGGAAGTGGAACGCTAGGGCTGGAAAGAACCTTTCGCTTTGTCCTGAAGAAGGATTTCAGCACGGAGAGTCAAAATGAGCTACAAGCGGGATCAACATACTCATATTCTTTGACTTGCGTGATGGTATAGACTCCGAGCAATCCGCACATTGGTCAGTTTCATGTTTCAACCCCGACGCAACCCTGGCCGGCGTAGAGATGCTAAAAACCACGACAGTTTTCTTCAAATTTGAGGTACTCAAGCCCATTCCCTGGATAATGCCACAGAGTGTTGATTTATTGCCTTCAGAAGGGATCGGAGTCAGACCACATGAGATTTAACGATTTGGCGACAGTACGCGGGCAACACCCAGCAACAAGAGCGCGACTACTGGATACGGCGAGAAAGTGCTTTTAATACTAGTATGATCACTAGCGGACAGCACTTTCACAATCCGAAATCGACACCTTCTTGCATTTGTTCAAAGGTGAAATTCCAAACTCCCTTAAGGTCGAATCGAATGTACTCTGACCTCACGCCATGGACCACCGCTATCCAGCTGGATGTACCTGCCGTGCATGCGAAATCGTTTTCTACTCTCGTTACCTGTTGCTCAATTGAGCAACGAGTTACAGTACTGATTTGCGGCCATGCAACAACCAGACAATCCAAGACACGAAACCCGTTTTGCAATATTGAAAGTGTTTTAGATTATTAAATAAGAGATACTTTCAAATATTTTAAATATGCTGCGAGTGCAAATAAGTCACATTTTTGATATGAGGCAATAAAACCACGCTCTCTCATTGTTGTGGTTGCAGACCAGCTGATTCCTCCTTAATCAAGTCTTTCAAGGTTTGGCCAAACTTGCCAACGATTTCTAGTATCTTGTTGAATAAATCCTTCCAGAGTAACAGATGATATCTAGTTGAAACCGAAACGTATGTCAGTTTGATTGCTCACCCACAGTGTCTTATTCGCTCCAAAGAGACCAAAGTGACTCTGGAGACCGGCTTTAACAGTTTCTCTTACTTGTAGAAGCGAGCACATCGGTAAAAGAGACGGAGCAGAATCATCAAGGCACGTTCACTTATTTTTGCCGCAATGTGGAATATAGAAAGGAAATGCAGCATAGCTGATTCAATTACACTCATAGCATGAGGTCCAATTAGTGATATAGACATTGAAGTAGCGAGCATACAGTCTGCAATGTGAGTTATCTGTTCTGCGGCGTGCTGAGCAGAAGCAAAGTGAATATCCATTGACAAGGTATCAAAGTTGTTGGAATGTTGAAGTAAGGCGAATATGGTTCTAAAAGACGAATTTAATCAGTTTGCGGTTGAATAAGAAAAAACGATCCTTACCCTCGCTGATGGATAGTCAATGAAGCTGCATGGATATTCAAGAGTGTATCTCCTGCAAGACCCATAGATGGCCCATATTGGTGGTCTGATGCGACTCGATTCAACCAGTTTGTCAGGCTCTCACTGTTGAATCCGCGAATGTCAGGCGGAAGCGAATTGAAGAGACTACCGAAACGAAATGTTTCGGGTTAGAAACAGCGTTTGAAAGAGCAATACTCCCAAAACCCAAAACGACCCAACATACTGTTCAAGTTCTTGTTGGTGATGATTGACTTGAACTTCATAACTGTTAATCCAAGAATTAGTTCCTAATGAGTCGGCGTCTATGGTTCTGTATGCGTGATTGTTTTGTGAGTAAAAACCAACATTGTCCCATAGTTGAAAGCAGCAAAATCTTACCGATGCAATTCAATAGCTCTCGCCAGCAACTCTAGAGACTTCCAAAACTCGTCTGCTAAATCATCTGGATCATTTATAAAACCTAGCGGTTGCGTGTCGTCTGGATAATTATATCTAAACCAGTAAGAGTCTGGGCACGGCTTTCGTGTCGTGTAGGTTAAGGGAATCATACAAGGTTTGTTCAAAGCGAACGACGTGTAACAGTCCAAGTAAAGGCAGCCGAAGAAAGCTCTCCTCCGTCTTTCCGCGTCAAACCACGAGATATTTCTTTCGGAAACACTAAAACAATTCCGTTTTTGATGTGATAAATGGTCTGGATCAACATCGAGTCTCATGAATTGTGCCATTCGTATCACTGCCGCGCATAAGACAAATTGAATTAGTTGACCAACGAAGGAGCAACATCATGTACAGTTACTTACCCAAACTAGATAATTGAAACGCTGCGACGTATCCACCTCGTAACGCAGTCCCCCAACACAAAACGAGCGCTGCCTCGAAATGGTCGATACTGAACTCTGCATCATTCCAAAAGGTGACACCACTACGTGCCGTATTTGCAAGAGCCAGAGACGCAAGGTTTGACGATAGTACCGTTTCTTCCAACTCCCCTTCGATCAAAGCCTTGACATCCGCGGCAGTCAATTGTGCAATGACCGCAGCAAGGGCTAAGAGTAACGGTCTGATGTTTGGATTATGGGGTACATTGAATGTCAAGTAGTCTGGATGAGTACAGATGACTTTGCAATATCGTCTAATTATGGGTTGGTGGGTTCTGACCAGTTCCAGTAGAGTTGAGTCGAGGAAAACAAAGTCAGGTAAATCGTACAGTGAAGAAGCATTACTTAGGATTGGCGAGGCAATCTCATCGTCATCGACAGGTTCGGTCTTTATAACGGGTTGTTGGCCTTTGGTTGCTGTTTCCAGAATGCTTTCCAGCTGCTTCTCCAAATCTTCACATTTCTCCTCTAGTTCTTTGACGTATCTGAGAAATTTGAAACAAATACAATCAGATTTCATGGTGCTGCAAACGACTTTGCACACATTCACAAAACTTGCAAAGATTTTGGTCCCCGCGACGAGTTTAATGGGGCGTTTCTAGTTGGATAGGCACAATCCTTATGTCTTCGCCGACAGTTCCCACATTGCTATTATATCGAGAAATCATCAGCTCATCGATGCATCAGCTCTTATGGCGTCGAAATTTTCGTACCTCTCCTGGAATTGACGATGAACACTTTAGTTTGCTGATCCTACACGGGATGCAGCTTATATGACCTCGTTTCGAGCGAGCCGACCACTCGATAATGTTTCGAGCTCTCGCAAGCCATTCCTCGTCCATAAAGATGTTTGGATTTTTTTTATCCAAACCGTTGTGAAGATGGTGGGCCACTCAAGCGCCCCATTCTAAAAGTGGGTTTGCCCCTACTTGGTATTGTTCTGTCGGAATATTTACAAATCCCAGTCATCCGCAAACGCCAAGCAAAACAACTGTTCCCAAACCTTGTCGAGTAGTTCGAGCGACTGGAAGACGTCTATATGAGCTGATGAGTACATGTGGTCCCTTCGCGTTCCCTTCCTAGACGCGTGAAGCTCTTGCACGGCCTGTCGCCACCCCTTGTGCCATGTAAAAGTGAGATAAACCAGTCCGGCCTTGACGGATTCTTTTTCTTTTGAAAGCGGAGGGGGAAATTTTGAAAGCTTCTTTACAATGACTAGGCAAAGACTCGATTGAGATTGAGGTAGGCGTCCGGATTCTACTACAATTTCATTCACTAGCCGTCGTCGAGGTTTCGGGAATGACATTGTGTGAGTACTGTCAGACGAACGTGAGCATTTGGCAAATCAGTGTACACGGTCTCATTCAAAAGAATAAGTAACTGGTAATTGAACTTGTTTGGAAAATCCCTGGTATCGAATCAAAACCGTGATGCAACGCCCAGGACATGTTGTAAACATGGTATTAGAAGTCTATTAGATGTATGGATAAGAGAATAATGATAATCAATATGATGATAATATATGATAAAAGTGATGAAACCATCCTTGTCAGCCTGCCCTCCCTCAAGCGTATAAACCCGGGTTTGCAGCAAACTCTAAAATCCCAACCACACCACCAATAATAATAACAACTGGTGCAGGTATCTTTGTGTATCCAGCAGCAACAAACGAGAATGCAGCCAAAATGGTAAACAATGGGTATGATCCAACGACAGTTCCAGCTGCTCTGCCCGATATGGCTTTATTCCATAACAGGTAGACTGCAGCGAATACTAGTCCAGCTGCTGCTGCATTCATGCCCTTGAATATTATTTGGAGGGTCTTTAGGTTGCGGAAGCGTCGCCATATGGGGAGGAGTGCTGCCATTAGAATTAAGCCTGGTGTGAAGATTCCGATGAAGCCAAGAACGGCACCACAGATTGCTGTTCCGACGTTTTGGCGTAGCGCGAGGGCTCCACAGTATGCGGCAAAGTTGAATAATGGTCCTACGGATTGTAAGCGAAATGTTAAAGTAACCATTTGATCAATACTGCGCCGTTCTCTTTTTTGACTCTTACCTGGAAGAGCATTTATAACGGCCAACCCCACCAAATATTCCCGATCACTCAACCATCCAGGGCTCGTCACATACGTTTGCAATAGAGGAACCACGACAGGTCTAACATGTTTCGACAAAGCAGAGTCAGCAAAGGAGCGAAGTTAAGTATTATTAGAAAGATTGCAGTTGGCTCACCCTCCACCAAAGATAATAGAGCCCGTAAAGTAGAACGTCCCCAACACATTCAAAGCTCTCACATCAACCACAAATCGAAATATGATGGCTAGTACCAGGAACACGACCCATACACCTGTCAACAAATGAGTTAGCATTCTCGGTGATCTTGCACGGATTTCTTTTGTTCTGTGACAAAGACATTACCAAGAAGAGCCAATCCAACAGTCCAACTATACGTAAAGTATATAGCCGGTTCCTCCTTCTTCACGACAGCAGCTTCTATATCAGCTGGCTTGCTATCTACCACAGCAGCAGCCGCTGGCACAACGCTTCCATTTTCACCAGGCTTAGTAACCTCCGTTACATCAGCTTCTTCAGTAGCCGGCGACACCGGTGCAGAAGCCGGTGTTGTTGGTGCTACTGAAAGCGGTGTAGCTGCAGCCACATCATCATTCTTTTTATGCATATCAGAAACCTTCTTAGCACTCCCGGCCTCCTTCTGTGCAGTCCTATACGCAGTCCATCTCGGCTCAATAACACTCATGGTATACGTAACGAGTCCTCCAAATATCATAAGGCATGGGAACAACCACGGTTGCGCATAGAATGCGATTGCAAGACCACCAGAGATGAGAATTAAAGCACGAGA
Source organism: Synchytrium microbalum (assembly GCF_006535985.1). Lineage (NCBI taxonomy): Eukaryota > Fungi > Chytridiomycota > Chytridiomycetes > Synchytriales > Synchytriaceae > Synchytrium > Synchytrium microbalum. The sequence continues at coordinate 190,596 of NW_022158360.1, forward strand.
TACAGTATCAATCGAGAATTTCTTTCCCAATTGGAACGCTGCGAGTGCTGTTAAGCCAATAGCTGATGATACCAGCCCGTTTTCCAACCCAACGACAGCACCGGGTACTGATGCTGCCGAACCACCGAATCCAACTGCGAGAGCTACTGCGAGCATGATTAAGGCACCGGGTGTGCTGTGATGAGCGTGATATATGAGCTTACAACAATTGCACTTTTCAGTTTGGAATTCTTTTGGCTCACCTCCACACGAAAAACGACCATATACCAGGAATCACACCTTCCCGAATCAGAGCAATAGCAAACGTCAATTGGGTTGACGCAGGTCCAGGTACTATGAGAGAAACGATGAGCTGCCAGTAACTTGCAGGGTGTAACGTTTCCTCATTCCTTACAAGCCTGAGCAATAGAAAACAGCTCAGCAAACATCTCTTCACTCAACCATCCTTGGTTCTTGACAAAGAGCCCATATCTATACAGAGCGTTAGAATTGAGCGTGTGAGCAACCGATCGATAGTCCGTCGAAAACGTGCAAAAAAATGAAAGTAGCCTAGACCAAATGTCGACGAAGAGCATCAACAGTACCACAAATAAACGAAAGGATCTAAGACTTAGATCCTGATGCACACTTAGACAGCCAACTGACAACGTTGCCTCACCACTTTGTTTGACTTCTTTCAGAAACACTTACATGATAGCGATGTGGGCCTGAGGACCACCGAAAGTGGTAAAAGATAGAGGGAAATAAGAGTATGTAATCTCCCACAGTCGTAGGCTCAATGGCCTAGATGCTGTAGCAGCGACTGTTGTCGTCATGGCTTGCTTTTTTGCAAACTGCAAGTTTCTGCAAGGGTTTAGCTTGGACTGAGACCGATGAAGTGTAGGAAAGACAGAGTTCAGACCTATCTACCAGCGTACCTTAATAAAGTTTGTTTTCGTTCTTGAATTGAAGTGAAACTGAACCTCAAACCCCTTTGAACGATGACTGGACCACTCTTATTGGACGGTGCATTATACTTAGATGTGGTTCCTTTTTTGTGCTTGATCTCAATTATATTTATGTATTCAAGTATTCTAACATTCTAATTTCACTTCATGCAAACAACACCACATATGCGAAACTTCCAAGGACCTTCTAAACACCACCACCAGATCGTAATTCTGCAAAACAATACGACCTACGCCAAGCATCCACCGTCAAGCACAATCTAAACACCTCCGCCTGATCGAAGCTCCGTAATCCTTTCACGGTCCTCAAAATCAGCTATTATTCTGGCAAACTTGGATTTGCTCTTGACGTCTTTTACTGCTGACAATACCTGGGAAAACGAGCACAAAAGGTCAGTAAACATTCGAAACAAGGTGCTAGCCATCACATACCTCAAGGAACTCATTGAATTCAATACTACGATTCTTATTCAAATCCACCTCGTTAATAACGTTCTCCAATTGAGACTGTGACATCTTTAAGCCTAGTCCAGTCAGTATCCTTCCAAGATCCTCTGTAGTTATATGGCCATCATTATCGGTATCAAGTCGCTCAAACTCGGCACGGTATCGTAACAACTCTTCAGGGCGGAATCGAGATGTGTTGTATATGTCTTCGTCTCCTTCCTCGGCGCCATTCGGTGATACGTATGAAGGTGGCAGACCCATAGTATACAGGTAAGAGATTGTATCTTCTCGTTCTTGGGCTCGTTGCTTGTCCGTCCATGCAAGTTCTTCAGCCATGATATCTATTACACCATCTAGAGCTTCGTATGCAGCAGCAGCATTCAAAAAGGCCAGGCGGGTTCTACGTGCGAGTACATCTACAGCTGTACAGGCATATTCTCTTCGTACTGCATATCGTACCTCAGCTTCGATATATGGATAAAGTTGACTAATTCGATTTCCAAATATAGGGAATCGTTTACCAGTTAAACTAGCCAGGGAAGCTACAGCAGCAGCTCGATCACCATACGAAGCACATAAATGTTGTGCAACTTCAGTTTCCAGCCCAAAGTTTTGAATCAGATTGACATACATGGATGGATTCCACGCATGAGATCCAATCAATTGATGTCTTTCAGTGATACATGGTCCAGTAGGTTTTAAATCACATACGGTTATAGCCATATCAATAGCTTCTTGCGCCATGGCACGATATGTAGTCCATTTACCACCAGCTATTGTCAGCAATCCTGTTGGTGAGACGGTTACTAGATGACTACGAACCAGGCCAGCAGTGTTTTTAGCATGTGGATCTCTAATTAAAGGTCTAATACCACTCCAAGCAGCCAACACGTCACCACGTCGCACTTTTATCTCTGGTGATAGATAGTTTTCGATTTCATGTAATATCCATGCGATGTCCTGCTCGGATGGATAAGGATTGGGTGTCAATACACAAGGGGAATCGGTAGTACCAGCTATAGTTTGATTCTCCCATGGGAGAAAGAAGATGACTCGACCATCTGACGTGGCTGGATCTACAAGACCCATATGTCGTGGTGAATAATAGTTGGGCAGAATGACGTGGACACCTGCTGATGGTGATACTATTTCTGCAACCGAAGGATCATCCATTTGACGTATCTTGTCAATAAATGGTCCTGTAGCGTTTATGACACCCTATATGTAGGTTAGATGAGTTGACCACACAGCAGAAAAAAAAAGGTCTTGGATCTTCCGAACGATACCTTTGTCAGGACAGTCCACGAGTCACCAGTAAGAGTGTCTTTCAACACTGCTCCATATAGCTCTGTTGGACCATATCCTTCCTTTTGTTCCTGACGTGGTCTCTTGAGCAGCTCGACGACCTCTACGTGATTGGCTACAGTTGCTCCAGCAGCTACAGCCGTCATTGTCAATGCCACATTCATTCTAGCATCATTATGTTGTCCTGTTGAATATGAGTATATGTATTAGAAGAGGAATCAGATTCACAGACAAGGCAGCCCTTCCATGGTCACAATAAGAGTTTTTTTTGCACATTGCTCACTCACCATCATAATAGACAAGAGCACCAACAAGATTCTCATTCTTTAGCATGGGAAACTCTTCTAGAGCTTTGCGTTTACCCAAAAAGTAACTTCGCGACAACTTTTCACGACCAGCTAGCATGTCATAGGCAATACACCCAGCCCAATAGTAGGGAACTTGCCAATACTTGTATATAGGCAGCATGATGGGTATTTGAGCGGATAAATGAGGCGCAATCTTGAGAAATACAGATCGCTCATGCAGTGCTTCAATGACTAGTTTCAATTGTTCCATATCGCGATCCCAGAAGGCTTTTTCTAGATATCGGACACCACCATGTACCAGTTTCGTTGATCGTGACGATGTTCCTATTTAAATACAATCATTCTGGTCAGTGAAGCTCGGATGTGCATGTTGGCACGTGCGATACATAAATGACAACGTGCAAATATTCTCAAAACCACTGACCACAAGCAAAATCATCGCGTTCAATCATAGCGACCTTCAATCCTCTAGTAGCAGCATCGACAGCACATCCAGACCCCGTTGCTCCTCCTCCAATAATCAACAAATCAAAGATGTGTGGATTACTAGCACCCGTTGGCACTGGTTCCGCATTCCTTAAAGCGGTCAACATGTCCTTCCTAGACGGTGGGATCCATTGTAGTGTTGAGCGGATCGTGTCTTGCTCTGCGGAAAGTGGAGGGGATGCTGTTTGCAATTTGGTGAATGTATAGGTCGCGACTCCTGCTCCAAGTACATATAGGGATGGCCTTCGTAGACGTGCCAGAGTCTGCCTCATGGCTGTCTACAAATTGTACTACTTTGGTTCTAACTAATTGTCTAATGCTTCGTTCTGGATGGTTTTCTTAAAAACTGCACGAGGTATTTTCGTGATGTGCAGCATTATAGCATCAACGCCGTAGATTTCACAGAGGGATGCGCGTATTGACGCGTCGATACTGTAGATATTTGGTAAGATTCGATTTCTTTTCCCGTTTCCGTAGTGGTTTTCTGCACAGTTGCTATTTGTCCAAAAATGTTAAAAACGCCTTTGGACAAGATCGATATAGGTAGCTAGAGTCTGAAGGATTGCCTAATGCTGGAGTTAAGATAGAGAGGAAGCCGCTATGTCTTGGGAGTTAGTAGAACGAGATGGTGAAGAAGACGAATGGCAAGAGATACAAAATGTGAATGTGCTGAATAGCTCTCAAACAGAAGAAAGGGAACTAGATCCTACTGATAGGACTCAACATGTATCTTCGCTTACGGTTTCCCTATCAGAACGAATGGACATACTAGGAGTGGACCCTCCAGTTATTGCATCAACATCAAACATCCCAACATCGACTAGAAGCAATACCCCATCGAAATCTATAGTAGGAATGGAAGAAATACTGCCTGAAGAACTACCAACACGATCAGTAGCTGTAGGTAGTTTTAGAAGTGCTAAATCAAAAGGCAAACAACCTGTTAGAGAAACACCTACTTCAGAAACTGATGCTCGTAAAGAACCTTACATGGTGAATATACGAAGGTCTCAGTTCCCGTCATTCGCAACGCTTGTAAGGAATAGTGCTACTGTGCAAGCACGATCTGGTCAACAACAACAACAACCAACTGTCAGATCTCGTAAACCCAAGGCTTTTGGACTACGCCCTCTAGCAAAACCATATCCAGCGGTACAATATCATTATCCGGAAATGGACGGGCTGCTGGAGAAGATTGTAAATAGGAATCAGAGGCCGTTGTTTAATCCAGTTCCAACGAGTCGACCAATTTGATGTATGATATAGCACGAAGGTGTGGCTTGCTTTCGTGAGGATACGAGGATGTCTTGATCTAGCACTGACGCGGAACTCGAAATCTAGATCTAATAATTTATTGAAACACACAAGTTGGTGTCTTTTGCAACAGTTGGGAACGTCATATGTAGAACGCTGGACATTGTACAATACTGCACAGATTATCAAAATAAATAGCTGAAACAACCAGAATCTAACCAGAAAACAATCGACTTTCGGGAAAACAGTTGTTAAGTCACGTTCTTGCCTTTTTAGCTACACAAGACCGTTCGGAAGACTCCCTCCCACAAAGAGTATTAATCTCCAAATAGGCCCAATCCAAGTACTAAAGTCAGCAATCGATCAACACAATGGTATGCTACTCACTGGAGCCTCTTGTTCAAGCTTAGAATCCTTTCTTGCGTCATTCATTTACAAAGTCGTTTTGTGTTCCTCACATTTCCCACTCCGAATATAGGTTCAAGAAAAGCTCGTACCCGTATACGCCGAATGGTCTACCGTAATTGATGGTGATGTTGAATCCGTTTGGGGCACTGTCCGTGACTTTGCTGGGTATGGGAAATTGCCAACACCAAAGTCGTTTACATACATTCAACATCAAGTTAACATGACATTATCAACAGTTTGGAAAAATGGATTCCAGGACTCAAAGTTGAACTCAAGGATGGTGGTGTCGACAACCAAGTTGGATGTACGTGGTGCAAAAATTTGGCCGCTATGTAGCATGTAGCATTCGTGTTTCTTGGGAGTGAGTAACATTGACTGACTACTAACGAATTTATGACTTTACAGCCAGTATCCGTATCATCCCCATGGGCCCCGGCAAAATCGAGGAACTTTTAGTCGCCCTCGATGACGACTCGCACCATTTCAAATACAAGTTGTTGAACTTTTCTGAAGAGAACAAGCACTTGAACCCGTAAGTTCCAGAAATCAATTCAATGAAAGGCGTCACGTTTAGCAGGGTACTGACCGCTCAACATTGTTTTTAGATTCCCTGGACAAATCGTCGACTACATTGCTACATGGTCATTCAAGGAAATCTCGGAAGGAAACAGGACATATGCTCACTGTTCCGCCCACTTCAAGACCAACGAGTCGATGCATGATACAATGCAAGGTGTCATTAAGACCAACATCTTCAAGGGAACTTTGGATGTCTTGGTTGCCAAGTACGCTAAAAAGTAAACTATCTCATATAGCTGTATCTCTTGTCAAGACTTTTTAGTCTTCCAAAAAGGACACGTTTCAGAAAACCATGTACTTTAAAGTGTCGATGCAAAGTTACATTTGTTATTACAAGAAAATTGCATTGTTTTTACAGATATGAGTGTGACTGCTACCACCTACTTCCTCTTGCCCTTCTGTTTCTTTGCACCAGCACTACCACCGCCCGGTGCAAGAGCATGTCCAGTGGCTTTAATATGATCAAATAGCTTATTACGAGTATTAAACACTTCTCTACATACTTCACATATGAGACTATTACTACTAGTGGTGGTGGGAGCAGCTGATGATGATGCAGCAGCAGCATTTCGAGCTGCTTTCTTGGCTTTAGCTTTAGATTTAGGTTTACTCGGTCCCGACGATGCTACGGATTCTGTATCCAGCTGTGGATTACTTGCAATAGTTTCCTCGTCGACATCTTCCTCCTCCTCGACTTTACTGAGTGAGGTTTTAGAAGCGAATCGTGATCCAAGTTCTTCTAGTCCATCGTCGGTACCATTTGCATCAGCTTCTTCATCTATAGGTTCCTCCATATCATCTCCCTCGTCATCATCTTCTATGTCTTCTCGTGTCCGTGACGTGACTGTAGCAGGCTCATTGACGGTATCAGAGTCTATTACAGGTGCTGACGAAGACCCTTGCTGTTTCTGCTGTTGCCTCTTGGAAGCCTTTTTAGATTTCTTGGTGTTGGATTGTACGTTTGAGTCAGTATCCGATACGACACCAGTGAAATCAGCTTCAGCACCAAATCCACGTTGTTTCTTTTTGGATTTCTTCGATTTGGCTTTACTATTATTATTTGTGGGTATTGGCTCTATCGGCATATCTTCATCATCGTCTTTAACGGGATCGTCCTCGGCTTCTACTTTATCTGGTGAGACTGGCTCATCAGGAGCATCGACAAAGACGTCATCGTCGTCATCTACATCTATAAGATCTATGTCGTCTCCAGTAGCGGCAGCTTCCTTCCTCATCTGCTTCTTGAGCATAAACTCCATCTTCTGATGTCGTTTCGACTTTTCATGATTATGAAGCTGTTTGGCGGATTTAAATTCCTTATCACATGCTACACAATAAAAGTCGAGGAGTCCTTCTTCATCTACATCGTCTAGTTGATCTGGCTCCGCGTCATCGGATTCATCTACATCGTCATCGTTATCATCACCGTTTCTACGTTGTTTGACACGTACAGAGCCATCCTCATCGACTTCGATTTCGGCTTTGGCCCAGTCAGGAGTCTCATATTTCATGGCATCTTTGAGACGTTCGCGTCTTTCGTCGTTACGTTTCTTTGTAGCTTCACGATCCTTGACTTCCTGAGCAGCTCGAGAAGCTTCTAGATGTGCTTTATATCTCGGATCTCGTTTACGTACGTATTCTGCTAGTTGACGTACGGTATCCATAAACTCTTTACGAGCTTTATCTCGCTCCTGCTTATTCTCGGCTTCCATGGCTCTTCTGACTCGTCTATCAGGAGCTTCAGACAGCCTCCATTTATCCTTCCATCTAAATGATTTGACGGTAGAGAAGTTGGTCCAGGTTTTATAGAATTGGACGACATCTGATCCCAAGAAATCAAGATGGTCGTCGAATTGATAGCCGTTTTCGCGGCGAGCTTCCGAGTCTGATCTTAGAGCCTCGATTTCTTCTGATTCTAGCCTAGCGAATAGCTCGTGATATACGGTATAAAACGATGCTGGAGACGTAGGATCAAAGTTCTTGTAGCAAGAGTTTGAAAAGTACTTCATCAATGCTTCAGTGGTAGTTCCAGCTGAAGCAGGAGGTGCATATTCTATCAATTAAATGCATAAGTAAAGCGATTTGACCATAGCTTGTTACAACAACTCGACTCTCTTTCTGATTTTGAAAGCTTCTCAACTTTGCAAAAAAACTGGTTAGAAATGTTGACAAGAAAACTTACCACCATCAGAGTCAGCATCTCCTATATCATCACCTCGTAATATCTCGTCCTTGTGACTATCATACCATGCTCGTTCATGGTCATCACTCAATACATCATACGCTTCTCTCACTTCACTAAACAGTCTTGTTGCTTCTTCAACACGTCCAATATTCTTGTCTGGATGCAGTTCGAGAGCTTTACGTCGATACCCCTTCTTGATATCATCTGCCGAAGCACGGATATCCACTCCAAGCAGCTCGTAATAGTCTGTCTTGGTCATGTTTGCTCTGCTGTCGGAAGTTGTTGAATGAAAATGGACGCGAACCTCAACTTTTCAGCTATTCAAATACGGTATCAGTGGAGGAAACTAGACTTTTCTTCAATATTTTACCCTCTTTTCGAGGTGACTTAGTGAGATTTCACGGTTGCCCACATGAAATTTGACGCGGTGGGTTTCTGTTAGCTGTTTTTGTTTTGATGAGACAACCCCAGGCCGTGCCAAGAATATTAGACATAAGAGATCTAGTCAATGGTCAAAATTTCGCTTTTGAATGAATCCTCTTACACAATTCCACCACTGTTGGCTGTTGGGTGGCGATTCCTCGTGACATTGGCAGTTGATCATGTTTGGTCCGACACATATCTTGTTTGAGCAGTCAGGCCACGTCGTTTCTAGCTTACAAAAGACCTTATAAGCTACAAATCGATGGTCTTATTCATCACGTCGTCACTTGGGTTCCATGTTCAATGTGACTGGACGACCTCGGATGTTGGAAAGCAATGGCAATATTATGGCAAACCGCGTAGGCAAATAATTCCTTCGTCAGTCCTGGCGTGGTCCTTGTCTTGCCAGTCCCGAAATGAGATATTGCTGAAGCTGGTGGTGAAAATATACCAATTGCACGTGCCAATTAAATTCCATCTTGATTTGGGCCCTGATTCTCTTGCAAACACGGGAACTTGACCAATATCGGCTGTCTTTTCATTTTTCTTGGCCGTGTGTTCAGTTTCTCTAATTCTACACTCCATCACACACTTCCAACAAATTTCAACTAGAGAGCTCGATCACCAGAACGTTACAAGGTACGTGGCTTGAATTTGACCGATGCGTATGTGTCATAAGCCCATTGGTACTCCTTCCGAGCTGCTTTGCTTCTTGTCTGTTGGCTGCAGGCTGGTTGCTCACCCATTGTTTTTAAGTGCTGGATTGGTGTTTCTTATGTCTTCGGAAGCTGACTCAACTGAAGGGATCTCATCGTCGGCTACTCCAGTATGTAATTCGGATGCTTTTTTATTCTTCTTGTGATATTCTACTTTCAATGTTGGGGGATTCCTTGTCGGTTGCCGTTTGGTGCTTTTTGAAACATTGTTTGTGAAGCTTTTAAGCTAGTCGGAGAAGCGAGACAACATATCTGCCTCGTTGTTTACGTTGAATTTCTATGTTTTAACCACTAAATGCTTTAAGATTCGTTACAAACATTCTCTCAACTTCATCGCCAAATAGACTGATCTCGCACTTATGACATCTTCTGCCGGTGGCTCACCCTCTTCACTATCTCTTGCGTCTGAAGCTATTCTAGTACCTACCAGTCCAGCTCCCATCAATGTCGTCGCTCCTCCATCATCACCGACGCCATCGTCACCAACGCCATCTTCTCCCATTGCTCCCTTGGCTATGACATTTGTGGATGATGTCGCTCAAGTATCCATGGATTCTGTTTCATCCGTACGTGCTTAAGACTCCATGCATTTCAAATACTACCTTGTGCTTGAACTAACAAAAAGCGATACTGACCTCATTCTCACTCAATTTGTAGAAGGGCAAGACTAGGGAAACTGCTGAAGAATATACGAGACATGCTACTAAAGAAAATGCTATTCGTGCCATTCAGGAAGCTGCTGCCAAGCGAGCCAAGCTGGTTGAAGATGCACAAAGCGTGGGCGTAGATGTTGACTTCCTTGATCCTGTAAGTTTGTGTCTTTCGGCTTCAACATTCGCATATTTGTTCGGTTGGTTTAGCATTTGCATGCTGTACTGAAAAGCATTATAAACTAACTGGATATTGCGTAGGTCGTTGCTTCGAGCCAAGAGGCTGTCAAACCACCTAAGAAGTCCAAAACTCGAAAAAATGGTGTACCTGGTGCGAATGGTGGGAGGAACGAGGCTGCAAAAGATGGTACTGGCGGTGGTACTGCTGCTCAGGCAAGTGCAATAAATGGTTTTGTTTAATTGTGTGGGATGTTGCTTTTCATCTTCAAATGGCACCGAAGTCGTAGTACCTTCCTCGCTGGAGATCTCTTATGGTCTCTAAACAAGGGTAAATGGTATTCCTTTTGGGAGAGAGTGTACTTCAAAAGCTATCTTTTGAAGTTAAAAAAGGACCAGACTCTTCAAGAGCTAGTTCTTGAATTGAGACTGTTGACACCTTGCACGCCTCCGGTAACTTTTTGCAATCCGGGTCAGCCTCGGCAGTGTCCTTGGCGGGTGTCGAGCATGGAGACAGTGCGGCACAACATGACTGATCACTGTCACAGTGCCTTGAAGATGAATTGCATTGTCATTTCTCGCTTTCAAATTTATCCATGACGCCTTGCTAACTTGCCTTGCAATAGATCCGTTCTCCTTCATCTCATCCCAAAAGGAAAAAGACTACAACAGGAAAAGCCAAATCCAAGAAGTCCAAGTAGGTAGATGCTTTCATTCATTCCACTCTCATTTGTAATTGCTAACACTTTGAATTACCACAGCAACAACAATGCACTGTTGAATCAGGCGCAAATGGAGCCTTTGCTAATGGGTCGATTGGAGGAGATGTGAACATGGTTGCCAAAGCAGTCTCCAGACGACAAACTCGGCACTGTAAGCTATTTTATGGGATTGATCTCATTTTATTCGAGTCTGTACATTTCTAACGACTTGCTTCAATCTAGATCCACTGAAAAAGAGAGCGAAAGTTGAGTCTGTTCAAAAAATTCTTGGTTCGTCGAACGCGTTTCGTGATATCGTTGTCAGCCACAAAGCGTGGGCGTAGATGTTGACTTCGTTGACGCTGTGAGTTTGTGTCTTTCTGCTTTAACATTTGCTTATTTGTTCGGTTACTTCAGTATTTACATGCTATGCTGTATTGTGAAGAATTGGAAACTAACTGGATATTATCGCGTAGGTCCTTGCTTTGAGCCAAGAGAATCCACCAAAGAAGATTAAAGCTCGTAAAAGCGGTGTACCTGGATCCCGAGGAGAAAGCAGCGTCGGTGCTGTGCAAGATGCTACTGGCGGTGGTAGCACTGTTGCTCAGGCAAGTGCAATAAAGCGATTATGTTTGGTTATGTTGGTGCATTTCATCTTCATATGCCACCGAAGTCGTAGTACCTTCCTTGTTGAAGATGTAACTTCAACAAGGGTAAGTGGGTATTCCTTTTGAGGAGAGAGTGTACGCTCAAAAGTTTATCCTTTGAAGTTAAAAGAGGACCAGACTCTTGAAAAACTAGTTTTTTTCAATTGAGACTGTTGACACCTCGCACGCCTCCGGTAACTTGTGCAAACTGGGTCAGCCTCGTATGAGTCTTGGCGGGTGTCGAGCATTGTCGAAAATGCGGGACAACATGACTGATCACCTGTTACAGTGGCTTGAGAGGATGATTTTGCAGTCTTGCTTTTGTGCACTACACAATTATTGCTACCACTTGCTTACACTACTTTCTCAAGTTTGGTTTTAGTAACCTTGGAACTCTCCCTCTCTCAAATTCTAAGCGAAAGGCAAGTTTTGTTGGTCTCAATATTAAGATCTTGCATGTTTCATCTTCAATGGCACCCACGATGAGCTTGACCTTCTTTGTTGGAGATCTTGAATGGTCTTCACCAAGGGTAAATAAGGTCGCTCACCAAGATGCGGTGAGAGCACTTTCAAAAGTCTTTTACTTTTGAAGTTAAAAGTGACCGGACTCTTGAGGGATTTACCTTACTCAATTGAGACTGTCGACCCTGCACTTCCGCAGGTAGCAAGTAGAACCGGGTCAGCCTCAGAAATCTAACGATTGAAACTTGACTCACTTCGCAAACGAAACCAGTGTTTTTATGCTTTTAAAAGAACCAAAAAGGAGAGTTCGGGCGCGTAGTACGCAGCCTCACAAACTCTCCTCGTCCTTTTATTATTGTTACTATACTACTATCATTGTGTTTTATATGAATGAATGATTTGTCCCACAACACCAAACTCCCGATCCACCTTCTCCTCCCTCTCTCTCCCTCTTTCTTCCCTACTCTCTCCACGAACTTTCTCATATTACAAAATGACTTCTCTCCATAGTCCCTTTTTCAAAACATCCTCAAGCTTAAGCCATCATAACAGCAGCAACTACACTCAACACAGCACCGACAAGTCCAACCCGGTTTATGAATGCTCCACTGGTAGACGCGGTAATTGGTGCTGGGCAAGCGATAGCAGGTACTGCCAAAGCAGTGCTAAAGTCAGTGAGGGTACAGCTAGTAGAGTCTACGACGGTTGGGTTGGGAGACGTGTATACGTTACGGATGTATGCTGGTGTGTATGTTGAGGTTATGAGTTTGGGGTTTACGGCGGCAATCATGTCGGCGAGGATGACGTGGATGAATGGTACGGCGGATTCAAACCATGCTGGTTGTTAGAAAGGTATGGTGTTAGTGAGGGGATGGATTGGCATATTTAAGGCCATTGAGACGAGGACGACGTTGTCGTTTTTAGCACAAAGCTTACCATACAATCCGAAAGCATTCTGAGTCTGATCAAATCGATACACCTTCTTGTTTGCAACAAACTTGAAGTTTGTTGACGTAGCATTCAATCCATAAGAAGCCAAAGTCTGTGTAAAGTTATTTGGTCCAAAAGTTCCATCAATCAAGACATCTACATCGGCGACAGCAGCTTGCCATGCGGCTTGAGTAGTGAATACAGTTGCAGAGGCGACGGCAGCGGGGACAGTGACGGCACCAGCGTCAACTACGAGATCGTACTTGTATTTAGGGAGGTCTAGTTCCCATGATGCGGTGTTGTTGTTGTAGTCTGAGGGAGCATTGTACGTTGACCATGCTACTTTTACGGGTGTGGTGCCGGCGGATGCTCGTGCGGACGAGTTTAGACAGGCATAGTTTGTGAGGATGGTTGATTCTACGGATGCGGCGAGAGCTTCCTTGTTGAAGAGTGTGCCCAAGAAGCGGATCCAAGTTGGTCGCTGTTTCAAACGATGATGTAAAGTTAGATATCAGCACGGAGAAAAAAGACCAACAGTAGAAGCAACAGGGCTCGAAAGCAAGAAACTTACAGTAGCGATACCAGGCAAGTAAGTAGCAGGGAAAGCAACCGAGTTATTAACAACCACACTAGTAAACCCAAAGCTAGCTTCTACAGCTCCATATTGTGCAGTAGCATCTGTAGCATTAGCAGCATCAACAGCAGTAACAGCTCCAGTCTTGTTGTACTTTACAAAACAAGGCGAGATGGAGTAATCTACTACGCTAGATAGGGTAATAGCAGTCCGTTCACCGAGTAGTTCAAAGTATGTGAGGGCAGTAGTATCATCCAGCGATACGTTGGTCAGAGGAACCGAGAGGACCAGGGTCTTTGCAGATGCAACGGTGGCTGGTGCAGGTGTACCACATTGGTACAGGATGAGTGTCTGGTTTGAGTACTTGTTGTATACGGTTTTGGTGTTTAGGGTGTATGATACGGTGAATGAATCTGATGGGCCAGCTATGTGAAGAGGAAAAATGTGTGTGAGCTCATTATGTTGTAAAAGTCGGCTTTTTTCTGGCTAGTAGTTTCAAGTTCATCCAAATAACAAATCGACCCGAAGGACAGCATTGTTTATGGCACGTTTTCCACATTCAGATCGATTCAGATCCTTCCCTCCCTCTCTTGTTGCTTGATGCATCAATGACAACATGTTGCACCCAAAATCCAGCAAAAAAAGTTGATGCCATAGACGAAAGCTCCCCAACTTGCCAAAAAGCAAAACAGCATAGTTACAGCAAATACTAGTACATACCAGTCATTTTTTGAGGAAAGTAGTCTGTAGTAGTATCATAAGTCGTTACGCATCCCACGCTGTTTGCAGTTAAAGCAGCAGCTTGAGCGTGAGGGAGCATAGCTGCTATAGCCGAGACAGCAACCAACGAAACTAGCTTAGAAGCGTTCATCTTGTTGTTTGAGGAAGACATTATGTACTTGTTTACTATTATTACGGATGTCGGTGGTTGAAATTGAAATTGAGTTTGAAAAAATTGCGAGTGATGTAAGCCAGCACAAAGACTCGGATCTATAAAATGACGTCCCTAAAGTGGAAAGGAGACAAGACGCAAAACGAAAATAGCCAGATTTACATCACGAGGACACTCTATTTCTATCTCTAGTTTCAAAGCATGCAAATGTACATTAACATGACGAGCTGGATACTCCAATTCTCGTTTTGCCGACTCGGTTTTCCTAAATGCAATCCCTTTCGATTCAATAGCGAATCGTTTGCAAGGAGATGTCGAGCAAAGCACAAGAGAGACAGTTCTATTCCTAGATGCCTCCCTTCCAACCAACAACTGCCAGGTCATCAACTACCAACCTCAACACTTTCAAAACTGGGCCATCGGTTCTCACCACCAGCAACAACATACTCTAACGTCACCTCCTGAAACACAGCAGACCTGGTAGTCTCTTTAAATCCGATAGACTCGAATAGTTTCAATGAGAAAATGTTGGTGTCTCCAATTTTGCATTCGAAGCGAGTTATTCTTAGCGATTGGATGCCGTATTGCATCATGATCAGGACGGCTTCACGGCCGAAGCCTTTGTGGCGTGCGTCTGGTTCTATATAGAAATATGTTGGCGAGAGCAAAAAAGCAGGACACTGGCCTTGAATTATTCTTTGACAGTTTACCAGCAATCATAAGCTCCACTTCAGCCCACTCTCTATCGTCCGAAGTATACAAGAACAGATTCACATCTCCAACCATTCCTAATGCCAGCTCGTTAACAACAAAAAAACACAGCTGGTCTTCCTAGGTCAACACTAACCTCCAAACTTTTCCGCAAGCCCTCCCACACGATACCTCTCAGCACTCGGATCCAGAATAATAAATGTACATTCTAAAACGTCGTATCAGTCCCAATCCCTCGTTAAACCACTGACAAACACAGAATCTCACTGTCTTGATCGTCTCTCCAATTCCGACACATTTCATATTCAGCGTCGAGCGTAAGAGGTTCAGAGCCAGTCAATCGCTGTAATTCCTCGTCCTTCATCCATTCGTGGTATGTCGAGACATGTTCTTCCCTTGATGATGATGGGGTAAAAGTCAGAGCCATCAATTTTTGTCGTTGATGTCATGGATTACATTACCTGTAAGGAACAAGGACGACTTTAGATCCCACTAGAGCGACATTCTGGTTCTGTTTCATATGTACACTGCCTACTCTCCCAACAACAACCAGTGATGATAACGATGCACAAAGCGTGTTTATGTTGAAAGTCAAAGAAATACAAGTTTACGGGTGTATAAGGAGAAAAAACAAATGAATAGGGTAAGTAACTAATAAATGCACAATTAGCTTCTAACAGCTACAGTATGAATTCTCCGCTGGCTGTTCAGCAAGGTTCACGCGTGAACCTGTTTGGCCTTGTTTCTGCCATAGTGCTGGGGTTTCTATAATCTACTCAAAACAAAAGTCTTAGTCTCAGCCTCATCTTTCATAGCACCATATACATACCGATCGAACAACATCAACAAAAGCCTCTCGCACACCAGTCTTCGTCTTTGCCGAACTCTCCACAAACAGTGTCCCCATCCTTTTCGCGAAAGCTTCCCCTTCCTTCCGTGACACTTCACGCGAACCAGCGGTATCCTTATCTGACTTGTTTCCCACAATCATTTTCACTACATCTCGTGATGATGAGTATGTGTCCAGCTCGGTAAACCAGAGTTGGAGGTGGTCGAATGTGGAGCGGTTTGATACGTCGTATACTAAGCGTATGAGTTGTTTAGGTAAAATGAAGTGATGCAATGAATGCGTGTGTATGGGTACCTAGTATGACACCTTGAGCACCTCGATAATAGCTGGAAGTCAAGGTTCGAAAGCGTTCTTGTCCAGCGGTATCCTATAGACCAAAAGTTTTAATATCAAGCTTTGGGCTTTCATAGTCTAAGATATCAGCAACATACCCATATCGTAAGCTTATATCTCTTGCCATCAACTTCCATCATCTTGACTTTGAAATCAACACCTGCAAATGACACGATTGTAAGATAACACCTAGCTTCCCAGAAAACAAAGCCAGCTATTTACCGATCGTAGCAGATACTTCATCAGGCTGCAACCATGTATCGTCTGTAAACCTGAGCAACAAGGATGATTTGCCTGTTCCAGAGTCACCGATGAGTCTGATGATAAAAATATGTGTTGATGAAGAAGAGTCAGACAACTTGAGATAGATTGATAAACAAAAGGGCAGAGAAGGAGATAAACGAGTACTTACAAGAGTTTGAATGTAGCAGCAGCTTCTCTCTCAGACATTGGAGATAAGGCAGCCATTATATAATAGGGAAGGTTAGGTGATATTAAAAGCTGCTAAAGTAGTCCCGCTTTTAGGAATGGGTATAGATAATAAGTAGTGTAGAGGATCAGGCAAAGCACTTGATCCTAAGGTCCTCCTCTTTCACAGTTCTTTCAAGGTTTCTTGTTGTGTGCGGTCGATTTGAGTAAGAAATCAAATGAGCAGCTGATGTGAATATGTTCGGATCAAAGCGAAGTTTTGGACGTGAAATTCTATCGGATTTACATGAAACGATGTACAAATGTAAGTCTATTTACGTTCAAGTATGGAAATGAAGTGTTTTTGCTCTGACTGGACATTTAACCACCGCGTCACGACTAGGTGAGACCGAAACTTCCCTGCAATCCATTTGCACATTGAATTCGATGAAAGCTCACTGTTTCAAACCCCTCTCCTTCATTGGACCTTCTTAACTTCGCTCATCTTGTTGTTGAGCACCCAATATGCTCGAACTTCAGGCAGTCCCCGGTATTAGTCGACTCTACACGTTTTGCAATCAGGGCTTCCAAATGAAAATACATTGCAGAATGGGGTTTTCTCGTTTGCTGAGCCGTTGCCCATACTCGTCGAAAACCGTAGCCTTTAACGAGGCGCAACGAGTCGTCTTCTTCAGTGGTTCCATTCAAGCGAACCCAAATGTTTTAATTGATTCAGCAGACCGTAGCCTGTTTGATTCACCCCTTGAAAGGGCACATGCTCATCAATCAGTGAACCAAGACATAACCCTCTCCATAGTGTTCTTCAACACAAGCTGGAACAATTGACCTCAACTTCAGTTCTTAAAATGCCACATTGCCAGAATCCTTCTATCCTAATAGAGGAGAAACAACTGTTATTACCGCTCTATATAATGTTTACACAATTCCGTCTTTACACAAGACCGTAAACGGGTCTCTCGTCGCCGAACCGTACTCGTCGAAAACCTTAGCCCTCGATAATGCAAACGAGTCGTCTTCTTGTAAGGTCCCATTCAAGCGTACCCAAATGTTTTAGCTGATTGACCAAACCGTAGCATATTTGATTCACCCTTGGGAGGGCACATCCTCATCAATCATTAGAGCAAGACGTCGTAACCCTCCTGATCTTACTCTGAGTTCTTGAAACAATAGCACGTTGTTGGTAACGGCGTGGTGATTTGATGTCATTGAAAACCACGCCTTGATGAGTCCATAGTTGGGCTAGAGCAAGCAAAAACACTCTTCAAATTAGAAATGATTGTGAGTACATCCAGGCTTGAGGAGATCCTATCGTACTTAATGCTGCAACGCGATCAATACTCTAGAACAGTTGGTAATGGCTTGTGACAAACCTGCGAGGCCTGGGAGTTGAAAGAAATTTGGATGCATACCTGGATAGCAATCCGAAGGTGGACCTCCTCTCGCCAGACTTCCTACGAATCTTGACCGTCCAAGGTCTGTATGTGTATTTTGTGCGTGGAGAGAATCAGAGAAGGCGAGAAAGCTGATGGGTCTCATGAGCAGCTAGGAGCATTGAGCGAATGCTTGCTTGCACGCTATCCGTTTACGCTCTTAGGAGTACTACTAAACTAGTACACGTTGTTCGAATGAATAACAAAGTGCCGGTACAAGCAAACTTGCGGTTGCGTATCACACTCATGAATAGCAAGATCCAACATGTAGCTCCTTTACAGCCTTCTACGCGTCTACTACATGACAAATCCAGTCTGAATAGTCATAATATGTATGTACAGAACTAGCTTCATGACTCGTTTACATCTTGCTATGATATCAAACACTATAATGGAGGCCTATTTGCAGAGGAATAGGTGTCAGAAAATCATTTCTTGTTTAGGCGGAATGCCTTGTATGTTCTCTTACGTGACCCCAGGTAGTAGCATGCAAATATTGTTTCCATTCAGTAAGATCTCCTTTAGCTTGGTCACTTTACGGCCTTGTGATGTGAGCTCACTGTGAAGAATCGAAATTGAAGTTCAGTTGCCATTGGGCGATTGCTTCCCTGGTTGATGTTGGAGGGTGATGCTCTCTGCAGGCAGGAATGTTTAAAGATGTTCAAATGTTGTCACTGGACGTACATTTCAGTGACATCCTGTAGGACCATGTTAACATAATCATCGAAACCGGTAAGTAAGCCGGCGAATTCCTTGTCTCCCTTCATGATGACCCATATTCTGGACCCGATGCACTTGTCAATAAGCTCTATTATAATAGTAAAGTTAGTTCAACGTAGAATAGACTGTAAGGGATAATGCAAGTACGTGATTAAATACCTAGAGGCAATAATTGAGGCACTACTGTGTTTGTTGTTGGTGCTGCTGATGCCATCGTCCTCTACTGTTTTTGATTTTTGTTTTTGGAAAACATCACACTTCGCAGCTAGACTCAGCGAGAGCAGTTTAATTCTAATAACATTATTCAATAGATGCCTCCAAAGAACAAGCAGAATAACAGCTCTGCAGCTACATTCAAGGTCGACAATTACTGTACTGCTCTTCTCGAAGCACTAAAAGCCCAAGATGGAATCAAACTACGTGCCTGTTTCGCCCTACAGGACGATCATACAACTGCCGTAAAGTCTGAACTGTCTCGCATCGTACGTGCTGAATATCAGATACATCATCCTTATTGCGCTCACTATCACAACATTCACACGTTCAAAACATCTCTAACACCTCATACAGTCAAACATATTCAGGTACCTAAACGACATGGGAATAGAAGAACCATGGCTACCACTCGTATCCCACCATTTCAAAGTCATTGCTGCTCTACCGTCTGCCTCTCCTAATGCTCCTTCTCACGCTATTGAATTGGCTGTCGATCAATTGGCGCTCTGTGATGCGCTACATGCCATGTATCCAAGTAATTCAATCCAAAAGTGGGCATTGCCTGCTTTGTATGCTGTGGACTTGGATCTGGTCAGGTTGACTGCAAAGGTATGTGGAAAGAGGTTTGTGTTCTCGGGAGGAGGCCAACAAAACCAGAAGAATATTTGTCATTGGTATGTCTCTAACCACCATTCCTCTTTTTATATATAGGCCGATACAGAACTACTGAAACGAGGTGAAAAGGCAACAAAGAGTGAAGGTGCTGTGTCTGCTCTACGTAGTGCGTTCAGTGTCTGCTTGTCTGATAGGTATTCATCAAGTCCACGTTATCGTTTTTGTGGCTTCCTCTCATCCATCAATTCTCACTTACACAGAGCACTTCCACACATATCACGGCGCTGGGGAACATACTACACAGCCTGTCTCATGTTCCGAGTCTTTTTCAGACTGAAATCCCTACATTTGTGCTCAAATACTCTGAGATCCATCCAGTCAAACGATCTGCAGCCGCTAGATGTCTTTCCGATATCTCATAAAGTTACATTCAAATATTATGTTGGCGTGCTGGCTTTTTATAATGAGCAGTATAAGAAGGTATGCGTGAAGATGAAGTTGGGATGGAGGAACATATTAGTTATTTGAGACGAAAAAAATTACAGGCTGGGTTATTAATGCCTCCAAATATCAACTAGGCAACAGAAGAATTGGAATATGCATTACAGCACTGTCCAGGAAAAGGTGATAGGAGAGCTAAATGGATGAACAATCGAAGGTTTGTGCGTATGATATCAGATAGATGACCGACCTTTCTAAATAATATCGTTTCAACGAATCTTTTTTTTCCACCCTCACAGACTGATTCTAAATTATTACATACCGGCACGAATGCTACAAGGCTATCTACCTCCACCAAATCTCCTCTCCAAATGCCAATCCATTGCTGACCTCTACTCTCCCTTCGTTACCGCCATAAAACTCGGCAATGTACGCATGTTTGATGATGCTCTACTCGAAAAACAAAAGGATTTGATTGATCATGGGACTTTTTATGCTATTGAGAGGTTGCGGATTGTGTCTTTGAGGGTGCTGTTTAAGAAGGTGTAAGTATACGCGATGGGTTTGCTAGTTTGGTTAAAGCGCAAAAAAGAACACAGCTGATACTGATTTATTATTGCAGGTGGATGATCAAAGGCCAAACAACAAGGCTACCACTTAGTGCATTCAAAGATGCGCTCAAATTTGTGGGAGAGGACTCGTCACTGGATGAAGTTGAATGTTTGTTGGCGAATATGATTGACAAGGTATGTGGTTGTTGTGTTTGTGAGCACTATATGTTTTCGTATTCAATGACTTTTGTTTGCTAGGGCTATATAAAAGGATACTTGTCGCATGAGCAATCGACGATAGTTTTGAGTAAAGACAAGGCGTTTCCAGCTTTGCTCACTGTGTCGTAAAAAAAGTGGTGCAGTGATGAGACAGTTAGATAGTTTTGCACAAACACGTTGTATAAGTTTGTTTAGAGTGTAAATAAGAAGAATATATGACAGGAGCTAGTCCAACGATGGCTGTTTTTTCTTGTTAGAATCTTCTTTTTTGCTGATCTATAACGGTTCAGGAAGAAGGAGAGACTGTAGAACGTAATGTATAGGCTCGACCAGTTGAAGCAAGTGTTTTCGTCTTGTTGAAGGCAGCGATCTAAAGAAAAACTAGGATTGATCATTTTGACGAGAAAAGGTAAGAAAGCTACCCCACAAAATAAGACTTTGAACTTGATCTACCGAATATCCTCGTCAGTATCATATGTGTATCGACAATTGCGCTCTATTCATTACTTTTCTTACTTCACAGCTGCAAGAAAACTAACATCATTCGGCATTTAGCACTTCAACACCATGAAACGAAAACACGAAGATCCAGCAGCCATAATACAACTACTAAACAGCATAGACACCACGAACATAGAATCTAACCTTTCAACACTCACCACAATCCACACCCTCGTCAAAACCACTCAGGATCTAGACACCCAAGCTCTACTTACTCGAATACAACCACTATGGATTTTACCGGACGAACGAATTAAATTACCCATCGCGAACATCGTGCTAGACGTCTGCACCACACAACGAAGGATTGACGAGGCTGTCCAGCATGGAGTCACGGAACTCGCGACTTCCATGCTATCACACCCGCCTTGTACCACAATCGGACTTGATTTGCTCAGCAGGCTGGCTGCATCATCTGCCTTCCCAGCTGGTGCTGTGTTGCATGCCCTAACACACGTGCTTGACACACATGAAGTCAACGAGTTGAATGTACGTGCGGCTAGATTGTTGGATGAAGTTACGTACCGGTGTCATAAGTCTACCATCGATGCCTCGTATGGGATATATGTTAGTGTGGTGGACTCGCTCACACGTATCTATAAATCAAACCAAACCTCCGACCTGGGTACCACGTATATGTGGTACTGTGTACGTGCGCTGGCTATAGCTTGTGATAAATCAGGAATATTGAAGGCGCGGATGGTTGGAAGGCTAGATGATGTGTGTGGTGCTGTTGGGTACTATGGCCGGGTGGTTAGACTCGCGTGTAGGATACCGGATGTTGTATTGCAGCCTATGGCTGTACAGAACAATAATGTCGTCGCAGTAACACGGCCGTATGTGGTTGAAGAGTTAGCATGTATAGCTAGGTGTGTTAATGTGATTGTGCTCTCTGATTTGGAAAAGGCCAGGAATGTTGAGGTGATTCCATGTGTCGTTACGGATTTGGTTGTGTTGTGTGCTGATGGGATCGCTAATTGGAGCAATACTGACGCCAAAATGGATTTGGAGCTTGTTAAAATGCTTCTCCATCCTGATCTGCTAAACATTATACTCACGATACTTGTCAACACACTGCAGCCAACCATACCTCATATCGAACTTGTATTGAATCTCGGCATTGTTGAAGCACTTACACGTCTCTTTAATACGATGAGACAAGTTGAAGTTTATGTTGGGTGTACGGATAAAGTCATGAAATTGTTGGCGTGTGTCTTGTCGATACAGAGTGGGAGACGAATGTTTAGGATCCTGCCGTGGGAGGATGTCGCAGGTGCTGCATGTGCTGGTATTGCTCAGTGCATGGCGTTTTGGAATGTGAGTGAGAAGATGCATGTCAGAGCGATGAAGGTTGCTGTTGAGGTATGTTTATGAAGAGTACGTGCAATCATTTCATAATCGTTTTATGGCTCAACTCGCTTTATTAGTTACTGAGAGATGGGATTTCGGCATCGTCGTGTCGACAAATGCTTGGCGGGATGTGTGCGAGGGATTTAGGAGATGTTAGATGGTGTCCTGTTTTACTGAATGGAGGGAATGCAGAGAGGATTAATTTATTTGTTGAATGTCATACATTACTGGCTAAGGAAGCGAATCTGCGGAATCTGGTTAGAGAAGGGACGTTTGTGGACATGGTTGTGACTCTTGTGAATGGATTATGTGATGTGCTGTTAGGCAGTACTAGTATTAGGCCAGCTAGTTTGAATGGCGCTTTAACATCACTCTTGAAACTATCTCTGGACTTAGTTATCGGATCTGCCAAAGACTCTTGTCTCGCCCGTCTTTTTCCTATAAATAGTACCAACATCGGTATCGTCGCATCCGTATTCAGACTATGGTCCATACACACCAACATGAACTACCATCTCGACTTATCGCTCGACACGCCGCAAATCGTAAACAAGTTGCTCCCCACATCAATAAGTGTATCAGCTGCCCAAGCACTCGTTGTAGCATCCAAAATGCACTCGTCACAATCATACATTCTCGATACACAAACATGCATCCCACTGTTAGCACAGATCGCACTATCGAATCCATCTAACCCCGGTGATATCGATGTCTCATTCTCATGTTTCCGTGTGCTGCGAATCCTCCTATTAAGTGAAGACGCATATCACGAACTAGTCAAGACATTCGGAGCATGCAAAATAATGATGCCTTTTATACGGCATTATCGAATTCATGGGACGCAGAATGTAGAGTTTGATCTGGTGCCTACTATATATGCTGGTGACTCGAGAGACTTGTCTGCATTGATTAGTGTGCTGTACTGGGAGGCTAGTGGGACTGCAAGTTCATTGGTGAGGGCGTTTGGGTTTTATAAGATGGAGGGGAGGATTGATGTCGCTGCTACTGATGCTGAGGTGAATGATAACGAAACATCACGGGAAGAAACGGATATAGACGCCTTAAAACGAGCACAAGAAGTATCCGTCACATCAATACTCATGACTCCACCGTGTCGATACAATGAACTTGGATTACTTAAACCAGGTGGTCCGTTTTATATGTGCATTGATATACTGCTCTCTGAAACGGACGATACGAGACGGTTGTATGCTGCGCTGGCTATTGAGTGGGTGGCTATAACGCATTTGCAGAGCTGGACTGCTGATGATTCTTTGCTAGAAGCTTGTAGGAAGGGTCATGAGCTGTTGTGTTGTGTCGTTGAGAATGGGGAGGGACTTGTGGTTCGAGATTTGGATGGGATTGAGCTGAAGGGTGACGAAGTTGTGCTTGTTGTGCCTGGTAAAATGAAGTGCCATCCAATACTACAAAGTGTCATTTTTTGTGCATTTGTTAACACTCATAACCTCCTCGTTAGACGACACACCACACAAAGGCCTCATCATATCCCGCTCTCGTGCATGCTCCGTATCCCCCGTAATGTCCACAATGCTCTCCGACACACGATACAAGGACGGTGGTGCGACGCAAGTCGCTGTACATCAAATGTCGTTGCAGGATATGAAGAATCTGCTTGGATGGGTTGTACACGAAGACGAAGACACATATTCTAGTATCCCGGATCTGGATACAGTTATTGGATTATTAAGATCAGCAGATCGCTTCTTGTGTGATGGGTTACGGAAGGCGTGTATTGAGCATTTGAATTATAGGTTTTTGAGGAGGGATGGAAGGGTGGCGCTTCATGCTGCAAGGGATGCGTTGAAGGTGGTTAATTGTGGGGTTTGTGAGGATGATACGTTGTATGAGACTTGTGTCAAGTGCCTGTTTGTTGGGTTGAGTGAAGTATCCGGTGAGGAGTTGAGGAGGGTGTTTGAATGGTGTGGTGGCAGGGATGGAGTTGCTGAGTTTATTTTAAATTCCTGATGAGATATAGAGCTGAATCTTACCTTTCATGGATTCACTTTCCATGTCTGCTTTTTTTTTGCTGACGATTGTTTGGCACGCGATTTGCACGATATAATCGCCTGTAACGTTCTTATTTGAGCTAGAATGGTGTCCCGTTGCACTCAAGTTTCCAATTTTTCATTATCGCATTCTTTGACTTGCGAAAAAAATCACACTCCAATTGACAAAAGTAGACAAAGCTTCACCAATGGCTCCTAAAAAGCGCAAGGAAGCTACTCCAAGCGAACTTGAATACGATGATTTAGTAGAGCTCGCAAGTGATACTGAAGAAAAGGGTAAAGTAGCTCCTTTTTTGACAAATATCAAACTTATTGTTTTGACATTCAAGCAATATGTAGGCGAACGATACAAAGGTGGAGAAAAGGCCCTTCGCTTTTACCTGAAGGCTCTGGATCTATACAATATGGCGCTTAAACAGAAGCCAAATGATTTGGATGTTGTGTTTAATGTTTCGAGATTACGGATGGTATGGCGTCCCATAATCACCTATTAACTTTCTTGTTGTAGACACTGAAAATTTCTAATTTGCACTAGGTTCTAGCTGAAATGAAGGATCCAGCTCCATCACCGCAAGAAAGGACTGTGTTATTACATGACTCTGCATCTGGATTTAGATTTATACTAGCTACTGATGCCAGGAATGCCGATGTCGGGTATATGCTTGCCACGACGCTATTCGCGCAGGCTGAGAGTAGCTCTGATGGTGTTATGGAGATGCTTGAAGAAGCTTCGTCGATACTGGACTGGGTTTTTGTCGTCCAGTACGAAAAGTTTCAAAACGATGCCAAAGAGCGCTCTGAAATATCTCCCGTCGTCGAAGACGCTCCTCCACAGCAGGATATGGAAACTGATGAACCCGATATGAACGTATACGATACCGCTGTAATCGAAGAATCCGTCACCGAGAGCGTGCTGTCACAGACGCTTACCACGCATGCCGAGATACTGATATTGGCGTTCTCGACACTGCTTAACGAAGAACTATATCTTAAAGCTCTTGGACTGCTGGATCGTGCTAGTGTGATATGTCCGTCAGATATGGAAGTGTGGGTACGGAAGGCTGAACTCGTAACCGC
Source organism: Synchytrium microbalum (assembly GCF_006535985.1). Classification (NCBI taxonomy): domain Eukaryota; kingdom Fungi; phylum Chytridiomycota; class Chytridiomycetes; order Synchytriales; family Synchytriaceae; genus Synchytrium; species Synchytrium microbalum. The sequence continues at coordinate 216,157 of NW_022158360.1, forward strand.
CAAACTGAAAATCACGTATAATGTAGCGGAAGCGAAGGAAGCATTGGCATATCTAGATGCTGTTATTGGACGTGATGAGAAGTGTGTGGAGGCATTGACTGATAAGGGGGATTTGATGTGGCTGATGGGTGAGAATGGTGCCAGTGTTGCTGAAACACGCACGTTGTGGGCCAAAGCTGCGGAAGCTTATACAGCTGCATTGGCACTTGAGCCATGTATTGTAGATATCGCTATGGCGCTTGCTGACTGTCATCTTGGAAGGATGAAGGCTTATGAGGGGGAGAATGAGAAGATGGAAAAGACGAGAAGTGTACTGGCTTCCAACGCTGCAATGTATTATCAGCGGGTTGTGAATCAGGTGCCGACGCATGGTGGCAGTTATCTGGGGTTTGCGAGGGCTACCAGTTACATTGTAGGCAGGGAGGAGGAGTGTCGGAAGGCGCTTAGGACGTTGAGAAAGATGCAGCCGTGGGTGTGGAGTGAGATTGAGTATGATGATAATGGGGTGCCGTTTAGTGAGAATGTGAAGAGGTTGGAGTGGTTCAAGTTTGTATGTCTCTGATGCGCGCCAATAAACGTTAAATTATAGTCAATGGATTCCGTATGGTTTTGCTGTGTCCTGTGAAGACGTAGTCTTAAGTTCAATCTGGAATGTCAGAAACGTTTGGAGCGAGTGGAATTGTTGAAACTAAAACAATTGTCAGTATAAATTGTTGCTTTCAAACTCCTATCTGAATTTGTACTGCTTATTGTCGTGCAAGCTGCTACGAGAGGTGTGCAATTATTCGAGAATCGGCGTGTTTTGAGGACGAACTGTTAAAAGGACGCAGTTTCGTTTATCGCACACAATCGAGTACTTGCACCATTTTCGAGGCTGGATTTGGCAAATTTACTCCTGTTTTCATGGTTTGCCTTCTTCTCGTCCTAAGTGTGGTTGTCGTTGCAGCACGTAGTGTGTTAAATTCAACGAGCGTCACATGCCATCGAAGTTTGTTTGGTTCGATTGATCTTGTATATTACCGCGTGAATTAGCGCATGACATAGCTTTTCCCACGTTGTGATGACGTTATCACTCATCGCCACATCCCCCAGAAACACCCTCAAATTCTCGATTGGATGAGGGTAAAAAAAACACAGGAATCAAAAGCAAAAGCAACCGCGTCACGATTCGTTTTGGGGAAGACGTGACCTTTTCCTAGGGTGGCCAACACTTGTTGAAAAAAGTCTGCGATGCATACTGCAGACGGGACACGTACTCATTCTGCAGGTGCCAAAGACTTTGCACCAAATGAAGCAGCACCAGTTTACGCAAACACGAATAATAATGTGGTTTCAGCAACATCGAGGCCAGGATCAGATGGGAATAATACATCCACTACTGGGTCACGTCTTGATGGTGATATATGTGCTCTGTTGGTGTTACAGTTTGCTGATAGATGAACTGACACGAATTTTCATCTAGATTTTCGACTCATTAGCAAGTTGGGAGAGGGGACGTTTTCTGAAGTGCTAAAGGTGAAACATAAACGGTCTGGAAAAATATATGCTATGAAGAGGTTTAGGAAGCATTTTCAGAGGTGTGTCGTCTCCTGTAATTGAGGTCATAGGTATTTGAATCTGACACGCACATTTAATAGTATGGAAGAAGTAGAGAGTCTGCGAGAGATACAGGCATTGAGGAGGCTTAATCCGCATCGACATATAATAGATTTGGAGGAGGTTGTATTGTAAGTCCCATCCAGGCATTTCTTGAGCCCACACATGCTGAGTTTTTTTTCACTCTAGTGATACACGAGCAGGTGTCCTATCACTAACATTTGAACTCATGGACTGCAATCTCTACGAACTGATTACTCGAGAAAACGCTGCTGCAGATGTCACAGAGACACGTTGTAAATTCTACTTTTTGCAGATATGTCGAGCGCTAGAGTACATGCATGGCAAAGGGATTTTTCATCGTGATATTAAACCTGAGGTACCGTACAAGTATCACTTCCTACTTATAGCAGCCTGTCCTCATTTTTTTTGTTAGAACATATTGGTCAAAGACCACATCATCAAACTAGCCGATTTCGGCAGCTGTCGCGGAATCCACTCTCGCCCACCATACACCGAATACATTGCCACACGGTGGTACCGACCACCCGAATGTCTCATTGCAGACGGCCGATATGGTGCACCTATGGATATATGGGGCGCAGGTTGCGTTCTATTCGAAATCACAACCAAAAATCCACTATTTCCCGGTGCTAACGAGGTCGATCAGCTTGCACGAATCCATGCTATAATTGGAACACCGAATGAGAAACTGCTGAGGCGGATGGTTGGTGCTGGTGGACGTGGAAGTGCGTTACTGCAACAGGGACAGGCACAGTTGCAGGCTAGTGGGATTAAAGCGCATGCGGATGGGAATAGTAGTAATGGGTTGATGAATTTGATGAGTGGGTTTAGTAAGGAGTGTCAGGATATGGTTTGTGCGATGGTGTCGTATGATCCTGACGAAAGGTATGCTGGCGTTATGTATGGCAAACGGTTTCTTTTGCTTTTCAAGACAGTTTGAAATAACAATATTAAACTTTTTATCTTTTAGACTTACAGCACGACAATGCTTACGGCACCCCTTCCTCCGCGACGCTGAAGAACCATCACCACCACTAGCACCAATTCCGAACGCAGACCTCATCGCTCGCTCAAATGTCGAACACGGTAAACCACCACTAGCACAATCAAACTCCAAACCTGCTGTTATAACCGACGCTCATGCAGCTGCTCTTGCATCAGTAACACCACCACATATCGGAAACACTTACGTGAAACGCCAGAAATCAAAAGCTTCTGTAGGACACCTACCTCCTGCCGCACAACTGATACAGCCACAGCACCACGAGATCGTTGACGTCAAGATAAATCGTGGTGCCAACAAGCAGCTTTCTGCACGTGCAGAAAAGGGTCTTCAGCCAGAGAAGAAGCAATATGCAAGTGTTGCTAAAGCTTCGTCTCAGAATCTGGCTGTGAAGAAATATGGCAGTACACAGTTTGGAAAGGCTGTGCAGCAGCAACAGCAGCAGCAGGGTATACATCAACAGCAAACAATACAACAGCAGCAGCAAGTACGAACAAAACTATCTCAACAGCAACAACAGCAAGGTGGTTTAACACGCATAGCAGGCGCACCAGCATCAGACGCCCCCCAAATATCCGTAAACCTCCGCCATTCGCAGATCGCCAAACAGCCACACGTCACATCACCACCTGAACCAACTTCAAACAACCATACACGACTCTCACACCCGCCACAAGGAGGCACAACATACGCGTCCAACGCCTTCAAATGGAGCTACCGCAACAATAACACTGAGGAACTGCTAATCCGCGCCACACAACAACCAAAACCAACCATCCGCACCATCCAACAACAACACCCAATACCACATCCACCAAACCACATCGAACTCCCTCCCGGCCGCATATCTCAAACCTCAACCCTTTCATCGACATCCACAGACTACTCCCCCTTACGCGTCTCCACACTCCCACAACCCCAACAACAAGCACAAGCACCAGCATACGCCGCCAACGGCCACGACCTGCGCGAATACCGCAACGAGGAAATGGCGCGTCGTGCGCGCCGCAGACGCAGACGTCGTGAAGCTGCTGCAGCAGCAGCGGCTGGGATTGTACCGACGACGGTCGCAGCGACTGTTGTCAATGTTGGAGGACATAATGCCAAAGTCAGCGCGACGCATTGGGCACAACCGACATTCTTGAGGAGAGTCACGCATGACGATGGGAAGGAGGACGAGCGGGTGCGGTTGCCGAATATACATGATCATCATCAGCAGCAGGTACAGGTGCAAGTACAGCAGAATAGAGAAAAGAGGCTGTCGAGTCTGGTTGAGAAAGGGATATTGCCGGCGCTGCCGAGTAAGACTAGTCATTATATAACGAGTTAGTTAGTGTTTTGTAGATATCGTGAGGAGTATTATATACACAGTGTGGAAAGTAAATCAAGGCTCTATTTTCATGTGTGTGTGTGCTTTCTATAGTATTGCTTTTAACTAGTTATGCTACATTTGCCATGGAGCTGGACTTAGCGGTGGTGTAACTTCCTTGGTTGCCATCCTACATCACAAAACACTGTCAGAGTCACAAGTGCATCCATTGAAGTTTTACAACCTCGAAGAAAGGTGCAAAAGCTGTTTTGTGGATTTTCAGACTTTGGCACAATTGTAGTATATTCTGGATTGCTTGGGAGTCTTCCGTTTCAGCAAAGCCTTCAAATACTTGGTACGAGTGTGTAAGATTTCAGTGACGAGAGCATCGCAGTCACGACTGTTTACATGGGTTACGTCTTTGATAGTAGTAATCTTTTTCATCTTGTTCCACTCAGTATTTGTAAATTCCACAGTTCTAGCAAGGTTGTGATCACTATTTACAGATAGATATATCACCCTTTCCGATTCACTCAGGTAGCAGGCCGTGCAGGCATTCTCCCCATTGACGATATCAGCAAAAGCATCTAACAAGTCCAGTTTCCACCTAGGGCGAAATTCCTTGTCTCTAGGAAATCTCTCAACAGCTGGTTGTGCCGATGATCCAGATTTTCTAGCAGCAAGCACCTGCAGAACATAAAGTCTTGTCAGCTTTGGGGCATTGTAGCTGCTGGTTCTAGGCTTGGTTGAAGCAGAGGTCTGTATCAATATGTTGGGGTCCTGCATGAATTGCGTTATCTAATTCGAAACAAACTAAGTCAGCAGGGCGTTTGGTCGGAATCCAAGTACATCTGTCGTAATCTGTCGTAATCTTGGTGTGATTTTGATGTGTGTTTTTGTGATATTTGTAAAGAAGTATTTCTAACTAATTATAATACATGTGTCATGGAGCTGGACTTAGAGGTGGTGTAACTTGCTGGCTTGTACGGCGTGGTGGTTCTGTCGCCATCCTATAACAAAAACTTTATCAGAATCACAAGTGCGAAACGACTTTGTCAACAATAATCAAATACCTTCTCCGTATATCACTAACCCACTCATCCACCTTCCTGCCCTTCAACAACGCCACCACAAGAACCGTCATGTTATCCGTTCCACAATAGTCATCAGGACTAGACCCCATACAGTAGTCCCTTTAAGAAATTAATATAAAGATTCAGTATCAAATGCAAGCTTCCAAACGTGACTAAAGAACCTACAGCAGCTGTTGAGACGCATCCTGGATTGGGTTTGCGTGTGTGGAGAGCACGATACACTGGCGCAGGAAATCAATGCATTCTTGGTTTGTCATGCAGTCCCATATACCTAGTATACAACACTTTAATGTTTTGCTTCCATGTGCAAAAAAACACATGGTGAACATCAAGGCATTACCATCACAAGCCAGCACCACAAACTCATCCCCATCTCTACACCTTCTCTCCACAACATCCGGATTCGCCGTGACGATCTGCCTTTCAGGACTCAGCATGACGTTCTGCTTGTACTCGAAATCTCCAAGCGCGCGACTTAGCGCCAGATTCCCATCCACACGCCCGTTTTCCACAAACGAGCCAGCTGTACGGATACGTGCGTACTCGTCTGGGTTGGTGGGTTTATGATCGAATGAGAGTGGGAGCGCGTCACCTGATGATGAGAGCACTGCACGAGAGTCGCCTGCGTTTGCGACGAGGATTCTGTAGTCGGGTGTTATGAGAGCTGTTACGGCTGTGCAGCCTGCGACGTCTTGGCCTAGTTCTGGATCTGCGAAAAAAAGTGTGTTATGGCAGACCAACAAAAAGACAGCTTTAGAACTGAATGTATTACCTGATTGCATATCAGCATCAACGCCCAGATACCCATTCCGTAACGCAGATTTGTAGTCTCCGCGTCTGAATGCTTCGTCTCGTGCGACTCGGAGCGGGAGGCCGAGCGACGCTACCTTGGCACATGCTTCACCACCATGTCCGTCAAATACTGCAAAGAGCGAGACTGGGGACGATGAGAATGAACATGCAGGGACTTTGACTTTGGGATAGTATGCGTTTGTAGCTGGTGAAGAGATGTCGGATAGAGATGTTGTAGATGATAGGTTTAGGATTGCGGTATGTTCGTCTTCCATTTCTAGGTTGAATGAAATAGAAGAGAACATGAGTCATGACAAACGTGATAGAAATTGATGTAGACATAATGCACACGGAGCGAAAAACCCAAGAGTATTTAATGGGTTTGTCAAAACACGACTTCACAACAGCTTCACATACCTTCTCGCCACCCCTGCATACTCACAGCAGCCCAACACACCCTCTCGTCCCCACCAACCTGCACGTCCTGCCTCGTAACCGGATCGGCCCATTCATCACGATTAGGATGCATCTCCCACGCCAGTATACGCCGTCCTTCAGGCGTGTACTGCCATGCTATGGGACTTGGACTGTGTTTTACTTCCGTTGAGTTCATTATAGGCGATGATGGTGTTGAAGTTACCGGCGATGTTACAATCACAGGTTGCTCGACACCATGCATGTTGATAAGCGGCGGTCGAATCTCTACATGATCAAGTATCAACTCAGGCTCAACTACGACGTCCTTTTCGATGGCGCTCATGATGGAGCCTAGCATATCGTCTGTTTCGAGGGATGGTGATATGGACGGGATGGAGGGTGCGTCTTCCGACATGCGGGATACTGGGCGTGTTATTATAGGTTGGGGCACTGGTGTGCTTCTGCCTGAAGTTGATTTGCTGCTCTCGTCGACACGTTGTTGGCGTCGGGCTTGCACGGCCTCGTCTGAGAACCTGGCTACGGTGTTGTAGCCGGAGAGTGATGGAACTGGTGGGCGTTCCCGTACGACTCCACCTGGAGTAGAAGTACCTAAAAATAAATACAATGGTTGAGAAAATTGAACCTAGCAGAAACAGAGAGCATATTTGCAATGAAATATAAACTTCCGTACCAGGTGGCAATGGCAACGTCTTTTTAAACGGACGCACAGTACTACTCCTCCCAAACCGTTTATCCATTATCGTCCGTGTAGGTGGAATCGGCGCTGACCCATCAGTCGGACGAGCAATGACTCGATACCCTTCAAATGCTGATTTGGGTGGCTCTGCTGCTTGTGTTCGAGATTTTGATGCTCCCTTCTTGTCAAATACAAGACGGGCACTGCCTGACGGTATGCTACGTATTGAATCAGCGGTTTGTAAACTAGGTCGATGTTGCACCACTGCCACTGGTTGTGGAGTGCCGGATCTTTTCGATACTTGGTCTTGTCTGCGTAGTATATCTGGAGTTTCTGCACGTGGTGGCAAGTTTCCTACATTCTTGGTAGCCTGTTTGACTGATACGTCTTGTAATATGTCCTGTTTTACAGTATCGAGCGCTTTCATGACGACTGCGTTTACTAATGTGTTTGGCGTTTCGACTATTATTCCTTTGGAAATCGGTGCTATAGCCGTGTTTTCAGTATATGGTGGTGGCGGAGACTCGGGGCATGTGTCAGGAAGAACGTCAGGTTGATATGTTGCTGGCAGTTCTCTAGCCACCACAACGGGGGACTCAGCCGTAACAGGCACAACAGGCTTCGATATCTGTACAATAGCTGGAGGTGCCACTACAAGCGACGCCGTCCGTGATGGAACTTTTAAGATCTATACATTGTGAGACAATTGTTAACAAGAATCAGACTTTTTCCAAACCATACAACAAAGCACGTACCGGTCTAGGTTTAATCTGACGCATAGCATACCATACACATACACGATACGCTACAAATAGCATGCCTCCAGTAGATACGAGCCTGAACAGCCACTTTGTACGAGCTACTGGTTTTGCGACAATTGTAGTGATCTTTGGTGGAGGCACTACCACCGATGCTCTAGCAGGCGATACAACTGGTCTGGCACCTATGCTACTTGTTTTGGCTGCTGCCGATGGTGCCAATCGCTTGATCTGGTTGCATGAGATTTCGATCACCGAGCCCAGAGTTATGTATGTAAACACCAAGAGAGCGCTAGTTCCGGCTAGATTTGCAGTCCAGTGCTGCAATGAGACGTCGGCCTGTAGACCACCGACGATTGTGGCAATCAAGTCCCGAAATCTCGTCCAAGAAGCGTTATGGATTGTGGTGGTTGATGATGGTTGTTGTTGGCCGATTGAAGTATCGGGGTTCACGGTGCCAGCTACTTGAGCCATGGCAGTTGTTGCTAGTTTAAAAGTAGACCATGTGAATTGGTTGGTTGTTCAGGTGTGAGTTTGGAGCGGAAGAAAGACTGGATTTGAGCTACAAGAGATAAACCAATCGGTCTAAGAAAGTACTGGTGTTTAAGAGTATATTCGCAGGCTCATAATTTGAAGCAAAACCTTCTGTTCAAGATCTTGCAATGACGTCGATTCACGCTGAGCAAGCACATGCCATTGGAATCGCTCGTACAAATTCGATTGTAACGGTGATTAGATGGTGTAAATCACGTCTAAATATCCATACAATTCCTATATTTTCAAGCCTGGTTTTCAAGTAGCGAAAACTTTACACATGCCGTTTCGTTTTTTAAAAATCGGCCGTCAGCAGTAGAGGTGAGCAGTCACCGTGTAATAACTACAAGAAGGCGAAGCATCAAGTACGCCTATACTACAGTCTGCTCTTACTTCCACTGACGAACTTACATTGAACAAACTTGCTCACTCATTCCCACCTTTTAAAACAATCTAGTTCGCTTCTCTTTTGCTCATCTAGTAGAATACTATAGCAGCCAGCAGCCACTCATTGGATTTATATTATTAAAGGTAACCTTGAATGTACTGTACCTTGTATGTTTGGATGTATGTCGTGGCAAACCCATCGCGACATTATCCAAAATGGTGAATTGTCAAGATGTTTGGTTTCCGTCAATGAAATGGATGTCATAGCTGCCACACCATCTTTTTTGATCTTATCTCTTGATTCGAATGCATTTGACTTTTGACAAGCAATCAAAACAGACAAATTATTTTGTGGGCGACGACTGTAGGACAAACGCGACATATGTGTGAACTAACAACATGCACTTGTTATCATAGGGCACTTTTTATACATCTCATTTAATTTCTAGCATATTATTATACGATGGGTCAAACACTATCAGAACCAATAGTCGACAAGGAGACAGAAAGCGCCGAAGACACCAGATACGCATGGGGTTCTTCTAGTATGCAGGGGTGGAGAATAAGTGAGTTGCAATGATCATCATATGAAGCGTGTATGCGTTGCTGACAATCTTTTTTGCTCCTCTTTCGTCAGGCATGGAAGACGCCCACACAACACTATTGAGACTAACAACCCCGTCGCATATACCATCTCCACCAACCCAACCTCCAACTGTCGCCTTCTTTGCTGTCTATGACGGACACGGTGGTGCAGCTGTAGCTCAGTACGCAGGAAGTCAGCTCCACAATCGAATAGCAAGTGATCCTGCATTCATAGCGGGTAACTTTGAAGAGTCGATACGATCGGGGTATTTGGGTATTGATGTGGATTTGAGAGCTGGTATGGATTTTAGCATTAGTCCTTTATATGGGATTGTTTTTTGCGTTGTGATGACACTTTGTTGTTTTAGATAAGGCCTTTGTTAATGATCCATCAGGGTGTACAGCTGTATGTGCTATACTCACAGATGATGGCAAAGTTATTTGTGGGAATGCTGGAGATTCTCGAGCTGTCTTGTCTGTCAAGGGCGTTGCTGAGCCCATGTCGTATGATCACAAGCCAGTCAATCCAGGTATGTTTGTATGTAATGACGAGTTGTATGCCGTTTCCGGCGTAGTCCTGCCATTTCTTTCCCTTTTTTTGCATGTTGGCGACCTTGAAACATCTCACTCAAATTTTCATCCCATTAGAAGAGTCAAGGAGAATCGTTGCCGCGGGCGGCTTTGTGGAGTTTGGACGTGTCAATGGTATGATGACAGAAAAACTGAAACAGAAGCATTACGCTTCAAATTCATCTGACACTTTTTTTGCAGGAAACTTGGCTTTATCAAGGGCCATAGGCGACTTTGACTTTAAACAGAGCCCACAACTACCAGCCGAAGATCAAATAGTCACCGTCAATCCAGAGATAATCACACGACAAATGACTGAAGATGATGAGTTCCTGGTGTTGGCCTGTGATGGTTTGTAATATATATATGGTCGATTTTTTTGCCTGTCAAAGTCCACCCTTGTTTACACAAACCATTTGAATCCTATCAGGTATCTGGGACTGCATGTCAAACCAAGACGTAGTCGACTTTGTCCGTGTCCGAATCGCCACAACACGAGGAAACCTCGGCTCAATATGTGAACAAATAATGGATCGTTGTCTAGCCTCAGATTCTGAATTGGGTGGTGTCGGTTGCGATAACATGACTGTTATAATCGTGGCTATTCTCAGAGGCAAGAGTCTAACAGAATGGGCCGACGCAATCAAAAAGGACATTGAGGTCAAGACTGGAAAGACGGTACAGGAGGTTGAAGAAGAGCAAACACGACAGCCTCCTGAGTAAATCGACATTTTCACATTTCAATTCTGCGACACCGTCTGATGCGTCGGTTGGTACAACTAGTAGTTGAGAAGAAGAAAAAACATAAGATTTGTTTATTGAGGTTTCGTTGGTGGTAGTTGTAGTGGTGGTAGTGGTGTTCTTTCTTCTATACTTTGCACTTGTGATTCTATATAGAGACAATAAACGAATAGCTTTTTCACGCATACGATGCTTTTCTTGTCTTGTTTCTGTTTGCAAAGGAGAGTAAGAAGAGCAATGTTGCGAGTCTACACGTATGTATTTTTTTATAATATTTACAACCACCACAACACCTTTATCTAGTACGACTTGCCTCCAACACAGCCCCCCTCTGCATCAACCGATGCATCTCCTGCTCAAGCGCCTGCTTCCTCGCAGCCTCGTTCCGTAGTCGCGCTTGCTCGGCACGGTGGTGTTTCAAGCGCTCTTCTTGAATTGCTTGGGCTTCTGCCTATCAAAAACAAAGCATCAGACTTTTGGAAATAGATGATGGCGTATGAAGACGTTTACTTTTGCTCTAGCAGCCTGCTCCTTCTTATGCGCATTCTCACGCTGCTTCTTTGTGACTTCTTCTTGCTGCGTGTAGGTGCGACGGTGTTGTGGTTGGGGTGGTTTGGTGGTGGGAGGGAGGATGCGTAGAGTTTCTGTGGTTTCGTTTATATGACGTTGTTAGATTCTGCAGTTTACACGTTTGAGATAACAGAGATACGTACTGCCAGCAGATGATGATGATGCGTCCTTGGCCTCATCGTCGTCGTGACGTGATAGTGTGTCTATAGATGATTCTATCAAAACGTATTTGGTGAGATGCATGTCGCAGAGGCATAAAAGAGTGGTGTGGAAGTTTACTAGCAACAGTAGACCACGATTCAAGCGTGCGTGGTTTGAGTTCCTTCATTTTGGGAGCTCCTGATTCTAAAACAAACGTTTGTGAGCTTCAGCTACAAAAAAGAGACAAGTGATTGACGTACTGGCAACCTGCGACCATGATGTATCTTCAGCCACACGATGCGGCTGTTCTTCTTCGTATTGTACAGAGCTTTCGACATTCAGATGCCGTGATGTTGTGCCATTGTCCTCGTCTTCCAGAACAGGTTTGACGGATGCAGCAGCGGGATTTTCTAGCTCGGGTTCAGGTTTGGATTTCTTTTTGGATGCTGGTGGTGGTTTCTTCTTTTTTGATGTTGTTGGTTGTGATGTTATGAGAGAGTCAACGGGTGTTGTGGTGGTGATGGTGGATGATGTGCCGAATGAGAGGAGAGCTGCCGCGCCGAGTATGAGGATTATGATTATTGTGAGTATGCCGGTGCTGCTCATTGTGCTGTGTGGGGTGGATTTTGTATGGGTTTGAGACTAGGACTGCGAGGGGCAGGTGTTGCTTGTGGGCAGGGATTTGGAGCGCAAGTTTCGTAACGTGTTTCGTGTTGGCTGGAGCGCGTAAAACTGTCTTTATAATGTGTACTTGTATATTAAACTTGAGAATTGTCGCGTTACGGCACAAACAGAGATATAACTAGTGCCACAAGCATCCAAACGCTATTATACGAATATATGGAGCTTACTCCACTAGTTGTGGCAAGACATAATGCTCTACAAAACCAACAAGTTAGGCGTAGATCGAATGAAACGACGCGATCAAGTATATCTTACTGTTGCGCAAACATTCCACTCCCACATGATGGATACGAGATATTGTTGTATGCCTGGCAAAATGTGCATGTGTCTTCAGAGCACTGGGTAAGACGAGAACGTTGGTAAGAATGGGTCTGGTTTCTAACGAAGCCAGTTACGTTACCTTTTGCACAATTGGTATGGAGCCGTTACAATTCACTTTCTGTATTAAATTGCGTTAATGAACACTATCTCATGTATATACTCTTACGAATGCGGTATACCTTGTAGACAGGACTCGACAACGTCCCTGTATTAACACACGATCCCACTGCATACACACTCGCAGCCAAGAACTTGGCCGTATCATCACAATCTCCACCGATCGTCACCGTCTCAGCGTACGCAGTGGGTGCTTGATACGGCATACCACACATATACCTGGTGCCAGCATCACACTCTCCCTGATACGCACCAATTGACACACACGATGTACACATAGCATCAGTGCAGTTTGAGAGTGTCAGTTTCTGGGAGGTGCAGGAAGCTAGAGTGTAGGATGTTGAGGAGGGCAGGCAGCCTAGACTGTAAAATCGTGTGAGGTTTTGGATGGGGAGGTTTTTGAGGGAGAGATCGCATATACCCTAGCGTTGCAGATGCGCTCCAATTGCCGCTGCATGTTGCGTCGTTGTATGATACTGAGCTCCAGTATCTGTCGGCTGCTAATGCGTAGAGGGTCCAGGACGGTGATGAGAAGGCAAGTGGGAGGAAGAGCGGGGGGAGTAGTATGAGGGATATTAAGAGGTGGTGTTTGTGCATCTCCAGATGGAGTGAGAGAGGTGGGAGTGGTGCGAAAAATTGAGAGGTTTTAGGAGGTTCCTGCGCAATTTGTTACCAAGGTTTGATGCAGAGCCGACTTGATAAGGGTAAATTGTAGACTGCTGAAAGATCTTGGGTGTTGATCCCAGGTGTCGCCACTGAGCTGATATGATGTTGGTTGTTGACAACAAAACTTGGGCGAGAAAAGGGATTATGAGGTGGTTTTTGATCCTAAATGCAACCGCGTTAGCATGAATTGTCCACTACCAGCACCGTGAATCCGTGGCCTGATTCTTACTGGAATGCTTCGGCTAGCTTTTTCCTCGCTTGGGGTGAACCATGATTCCGAGTTTTGGAAAGTGACGACCACAACTTTTTCGTGCACCACCTACAACCCATTACAACGCAACAAGCTATTTAAACCTACTGTAAAGCTATATCAAACATGTTTGTCCCATTCAGGTATGTTTGGCTTGTGCTAGACCTACATCGGCAGTTGTAGCGACCGAACTTTGCTACCAAACACAAATACAACGCAGTTCAACATTTCCAACGTTTCAGCCTGATCCGCAATACTAATCTCATCCTCTATATATAGCAAGCGCAAGCTCGAAACTCTGGAGCTCGTCGAAGAGCACAATGGCGAACTCTTATGGATTATTCTCAACCGCCCTACATTCTTGAACTCGTTGTCCCCAACTCTGACCATGGAGCTCCACAGCCTGCTCGACGAATTGAACAACACTACTCCCGAAAGTCGTAAAGTTAGATGTATCATCTTGGCTGGAAATGGTCGTGGATTCTGTGCTGGTAACGTTCGTCGACATTGCTTGTATTTGAACACAGCACTGACCTGAATTCAATCTAGGCTTGGACTTTGTCGCATACTCCAAACCACGTCCCGGACCAGTCGACTCGCTCCTTGGCCAACAAAACTTTTCAAACCTCGTCCTCAAGCTCCGACGAATCCCACAAGCTGTCATCTCTTGCAACCAAGGACCCACCGTCGGTGGTGGTCTAGGAATGACGCTCGCCGCTGACGTCCGTATCGGAACACCCTCCTCCAGATTCAGTGTCGGTGCATCACGATTAGGTCTCACTGGTGGTGAATGTGGTATCTCATTCCACTTGCCTCAGATCGTTGGACGTGGATTGGCGTCCGAGATGATTTTGACTGGGTGTTTTGTTGATGCTGGTACGTTAAAAGCTATACACGTTATTTTACGGGATGTCACGGTTACATTTTTGTCAAATTAGAACGCGCATCCAAATTCGGCCTCGTAAACCACGTAGTCCCTGAAGACAAGCTCCGAGAAACTGCCCGCAACATGGCATTCGAGATGCTGTCCTTGTCGCCCAACGGATTGAGATTGTCCAAGATGGAATTGAACAATTGGGCTGATGGAATGAGTTTGAGTGCTGCTATTGCTGCTGAAGATGTTTACCAGGTAATGATGGATGAGAGTGTGGTTTTAGGAATTTGAAGATGGAAGTTGATACTGATTTGGTTTTTTTTAGATGTACTTGTCTGCGACACCCGAGAGCTCTGCTGTATCACGTAAATTCATGGAAAAGATTCTTGGCTCCAAGGCTGCCAAGATCTAGATGCTTGGAAATCCTAGTTTCAGTAGTTTTCCTGAATTCACAATAACAATAATAAAGTTCCACATCCCAAGTTTCCCTCGCTTGGTTTACATTTCAGGTCGTCATATATATGAATCACGTCCATAGTCTTAGTTTTTACGTTTCGATTAGTGCTCTCTGTCCTGGTCCTTGTAGTCTCGACAGCAAGAACTGTAAAATGTGGTTGATGACTGATGAGCGACTTTGTAGGTGGGGGTTTATACCGATCGCTGGTAATCTCTTAATGATGTTGAATTTGGATGGAAAGTATCTAGTTTCATCCAGTTTGGTTTTTCTTGTATCATGCTTTTTATTGGGATTATAGTCCCGCAAATACACTATTTAAACACTTAAACACCTCTTAAGTCGCAAATTACTCCCCGGGAAGTACGTTTGCGTCAGCATCTCAACTTGTTGCCAGCAGCAGTTTGGCTCATGCATTTTATTGCTGGGATTATAGTCCCGCTAATATACTATTATTAAAACACTTAAAACCCACTAAAGTTGCTAGCTACTCCCCATATGTTATTGGAATTACGTTTGCGTCAGCCCCTCAACTTAGTTATGACCAACCACCTCCCCATCCAGGAAACCCATACTTGTTGCCCGACTATATTAACTACCAGTGAGCCGCGACTGACACACCATCGTTCCTTAAGGCGATCAGCGATCCTTAGCGCGACTGCGTCCTACATACCGTCTGGTCTCCCAAACTGCGGTTTGCGACTCATCCACAACTCTGGTTCCTAGATTCTTTTTAAACCATTTCCATAGGCCGTCCTTTCTTTCCGCGACGCTTTTTTGGACAAAGTGAGCTCGTATCACACTCAAGGCCCATTAAAATTGATAGTATTCCATCAAGCAACTGAGTTTCCGTGGTGTAGTTGGTTATCACGTCTGTCTAACATATAATGGTCCACAGACGGTCTCCGGTTCGAGTCCGGACGGAAACATCAAGCGGCTTCTCTATTGCAGCTACGAATATTTTTATTATGCAAAACATGTTTGTTAATGCGATTTAAGCAATAATCTACACTAAAAAGCAGCACCTCTACATTCATAGACCCCAAATACAATCACCCAAACGACGACGACCGACAAGTTGTCGCGTAATACGCTTCATGATGCAGATTCCAACACTAAAAAAATTCCTTCCATCTGACCGTGTAATGGAAGGCCCAAACGTTTTGGTATATCATTTTCTGTCTACATAGCATCAGCTCATAAACATGTTTCCCTTTATCTCTGGCTGTTATTGACTCACACCTCACACAGCACACGACTGAGCGTTTCTACATTGTCACCGCAACGAGGAGAGAAAATTCAACTCTCTGCAGCCACGATTCATGTATTGGCATCACTGCGGTTTGGATTAAACCACTGCATTCTGTAGATAGCCTCTTGGCAAATTTCGAATTCCCTTCCACCAAACATATGTTTGCATTTACTTGAGAATACGATTTTGGACGAGGGTCTATCATGCTTTAAGGAATCGATTTCCGTATTTTCGGCTACTGCTCTGATGTATTATACAAAAAGCTTACATATTCGTCTTTTGTCGGCAGATGAATGATGAGGAAACACGATGAGAATCAACACGACAATCTCGCAACGTTGAAGATTCGTGCATTTCAATAACGTGAACGCCATTCTTCGACACCTTTGCGCGACAACGGTTTCACTTGAAACGTAGCATCACTTTCAAAACACCCAAATCTCTAACACAAACACAGCACAACCATCAAAAAGACCATCTTTTTTGTATGGCTGAAGTATTAACTCAGACCTTGACATCCCACCACCCAAAAATCCGTCGCTCACCACGCCGTCTCGGTAAACTGAAACAAAGCGTTGGATTTATCGACGTGAAACAGATTAAAGTTGTAAGTATCAGTTTGGATACATTTCATCGCATTGAACGATATTTGAAAGCCTGTTTTTGATGTCGCTTGAAACCACTCACCAACCTGTCAAACATTAGCACCCCCGCCCGCACTTCATAACACCACCACCACCCATCTCCCCATCCGCAATCCTTCTCACTCGCCAAACCAATACAGTAACACCACCACCACGGTATACAGGAATCGAAACACTCGTCTCACCCTTCCTCACAATGACAACACAGACGTCCTTCGAGTCATCAGACAGCAACCGCTACACTATCCCCGCCATCCCGCTAATCTTCTACCCACTCTCCTCAAACCCAACCACACTAACCATTCCAACATCCAAAATGATCCTCAACATTGTAATTCTCCTCGTAATCCAGCTGCTCGGTATCATCATCACGGGATCGTTGGGATTACACCAGTCAGAGACGCTATTTCGTGTGGATGCAAGTAAAATCACGCTGCTGGTTGATTACTATCTTGTAATGGGTGCTACGGTTGTGACTGTCGTGCTTGGGGTGTTGATGACGCTGATGCGCAATACGGAGGGGCTGATGAAGGTGTTGAGGTGGTGGTATGGATTTTTGGGAGTTGTGCTGGTTGGGATGGTGCTGGTGTGTGTGTTTGCGAGTGATGAGAAAGAGTTTTTGAGTGAGGTGTGTAATGTGGGGTATGAGGATGAGGTTGATGTGGATTTCTGTGATGCGGTTTGGGCTATGCTGCTTATACAGGTTTCGGCGGGCGCAACGGCGGTGCTTGTGGGTGTGGTAATGGCGAGGAGGGTGGTTGAGTCAAGTGACTAAAAACCGCCGTGATATCCAAATTCGCTGGAAGATGATGTTTATATATTTTATTGCCGCATAGCAAGAATAAAAAGGTCTAAAAAATTAAATAATATGATTTACCCCCGTTTTTTACATGGAAGTCGTAAAATCCCTCGACGGCGACGTACTAGCCAGCACCTTCCCAATTCCCTCCCCCTTTGTCATTTCAAGCCTCACAGACGGGCTGCTCCCATTAATCGACGACTTGTCTGAAACAGGTGATGAAGTCAGATCGAGCGCATCAACGGACGGCGCCAAGAGTTTCATGGATTCTCTGACTTCGACGGGAAGACCACATGAGGCTGGAGCTGTTATGGCGCAGCGTTTGTGGAAGATGGAGTTGCAGTCGTCGCAGACTAGGTGGCGTTCCATTACGCCGACACGGTGGCGACAGAGGTCGCAGCGGACCATTGTGGGTGTTCGGAGGAGTGTGAATCCTGTGGGAGAGGTGTTGGTGAGCTGGCTTGAGAAGATTCTATATGCTGTAAGGGAAAAAATCCAAGAGGGACGACGTACGATGAGGGATAGTATGCCCAATCCGTCTTATACTGCCTGTTGCAAGACCAGTTGGTTGGGCCTGAGAAGGAGAGCGGTCCAAATGGATTGAGTCTATGCGTGCAAGGTTTACGTGAGAAATATGATACCTTGAAGAACTGTTGCTCAAAAACTTCATCGGTAGAGAGCGATGATACGTACTGAAGTCGTCAACACTACTAGGATTTGAGAGATTGCTCTTCAAAGGCGAATCAACAGCTGACTGTAGCGAACCAGATGATGCTGCAAACTGTTTGTTGAGGGCGAGTCCACTCGTGTTTGAGCGGAGCAGTGATCCTAAGAGTCAATATGTCAGCCTGATGGTTTTTACGACTGCAAAAAAGGCTGGTTGTAAATGAATTATTACCACTAAGCATCCCCAAATGAATCTCATCCTCAGCAGGCAGCTCCGCCTCCACAGCCCTCAACCTCTTCAGCACCTCCTTCAACTGTGGCCTCTTTTCCGGATCGTCTTCCGTACACTCCAGTATCAGATTCAAGAAATCCGGTGGACAGTCGGATGGTACAGCGCCCCTGATTTCATCAGCATCAACACCAAACCCTGGTATAACTCGTTTGATATGGTGATCAGGATCTGCGATTCGTCGTGTAGCGAGCTCGGCAAGGACGATTCCATATGAGAATATATCGACCTCGACGGAAAATTCCATCCCGAGCACAATTTCGGGTGCCATGTATGCGTCTGTTCCGCAATATGACATGGCACGTTTGTCTTCTTTGGATTTGGCGGTTTGGCGAGCGAATCCGAAATCGCAGATTTTGATTCGCTTGTTTTCGGTTAGTCTATAGTATATCAAGTTTGGCGTTAGATTTGCAGGTTGGTTGAAGTTCGTCTGAAAGAGCAAGCTCGAGTCATAAAACAATCAATTGTAAGCGCGAAATGGTCTTTACAGGAGATTCGTTGGCTTCAAGTCCCGATGTATGATGTTGTGAGCGTGCAGGTAGGCGAGAGCTCTAGCAACATCTGTAGCAAATGAAATAACTTGTCTCCACGTCCATGTCTTTGAAGTGTCTTCCAGGTAAGATTTCAGGTCTCCACCTGGTACCTGGAAACGATTGGTGTTATTGGCTATTATCTTTGGTGCTATATGCTTCAAAACGTACGTATTCAGTCACCATGTAGAGCTTATCGCCATTTTGACTGACTCCCATGAAAATCGTGACGTTAGGGTGACGGCCTTGAGACAAGGAGTGGTGTCATGAGTAAAAAGGACACGAAAAGTGACAAAAGTTCGGTTCGTACTTTCTTTCAGAATTGTCATCTCTCTCGTCATGTACTTCTTAAAGTCGAACCCTTGACCAATGTGTAGAAACTCCTTGACTGCGACTTCAGTTCCTAGATAATCTGCTCGAAATACCTATGAAGAACAAAAATGGGAGTCAGCTTTCGCGTCTGTTAAACAATTGGTAAAAGCGTCAAACCTGTCCAAAGCTTCCATGGCCAATCTCTTCGAAATCAGAGAGTTCAGACCAGTCAATAAGGTCTTCAGCCATTTTGTATATAGAAAGCCCAACTCAAAAAATAACGCGAAAAGCGAAACAAGTTGCAACCGGCGCAGCTTGTGAATCCCACAAAAACCCCGGTCTACCCAACACGATGATGGCATCTCTTTTCTACGTGACTATATTTAGAAGAAAAAAGCGGTAGAAGCTTTTATAAGTGATGATCCCGCAAGTATTATGTTTGTGACCTTCTATTGCCTAGCATAGAATTTCTCCAGATACCCAACAGGCTTCCTATCCGAGTTCTTTTCAGTGCCATCAAAGAATCTCAATACATGAGTCTTTTGCTTCCACATATTCATAGTTTCTTCTAGTTCTGTTCTCCCCTTGAAGAGCAGTATATCAATGGTTGATGGGTCTCGTACAAATCGATGCTTTTCAAATTCAGCACGGATGCGGTTGCGGATGACGGGTTGAGGCAGGTCAAGCTGGTAGAATTCGACTACATCAGGGACCTGGTGTATGGGCGAGTGTTAGAATATAAGTGAAATGTTGTTGAATTCAATGTTGTTTACCGCACGTATCCATTCTCGATATAGCTCGAGGGCCCGTCTCCTAGCTACTACCAGAGAGTTTGATGAGTGGGTGACGACTGATGGGAGGAAGACCATGGTTGCTTGGGTCCCTATCTATTGTCGTCGATGATGTTTTTATGTTTTTGCAGAAATGAGTGCAAGGACAAAGTGTACGGGAAGAGTATTCATACGTGACGATAAGACGTACATTTACGTGAATTACGCAAAACGCTTCGTAATTTGAACTTCTTTGACTTGTTTGCGACTGAAATTACCTCTTCTAACGAAAGCAGACCAAACAGCAAATTGTGACGTGGTAGACAACCAATTCAGGCAGTGGATGCTCCTGATACGCGTATATATGAATGTTATCACTATGTTCGTCATTGATAAAGTGCTGAAAAAACCGTGGCAATCTCTCCTATTATCGTCGAAAACAACCTGCAGCTAGAAAGCCCAGGAAGAGGGGCCTCAGCTACCCGAGAGGCATCTCAGCTATCATGGTACGTCCCAAGACACATTTAAGCTCGTTTCGTCTTGCAAACGTTGAAAGATCTTGCACATTTTGTTGGTTTATCACATGGCGTCCAAAGCTGCTTTGCTAACCACGTCCTTATTCTGAGTTAGACCTGGGATTGGTTTCTTTATGAAGGTACATCAAGATCTGGACGGTTCCTCTTGCTTGTTTGGTTGTAGTTGGACTTGGGTTCGCAGCAGCACCTACCACCCCAGTTTTTCGCCGCTCTTGTGATTTACACGGAGGATTATGCTCCCTCATCATCAAATCATATTCTAATTCATCACTTTCATAGACCTGCATTCATAATCCAACCACTGCACAGTTGGCTACCCTACCATGAAACATTTCCTAACCATTCAGCACTCCCAGCATCAAGGTTTCATAGAACCAACTGCACGCATGGTTGCTTGTATACACCAGGATGAGCCTCATTCCTCCGTAGTTGCTGCCCACGTGTAAAACAACACCCGAGGACAGGCTCCTCACCAGTATAAACACCTAGGGAGCAGCGCTCTCCCTGTCGTGGGATACCAATGCCGAGAGGCCTTACCTTGCAGGACTACGGTGGTCGTACGACTGGCAGCTGCGGCACGACTTTCAGGTCTACATCCAATCGCTTTCTGGTATGTGTTTTGGACATTGTGGAAGTTTTTTGACTGTAATGTCATAATGTTGAACTTACGCTCTTCTCTCGTTGTCATGTAGTTTCACAGTTGGTCCAGATCGCTTCGGCGATACACGTTTGCTGTATATGAGGATGAAAAGGACCGTCTGTAGGTCCATCCAAGTTGGACGAATCAAGAAGCCATTCTGTTTTACCAGCTGGTGCAACTCGCCTTTGGTCCACAATTGCATCGCATATCCTTGCTCTCGTCCTTCAAATCAGCACCAACTTCAAGCGTCTAAAGTGGTTAGAACCCTTGATGTGCCGATACTTTCGTTTGTGCTTTGGAGGTGAGCTCCTGTTCCGTTATGTAATCAGTTACTCACAATTATCAGCAAATCGTTTCCATGGTGTAGTCGGTTATCACATTCGTCTAACACACGAAAGGTGGCCAGTTCAATTCTGGCTGGAAACAAAGGTACAATTGTATTGGCTCTAATTGTTGAGACTTCTTCTTTTGGACTGCTGCGTTCTTGGTCCCAGACGCCAAAACAACCAAACTTTTAATGTGATGCAGACGTCGCAATTTGCAAGTCTGGTGTCTTTGGTAGAGGCTTCAGCCCATGAAGCTGATGCCCAACCACATTTTTCCCCGCTCTTACTGACTCATTTTTGCAGCTTTTGGTATTTAGACAAATCATGCTTCCCGTAATGCATGTAACCAGTAATGCGGGGTTGAGTGGTTGGGAATATCCAGTTGATTTGGCTGACATAGATGCTCGCGCTGGTATGAGATAAAATGATATCATTCCTAGACCCAGCACATAGCTGCCGCATATTGGCGCCCTCGCACTACGCTTAAACGTCAAAATAGCAATCTGTGCTGCCTACTGCGGGCTTCGCAGGAGTTTGACGCAGTTGGACTGGAGGTGACCTCATGTTAGATTCTCAGACCCTACGAGAGTCATCTGTCTCAAGCAAGCACGTCGTTTCCCTGGTGTAGTTGGTTATCACACATGTCTAACACACAAGAGGCGGCCGATTCAATTCTGGCTGAAAGTATCTATTGAGGCTGGAAAATGGAGGCTCGAAGTCCTTAAATCAACCCATATTCTTCCTTTGTTACTCCATTGCTTGTACAATAGTTTATGTTTTCCGATCCTCACGTCATTGGAGGCGTATAACGTTACAGCTGGTCATAGTCCTTGGTAAAGGATCCATTGGAGCTTTCGGACTGATCTTCTTTTGCTGCTGAATGTCCCTTTTTAGAATTTGCTATACCAGTCGTGGTCTGTGAAGGAACCTGAATTGTTGCCTGGTTGAGAATATTTGGTTAGGTTGAGCCTTGTAAAAACTCGTCCGGGTATGTGACAATGAACGGAAAACACGAGTGACATCTATCGTGATTGAATCGTTTAACTCAAAACTCCTCATCAACTACTTTTAGAATCTTGATTCAAATTTGAAGCATCGCCGTGTTGCCCCGTACTACACCTAAACTTTGAGGCAGCAATCTCAAGCGCCATCCTAGGCTTAAAAGGAATCTTGAGTCTGTAGGATTAACCCTAACGGCCTCGCTTCCGTAACCTGAAAGCATCCCAAATCATGTTTAAGGGTAAACCGCAGTAGCTGCAGTCTACTTGTTATGGAACAAGGCTTATCGGGAAGGGCAGCGTGAAGTGGTGTTTACTTGGTGTTTACCATCTTGACTGCATTTTCGTTTATTGCTGCTGGATAATCTAAGATGACCGCACCGGTTGTCGTTTGTAGTTGTAGTGTTGTTGGGAATTTTTCAGAGCTTGGTGCTAATGTGGAGTCAACTGCATACTGATTTTTTTTTGTTTGCCTGTATGCTTAAGCAAAGTCACCGACAGTATTTGCGTCAGTGAAACTGCACGTAATTGCTTAATAGTGTCTGGTCATATATTAATTAACATTACTGTACTTATACTACATCTAATGCACTTCTACTACTACCTGCATATTTACATGTGTTTGAATCAGTTTGTCTTTTGCCGCCTGTCTTGGTAACAATCATCTGTTATCTCAAGCTTCACAGCCCGTTCAATCGTCGATGCTGGGAAAATCCACTCCAAAAGAGCTAGATATATCATCCCAACAGCGACAACCAGCACACTGATGTGGCCAGCGACATATCCTACACGTTTGTATCTCTCAAACATGTCTGCAACAGATCGCTCGGGACTTTGCATAACTTGTTCATACACCTTGGTGTTAAAAGTTATGTGAGGGATGAGCAAAAAAAAAACATTTGGAGGGGTTCCCAATACCTTCTCAGTCCGTTCAGCCACATCATACCAATCGTACATGGATTTGACTCGTTCGTGTAGTGCTTCTGGGGAGATGGCGTTCGATTGGATTAGGTGAATGGCTTTACTTACGGCAGCAACTAGTTCTAACAATACAAAGTTATGTGAGTGTCGTGCTGACATTGTTCAGATTTGTGCTTCCGCTTTCTTTACCATCTTGATCAGCTTGAGCAAACAGAATCAAATCCTCTGGCAGGATTTCAGGTACTCCACCTACTCTTGTACTTACTACCAAGAGCCTAACAAAATGATCGTCGTGAAAAACCATCAATGAACCAAAATCAACTATTTTTGCCACTTACCCGCACGAAGCAGCCTCAAGTATAGCAATACAAAATGCCTCTGTCAAACTCGTATTCAAGAAAATATGACCCCTCACAAGCACATCCCGCACATTCTTAGCTGGTATAGCACCCATCAGCTCAACACGAGACTCAAGCATGTATTGTTCACGCATTTGATCCAGTTGTACTCGTTTGGGGCCGTCACCAGCGATTAGGAAGCGAACCTTGGGGAAGTGGTGACAGAGTCGTGGGATTATTGAGACGAGGAGGTCGATGCCTTTGCGGTAGACTAGACGGGATGTTACTACGATTGTGACTATGGGGATTGAAGGAGTCGCATCAGATCATATATATATATATTTTAAATTTTTTTTTACCAGTGTGTGGATCTCTTGCATCAGGATTCGGTTGGAAGTCGTCAGCCACAATAGCGTTTGGGATGGTATATACTTTGTATGGGTCCAGTGATGCTCTTAGTATCGTGTTTTCTTTGCTACGCGGCAAAAATGATCAACTGGGGACGAAAGGCACTACCTCTCAAACACAAGGACACACACACATACCTGGTATTTGAGACACATATAACCGCATTACAATCCGACAAGGCAAACTTCAATAGCTTGTTGGTCAATATAGCACTGACGTCCGCAAATCCAAACAGCGAATGATCTGTAAACACTGTGTGTATGTTGAGCAAGCGAGCCAGTACGATAGATTCTTGACATAAGCTGCTTAAAGCCTAGTAAACCGATTGATATTAGGTCCATGGAGAAGATCGAGAAAAAAAGACAGGTACAGTCTTTTACTTGATGACCATGAACCACATCAATCTCCTCCCGTATAAAGATGTCACGTAAGATGGCATACATTCCATACACGGTTGGAAATGTTGATCCAGCATACACGATTGTCGTTGGAATATGGTATACTTTTAATCCATTCGTCAAGTAACGAACTCCAGATCGTGTCTTGTAGTGATGTGTGATGATTATGACCTAGAGCAGAGTTTAAGGACGGAATAGATGAGTAAAGTGAAGGAATTCAAGGAGAAAACTTATTTCCAAATAACATTTGTACATTACTTTATGGCCACGCTTGATCAATCGCTGCGACAAATGATACATGTGAGCTTCAACACCTCCAACTGACGGATAGAAGAAGTCTGAAACGAAGCTATAGTAATAGAAGAGTTAATCAAGTGACTGCGAATGTTATTAAGGACGGTTCGTACCAGATGTTCATCATTCGTATCTTTGATGAAAGCTCAAAAGTCGGGAGAATGACGTTGATGAGAGCAACAGGCAATCGCGACGCGGCATCAAGTTAATTTAGGCAGCGAACTATCTTTCTACTCGTGGGCTGTTCCTTTTTAACAATGTTTTATTGCTTTTCCTACAGTCTCGTTGTCGATAACTTCTCTCTTATTGATATATATCGCCCACAACACTCCAGAAATCAAGGAACAGGAACCTCAGCTAGTCAAGCTGCATCTCTGCGGTCATAGCAAGACGTCCGTATACGAATACAACCCTTGCTTCTTGCTTCAGACGTTCGCAGAGTTCACATCATCTCACTTGTTTTACCAAACAGGTTGATAACCACTTTGTTACAACGTGTTAGATCCATCTCAGACCTCTCTATCGAACCGAATGAAGATCTGCGTGACTGCTGTCTCTTGTTTGATTGTCACTGGACTTGGTTTCCGACGACATCAACCACGGAACAAATCCAGATGGCCCACTCTTCGGAAGGAGAAGAGGGATGCACAACTCACATAGAAGACATTCGTTGTCTGTCTCCTTTGGGAGAAGGAAGACGAAGGTTGCTTGAATAGTGCAACTTCTTTATATCGGTCTACGATTGAACAGGAGGGCAATCAGGTTGTCGCCAAGACAGGAACAATGCTAGTACAAGTACCACTATCAACAATCAGTCGCTCGGTTTAACCAATAATTAGTCACGATATGCTTATTGTGCCGATAATTCAACCAATATAAAACATATAACACGAAATGTGCCCTGTAACTCGATGTACCGGGTCTCCAAGTTCTTGATTCTTGCAGAATAGGTACAGTTTGACAGCTCTGAACAGCTCTGTATGTTAGGTTAGCTGTTCTGGTCGTAGTTGTCGGGTGCGTCATTGAAAGCGTTGGCAGACTGCGAGTGACAGATGCTCAGATGCTTCGATTTGTCTCGACGTTGGACGCGAATCCTATACAGTGGGGGAGGCGATGAGCTGTCACACTATATATATATTGTGATCGTCTATTAGATTTTGATAGCTGCTATACCCTGTGCCTTCGCCTCAACCGAAAATCAACAATCGAGTTACAATTAGTTGCAAAGGACGCAAATAGCTTGTTGCGGACACCTGCATCAGTTCCTTTCAATTTCAACACAAATACTGTCGATTTAAACGCAAGGAATTGGTATTAATGCTATATATGAATAAGACCCATCGTTGTTTTCCAATGTCGGAGTATGAATCGTGGAGTGTCGGAAATTGGAATGCCCACTCTCATTTCAACCACCGCCAGTTTAGCATTTGAAGGAGATACACGGACATGTCTTGCAAGTTCATCGCTTTGACTATTGCGCTTGCTGTGTCTGTTGTTGTAGCAGACCCAATTGCATCGTGTACAAAGACGTACGTTTGACAGTTTTCTGCTCCATTATTGGATGAACCAGGTTTTTTTTGTGAGCGATGCTCCATAAAACACAAATTAAATTACATTGATAATTAGGTATACTGTGTCGATTGGTGACTCTTGTTATGCTGTCAGTATTCGTTAGATGAAACCTCCGCTTGTTGTTGCAGGATTCAGTGGGCAGGACTAGCACTAACAAATGATGATTTTGTTTTATAACAGATTGCTCAAAATGAAGGTCTTGCGGACTATCACGTACTGGAAGCACTTAACAATGCGGGTAATGCTTTGCATCCTTTGATTCCCAAATTTCCCAATGTGGACTCGCCTTTGAAACACCAACATGATGCGATGTGCCAATTTTTTAAACTCATCAATTCGATATTCAAACATTATTCTTTTTGTGTTAGGCACTGCATTGAACTGTGACGCCGACTATATCTACCCTGCACAAGTACTTTGCATTTCCACAACACCTCAATCTTCAACAACCAGTGTATCCATTGATGGTGCTTGTGGTGGGAATGTAGCTTGTCCTGCTGGTCTTTGTTGCTCTCAAGTAAGTTGCGAAGAACCTTCAACACGTTATGACTGTTTGCTGATTGATACTTGTTAACAATCCCTCTCTAACAACTCTAGTACGGATGGTGTGGAGCTTCAGCAGATTACTGTGGTGCCGGATGTCAATCCGGAGCATGTGGGTCTACAGGAAACGTACAAGCTGGTCGCTGTGGTGTTTCCGATGGTATTCAATTTGCGACCTCATGTGGTGATCCAACCTATCCTTGTTGTTCACAAGTAAGCAGTTGCTTTCGGTTACTTTTTAATACTTCCTACGTGAACTGACTATTACAAATGAAAACAGTATTCCTGGTGTGGATTTACTGACGCGTATGTTCTGTTTCTATCGCAAACCAGTTACATGCTACGATACCTTATTGACTCGTTCCGTTGTATGCTCTAGACATTGTGGTGTCGGATGCCAGACTGGGTTTGGGACATGTGGAACTACTGCTAATGCTCCTGCTGCCAGTGTCGCTCCTAGTGCTGCTCCCGCTGCCGTAAGTTCGAAACAAGCTTCAAAGTCCTTGACAGAAGTATTGACGTGTCAATTAACATGTCCTTCCATTAAATGAAGAGCAATATGGCATCTGCTACACCAACTACCACGACTCCACCTGCTGCTGCAACAACTGTTGCTGCAGTATCAGCACCTGGATTCGTAGATGCAAGTTTAAACCGTTGTTACACGGAAGGATATGGATGTAAGTATAGCTTGAACATCCGGCAACACACCGATTACATTCAAAAACACATTTTTTGATATCAAGGTCCACCGTCTCTATCCAATTACAGCCTGGTCCCAGCAAATTCAAGTTTCAATGAATCGACATCGACCATAACTTGCACATACAATGACGGCACTGTATGTCCAGCTGGCAACGGCTGTCCCAACTGGTATCGGATTTGTGTAGACGAAACGAATGGAGGCCAGCCATCCTGTTGTACTACCGTTGATTTGGGTGGAACTGCGCTCAATGTTACTGCGTCATTCGCATCCTCAGATTACACATTCACGACTTGCTATTATGGGGATAATTTGTGCTTGTACAGTTTGGATTCTCAGGGGTATGACTCGGCGAATAATTTGTGGCCTCTGCATAATGCTACTTTGAATCTGGCTTCTTGCCCTCATGGCATTTTTAATTGTAATTCGTAAAAGGATATTGAGGATGGCGGTGTAGAGACTGAGGATACATTTGGTCGAGGTTTAAACATGACTTACAAGCAGGTTAATGGTTGAAGAAATAATAATATTTGGGGGTGGAAACTTGAAAGATTTAATGGGCTTTGGAAGCAGAGCTGAAACTTTGATTTTACTTTGGGCGTAAAGAGAGACACCAATACTAATAAACGACTCTTGACCATCGACATGTCTTGCAAGATATTGAAATGATTTGCTTTTATATTGCTACACGGTCGTGCAGGATCGACGCTTGGTGGCCGGTTGATGAGGCTCGACGTTTTAGTCAACCTTAAGGCACGGATGCCGTTGACGGCTTGTACAGGAACAAGTCGTTCGTTTGTGATAGCAGCGAGGGAATGGTGTAATTAATTGGAAGATGTGACGTTGACTTCCTCCCAAACAAGAGGGAACAGAATTTCAGACATCCTGTCGTTCGTGAGAGCCAACGATACCAACTTGTTTGGGGTCTGATTGTAAGCCACGATATCCCTCCGTATATCTTGCAATCTTCAACACCAGCTCTACTGGTAGCCTTCCAACGATGTCTTTGCCATCAAAAACACAATCATCGAGCTAGATGCAGGGACGCAAATAGCGTGCTGCAGCCATATGGGTCGTTCCAAGCCAATTTAAGAGTAAAGAAGTGCTATAAATGCTGTTAATTAAAGAAAACATTCAGAACCCTGCTATAGAAATTTGTTGCTCAGCGAGACTCTCTGCTGAGAGCTTTTCTTCAACTATGAATATTTCGCGACATGTATGTGTACCTTGAGAAACGGGACAAAGCTTCACCACCGCGTACATACACGAAATCGTAGATTTCACTGCCTCTCTTCCATGACTCTTTTTGTTCGTTGAGCTTTCTGTCGCAGACTCGCACGTTTCGCTTCGAGCAATCTGATTGGTCAATCCATTCAAGCCTTCCAAAAAGGAAAAAATCTCCAAACTCTTACTACAAGCTAAATAGGAGCAGAGAAATAGTTCTCGATTGTTTTATCGTTCCTGAGTAAGAGTAATCAGCTCGTGGTTAAGTCAAAGAAGGCTTCGAAACAGCCGAACGTCCTCCGCATTGGAAAAACGCACTAGTAAGTCAAAGTTCCTGTCACCCAAGTTTTTTTTTCTTGTTTCGATTGAAGAATAGGCACTTTCATTGCCAAACTATATCGATTTTGAATATGAAAATCCGCTGCATGTTGTGTATGGTCTTATGATGTCTCGTCAAACTGCATCTCTTCTCTTTCCACACGTGTGAACTTGGTTGGTGTCTTGCTGATAGAAAATTTGATATCATAGGTCATTCAAGCTTCAGTTGGAGCTTCGACTTTTATCTAGCTAGTAGCTGATCGCTTAGGGTACACCGCTACTAACACCCAAACCAAAGGTGGTTTCACCACACTCTAGATGGCAGCAACCTCCCACCAATCAACTGGAATAGCTCAACAATCGCAACAAACGGACGTAAAGACTTCTATAAACGAGGTGGATTATGAGGTCGGGTTGACTGACGCTTCTGAAATCACTCCGCCGTCACCAAACGTAAACCACTCATCCTCTGCTTCTTCTGCTGGCTCTACTGTCTCTTCTTTATCTGACGATATAGCTCCTGCTACGCCACCTACCATGAAACCATACGCCAACGGTAAAGATGCTGTCACTCAACGACCGAGACCAACCGCAGGTGTTAGACAAGTCAGGCCAGCAGATGTATTCATATCGCCACCATCTAGACCAGTGCCCTCACAACAAATGTATAGTCCAACTTTCTTTGATCCATATGCTCAGCAGCAACAGCACCAAGGTCAACAACAGCCAACCATGTACTACGATGTCAACCAACAGCAACAGATTGTAGACAGTCCATATATCGGCCCCTTCTATTACTATATGCCAGAACTAGCCCAACACAGCTCGCAATCCTCAGTACAAACCATGCCATCACCCTCAACAAACTCAAACCTCAATATGTCACCATTCGCATTCTACTCACCCGAACGACCATACGTAGATTCAATACCGTCTCTCGTTATGCCTGCACCATCCTTCCCAACTCCAGCCAGACCAAATAATACTAGTAATAGACCAGTACTGATATCACCTCATATGTCACCAGTAATGTCACCTAATATGAGCCCTCACATGTCACCGATAATAGTGCCAAACAATATGAATCAGTTTCAGAATCAGCAGTCTCCGAGAATGAATCCTGGATTCATGATGAATCAGATGATGGGTCCTCCTAGATCACCATTGAGGAATATAGCTCCACATATGTCGCCACAGATGAATCAAATGGGACCAGCGGGATTGAATACTAATGTCTATGTCCGTGGTCTAGATCCTACCATGACTGATGACAAGTTTTATGAGATTGTCAAAGAGTAAGTCCTTTACGGTAGTCATCGCAAGCTTCTTCTGTTGTTGCCTCACACGCAAAATTGTCAACGGATTTTTCTAATGCTTCAAATCCAAATCAAACAGATTTGGTTCTATAGTAAGTGCAAAAGCTATCGTGCACCTGCAAACCGGTGAATGTAAAGGTTTTGGATTTGTCATGTATGAACGTGAATCAGAGGCTCGGGCTGCCATGAATGGATTGGAGGCAAATGGATATCAAGTGTCGTTTGCAAGAGTGGGACCAAGGTTGGATTCGGTATGTAAACTCGCTGGGGAATTTTTGTTTGTGATTGTGCAAAAATACGAGATCGTACTAAAAGTCGTGATGTTTCCGTAGGACAACTTCAATGTCAGGATGTCTGATTTACAAGATCCTGGATCAACAAATGTGTACATTTCAAACTTGCCAGTGGAATACACTGAAACAGTACGTACCAGCTTGTGTCTGAAAGACATGAACCAGCGTTTTGGATTCCAGTTTTTTGCCTTCATTTAATCAAAATTGGATATACATTAACCAAAACAGGAATACCTCTAGAACCTCATTGAACTCATAAAACCTCAAGTAGTCCTATCAGCTAAAGTCCTACGAGAAGCAAACGGAAAATCCCGTGGAGTTGGGTTTGCCAGGCTGGAATCTCGTGAAAGCGCAGTTAATGTCATAACACGATTCAACGACCAAACAATTCCTGGAACGGATATCGCATTACAGGTCCGATTCGCCGACAGTGAAGCTCAAAAGAGACTCAAGACTATACAGGCGAAGAATCGAAAAATTGTACGGAAGCCCCAGTAGTGGATTGAATTTTTTGCCTTGTCGTCTCACACCCTTCATATACGATAGGGACCAGGCATGCCGCTCCAAATGTCTCCAGTACCATACGGCAGTGTACCATATGGCGCCATATATGCTGGTAATCCCATGCCACACGGCATGATATTCCCATCTGGTGCTGGAAGTGTTGATTCTGCTTCGGACTTAGTGGATGATATGGGTCGACTGCAAGTGAATGAGGTTGAGGATGAGGAAGAAGTTCGGCTGGATGAATATCATGAGGAGGGTGATGGTGGTGCTGTTGAGCAGGAGCGGGTCGAGGCAAGCGAAGCAGATTTTTTTGGGGTTTACTTAACTGAGCCTAACACTCATTTTCATATAGCCATTACGTCCATCTGATTTACTCGCTGTTACATCAAATGAAGAGCAACAGCCAGAACCAAGCTCAACTTGAGGAATGGGAATGTGGGTGTTGAGATTTTTGGCAGTGAGTTTTGTTGTCTCTGTTTGTGAGTCTTGAATGGAAAATACCTCAAAAAGAAGCGGGGGGAATATAGAGAAGAGAAGAAGAAATTTGATGAAGGAAACCTGAAAATGTAATTGCTGCCTTTTTGTGTGTCCGACTGTAATGATATAAAATCAACGGCAGAGTCACCCCTCAATCTGTTGTGTGAATTCCGACTGTTTTTTGGCAAACCATGTTCTCACTATACGGCTCCCTACACGAACGCTACCTATCCAACCTGAATCGCGACGATAAAAAATGGATCAACCCTTCCGTGCACGGCGTCCTCTGCATCCAAGGCAATTCACCAACGCGCACATCTTTTGATTCATCAGACTCGATAAATGGCACACCAGAGGCAATCGATACGCCACAAGAAGAATCCCGAGCCATCCCATCCCTAGCTGGCCTCTCCCTGCAATCCTCATACGCTTCCAACATTGGCGAAGAGACACGCAACGATGTGCGTCAGTTAGACACGCAGATTCGAAATCTGGCGTCAGAGAGATATAATAACGGGCACGAGAGTACGAGACTTGCTTCTATGACGACGTATGATACGTTGAATAGGTATAGAAGGGAGTGATCGGTACGCAAACAATCGTATTATTGGACTTACACTTGTTTTTTTTTTGCAGAGACCATCTATTAACACACCGAGGAAACATCCCACATGTGCATGATCGTGAAATCAGATTCGGGATACGAAATGATAATTTCGGACATGCTAGGCTACCGAGAGATGCGACGTGGGCTGTACCGAGTGAGACTAATTTAGAAGAGTTACGGAGACAGGAGAAGAGGTTGCTGATTGAGTTGTGGGCGCAACAATGGGTATGAGAGTCTTTCTATCGAATGCGAAAAACATCCCTCAGAAATTGATGATATACGCTTTCTTTCTTTGGTAACAGGAAAGCTGTCGACCTCCTCAGACGAAATGGTATGAAATGGCTAGTTCGCAGTTCAGTGATGAGCTGAGGAGGAATCGGTCGATGCTTTGTGATCCTGGTAGGCTGGATTTGATCGATTGTCTCTGGCTATGGAATGTGCTAATAAATGTTTTTTGCGTGTGTATTAGTGTATCGCCAACGAGAATCTGAAACCAGATCCAAAATCTTGGACATGCATCGAACATTGCAAGCAGAGACAAATCTGTTTCCACAGTAGAATTAGTTATATTTACTTAGTTAGGAGTCACTATAGTCTACTTAGAGAAGAAAAGAATTGCTTCAGTTCGATCTTGTATGTTGTTAGTCCAATCTCTAGTCAATATCACAGTCTGAACCTTGGATCTACATGACTTCTCTAAACATACAACAGTATGGATCAGCAAGACCAGATCTACTATCTTGGATTTGCATCAAGCACTTCAAACGGCAGGGACTGCGTATCCATAGTGAAATTAGTTGTATTTAGTTCATGAGTAAATTAAAATAGTTAAAGTACTAGGGAGAAACTAAAACGATTAATGACAGCCGAACTATGCATGTTCCATCTTCGCAGTCTCACCCGCATCAGGGTCTGAATCTAAAATTTAACTTGTTGCTTCCAACATCTTTTGTCTTGTTCGAATACTCTTCTCGTTCGTCCTCAGACATGGAAGCCCATTTCTTCGCACGTCGATGATTCACCCATTGGTAGTGGTAGTGTTTGAAAAGTACCAGAAGGCTAGTGGGCAAAAAAGGGAAACATAAACCTTCTTAACAGTTTTCAGCACTATGTCAGCAACTTACTTACATGGCAAGTAATGTAGTCCCAACAAAGATCGAGTTCCCACGCTTGAATCTGGGTGCATCGTCATCTCTATACACTTGAGATGCAGCAACTTGTCCAAATGAGACAGCAGATATGAGCATACTCGTGGCGATGGATCGTCTAGTGGAGTCATGTGAAGCAATGAGGCAAAAAATCATGCATGCAGGGACATAGAATTACGGCACTGATGTTAAAACTCACTTGTTCATGGGATTCATGTTATTAGCCAGCCACGATACGTGTAACGGATGGAAGGACGGCCCTGCACAAAAACAGGGAAGTATTCTTCAGGTGACTTTCACAGCTGAATGAAACACTGCAAGACATACATGATAACGTGAAGATCAAAGCAGCATACAGTGGCCATTTAGAGTCAGGTAGCAGTACCAACAATACCAACCCAACAGCTTGCCATACAAGAGCAAACACTGAATGATACGCTCGTTCATTCAGTTTGTCCGATGATCTAGTCACTGTCACCATAGCGATAACGCCAAATATGCTAGCTGGGACTGTTAAGAGGTTGGCGTATACCTGATGAGGGGAAGAGCAAAAAAGTAGTAGGCAACCGTATCTTATGACTTTGAAGCTCAAGATCACGTACAGTATCAAACCCAAGCGACTTGATTACATATGATGAGAACAGTCCAATTTGTGGAGAAGGCATCTGAGAAAAGATGCCAATGAAGACGTGTATCCAGATATTCAAATCTGAGAGTGACTCTTCGATATCTTGTCGAGTAAACGAGTCTCGCGACTTAGCAGCCTTTGTTGGGTCATCTAGTATAACTCTCGTTACTGATATTTGCGCTTCCCGTTCGGTAAAGAGGGGGTTGCGGCGAAGAAAACTTGTTGTTTTGGTTGGGTTGGTTGGAATCACGAAACTGAAGACACGAAAACATTAGAATGCATAAAACGAAGGAAAATAGGGATGACGCAAGAGAAAGGAGGCACCCTCACAAGCAAACCAGCCCCAGAATGATGGTAGCAGCACCATCAATGATAAACATCCATGACCAGCCAGGAAGACCACCAATTCCCCTCATTCTCAGTATAGCAAATCCCAGGAATCCAGTGCAGATGTTGGCAATACCATAAACTGCATATAGCCATGATAGCCTCGTAGCGAATTCACCCTTCTTGTAGTATGTGTTCAGATACATGATTGCGGCTGGTAAGAAGACACATTCTGCGACGCCCAGGAGAGCTCTTGTTATCAGGTATTGCGTTCGGCTAAAAAACATTGAATGATCGAATTAAGGTCGAAGTGCAAACCGCTTTCTGCTCGACTAGCTACCCACTTGGATATAAAAGCCTGAGAAACCGTGACAATCCCCCAGCATATACACGAAACAGGTATCGTGATACTCGGACCAAATAGCCGCGTCAGCGAGTTCAGT
Source organism: Synchytrium microbalum (assembly GCF_006535985.1). Classification (NCBI taxonomy): domain Eukaryota; kingdom Fungi; phylum Chytridiomycota; class Chytridiomycetes; order Synchytriales; family Synchytriaceae; genus Synchytrium; species Synchytrium microbalum. The sequence continues at coordinate 250,968 of NW_022158360.1, forward strand.
GGCACTTGAGCGCAAGAGTATGCGAGAACAAACACTGCTGTTCCCAGATTGAAATCATTGACGCTCATGTTCGTGTCTCCTGTTATGTTGTCACTAAAGTCAAATGCGTGAGGCCCACGGATTTATTTTTTTGTCCAGCGAGAACTACCTCAAAGCAGAAGCAATATTCCCTCGATCCACTTGAAGAACAAAGAAGATGAACCCCATTAGAATTAGTATACTCCTATCCACTTTCTTGACGATCCTATAAAAGTGCAGCCAAAATATGTCAGGTTCAGCCAATGATCTCCCGTAATATGCTTCATCAAACACAGAGCTACACGATCCGGCCTCCCATTCTCTGAATTCTCTCAAAATGGATTCAAGATCCCTCTAATCCCTTTGTTCCAAAATCCTGTGATGCCCTCACTAGCAATTGACAAACTCATGGATTCAAATGCTACATACATCTTTTCTTCATCCTCACTCCAGACCAGATCTTTGCGAAAGCCAGGTACAGATCTACAATTACATCCGTTAGAAGAAGGTTCTTTGCAGTACACTGATATGAAAACGATCCAAACATACTCGTCGTCAACATTTTCCGTTCCAGTGATAATCGTGGCATCCTTCGTCACGACATCAATAGCGCGATCATCCTTGCTCGATGCTCGTGGCCTGAACAAGGTCTTAGCGAACCGCTTGACGTGAGAGTCCATCCTACGACCAACTTGATGTTTTGTAAAAAGCGCGACAACAGGAAAGCTGAGAAAACCTTGTATCGGTCGCCCCTCAAAGCGGTATGAGATATGGTTTTTGAGGGTATTTTGAATGGAATGTCTGGAAATTGTTTGAAGCAACACGCTTTGCACCGCTCAATTCTTCACACTTAAGTTTGTAGTGACGCTGATAAAGTGATCCTTGGATTTAGAACCTAACTTACTAGCATCGATTCTTATCGTAAAGCACTCAAGTTGCATATCGCAGGCCGCTGATCTATCTAGAGCTCTTTTGGTCTAGAAAGTAATCAACATCAACCATGGCAGCGATGTCCGTCATGAGGCCACTACTGGTCGCAGTAGCACTAGCTGGCTCACCACTGTTACTAAATATCCTATATTTTCATCTTTTATCCCCTTTAAAACATGTACCAACACCACTGACGGTGAAATTGCTTCCAGCATACCGTTTTCTCTTGACACTTTTTGGAGGCTCGATCGAACACACTACCACTACCTGGCATCAAAAGTACGGAGGTCTCATTGCTTTAGGAAGGGATACGATATCTGTTGCGTCGCCTGAGCTGATTAGGCAGTGTGGTAAAGTACTTAGTGTTGTAACGACTTTTTTTGTTACCATAAAATTCATATCCAATTTCTCTATATTTTAGGGGTAGCTCAAAACGAGCTCCCGAAATCCCACATCTACAAATTCTTTCACTTTGGGTTTGCACTAGGTGTCAAGTCAGCCATGTTTACAATCCTCGATAAGAATGAACATCGACGAGTTCGCCGTATCTTGTCGCATGGATTTAGTGTCAAGTATCTTGCCGGATTGGAGCCTACCATGCATGAGATTGCGAATCGTTTGTTCAGAAAGTATGCGGATGGATGTGCTGCTAGTAGTAGTGGCGTGCTGGAAACTAATATTTGGAGTGATTGTAATCTGGTTGCGCTGGATGTTGTTGGTAAGTTCTTTAGAATATGTGCATTAAGAAATGCCTTTATACGGAAAACATTTTTGTAATTTGTTTTCGCAATAGGAGCAACAACATTTGATGACTTTCACATGATTGAAAAGGGTCATAATCCTCTTGTAGATGATATTAAGGCTCTATCGAGAGTATGTTTGGATGTCACAGATCTGAACATCAGCTTAATCTAATGGACTTCCTTTTTGTATAGGTCGGAACATACCTCTCAGCATACCCTACCTTTTTGCATCCTTGGATTCCAGAGATTCAAAGAGGAACCGAAAGTGCAAAGAGCGTGTTCACTTTCATGCAAAATCTGATTGCCAAAAGGCGAAAGTCTGAAAAGAGGATCGACTTGTTGCAAGTCATGTTAGATGTTTCTGAAAGTGATGCTGGTAAACTTGAGGTACGGTTGATGCCAAAAGAAAAATACTTGGGTCTGACATTGAATCGGTTCTCGATCCAGGATGAAGAAGTTATCGCTAATGCCGTGGACCTATTACTGGCTGGGTCTGATACAACGTCGTCGGTATGCGATGATTGTCGTCAAAGCAAAACCTTTTCTGATTCACTTGTTGTTGTAGACTATGAGTTTCTTCATAATCAACATGATACGGCATCCCAAACACCTTCAACTCGTTCTAGCTGAGATCGATGCTGCACCACTTGGAGCCAACGGGCATATATCTGCAGATCACATTAGAAATCAGATGCCATATTTCAATGGTAAGTACCTTGCAAATCGAACTACTTTGAAAACCGCATGCATATGGTATCTCTTCCTCGTTGTTTTAGCTGCCCTATACGAAACAATGCGCCTCTTCCCAATATCAGAAAGCCTGCCTCGAGTATCGACCACCGAAATGGTTCTATCAGGCTACACAATCCCAGAGGGCACGACCATCATGCTCAACATGCACGCATCCCATTTGGATCCACATCGATGGGAAACACCACAGACATTCAACCCAGCACGATTCATGCCTGGTGGACCAGCAGGCACTATATCAGATACGCAGTTCGTCGATGGGTATTGGCCGTTTGGAGTTGGTTCTCGGAACTGTATCGCAAGGAACTTTAGTTTGCTGGAGTTACGGCTTGTGCTGGCGAATCTGTTTTTGAAGTTTAGGATTGAAGAGGTGAAGACTGGCGGGGTCGAGCAGAGTTTGGAAGTCAAGTATGAGGGGACGATTGCACTCGTTTCTGAATGTTTTAAGGTTGCAGTGTCGCCAAGGGTGTAACTGGTGCTGAAATTTCTGTATGATCAAATTAACTTGATGTGTATTTGAATGTAAATCTGGGGTTCGATTGATGTCGTGTGACTCCTAACTATAGCGATTACGAGATCAGCGCTCCTGCAACAGAAGTTTTGGTTGGCGGTAGATCTTTTACAGATCAGTGCTGTTTTCACAGCTCATTCTCATTAACAGAAGGATCTGACTGATTCCTTTCCTTTTCTTTCTCCATTTTCTCCAAGGTTGCATCAGATCGAAACTCAAAGCTCGATTTGTGTGTTTGACAGGTTAGATGACACCAGAAACAACCGAAGCGCAGGCTCTACCACTTTTAAAACGCGTCAATATCAAGCTCATGTATTCACATTGACGTGAATTTGTTCAAGAGGTCCCTGTTGCAACTGTCAGCACCTTCCCACCATCAGAGCACATTATGTCAAAAATATCACGTCGAGATGGAGCTGTCAAAGTTCAGTGCATGTCAAATTATATCCTCGCGAAGAAAAGCATTTTTCTCCACAGGCTGTAATCAGTGAAAAAAAGAAACTCCCAGTCTCACAACCATCCAAACTCCAAAAATTGCAAACTTTAACAACTCTGAATCTAACAGAACAAGGCCTCTAGTAAGCAACAAGGCAGCATACCAAGCCTATTATATTGAATCTAATACTAAATAAAGCTACTTTTTCCTTTAGACTTGATACCAAAACGATTCAAAAAGCAATCAAGAATGGCTAAAGACGCTCACAAAGATCCAATCGAAACCACGTAAGTTGCATTGCAGCAAGCAGCATATTATCTTGAATTCAAAACTAAGTTGCTCTTTAATGATCACTTAGGGTGGATGGAGCTCCCGTCCACAAGGCCTACCCACTTCCATCCACAGACGTCTATGAAAAGATTCCGCATGCTGGAATTCCACGTGCCAATCTCGCTCGTAAGTGCTCTCGATCCAATATCTTGTCCACGAGAACATTGAAGTCTACGACACTTTCGTTGAGTAGATCCAACATTTCACTCATATGATTTTTGCACATGTCAATTAAAGTTTAAGAACCAGTTTTTTTTACTGATTTGCATACAATATTACGATAGCTTCTGCTGAGCACCCGAATGGATCTTCAGACATACACCACAAGAACTACTCTGTACTTCAACAACACATTGCCTTCTTTGATCCGTAAGTGAGGTTTTTGATTTTGTTGGGTTTGTGCGGGATTGAGGTTATCGATCGCACACGTGCGGTGTAATCCAAATCAGTTTATACGATCGAGGGAATGCATCGTGGAACTTATCTCGATGTTGAACTCTTCGGACATGTCAGCATGTTGACATGTGTTAGTTTGTATGATAACCTTGTAGAAGAAAAAACATTCTCTACCGGATTTTTACAGTACTTCATATACTCTTACTCACTCCAACACCATTTCCATCCACTTTTTCATAAAGAGACAATGATGGAGTCGTATACCCTTGGAACACATACTCTGGATTTCGAAGAATGGGCTTCGTGATGTCATACTCCTTCTTGGCTATGCTCTTCATTCACTTGAATATGGCTTACCCTACTCAAAGTAAGCCACACCATCATCAATACCATGATCCGTTTTTTTGTCCGAGAACTAACATGTCAATACACGTCACCTAGCATCTTGGATTCCAAACCCAGCGCTACCTATCTTCATTGCCAATATTCACAAAGTGAAACATGGAAGTGACACTGACATTTACGGTATGCTAAAAAAGCACATCCATCAAATCATTTGATGCTTCAAGCCAGTCGGCCATCAAAAATTGCTTCTCACACACCACTCTCTTCTATCAAATTAGACTCTGAAGGCCGATTCCGACCAGACCAATTCGAAGAATTGTTCTCTCGATTTGGTAAAACTCGCAAAGATGCATTGACTGCTACTGAAGTTCGTATGATGTTGTCTCACCAACGTCGTCCTTGGGATATCTTTGGCTGGATTGCATGCTTCCTCGAGTACGTCAAAAATAGGTTGGAGGAAGTTGTGACCTGATGTCAAATTAACCGCCTAATCAATCGTTTTAGGTACTTCACCTTGTGGCTATTGTGTGGTGAAGGTTCTGGTTTTGGGTCTGACAGCTACGTAAGTGGAATTCCATGATACAAAGAAGTGTCGATGATTCGTATCATCATTTTGGTTATATTTTGGCTGCTTTGATTTTGCCCTTCCAAGTTTCACGCCATCGAACAAACCCAACTCCCGTCATCCGAAAATCTTTGAAATCTGACTTTACGATTTCTTTTCACCACAGATTACAAAGGAAAACATCCGACGACAATATGACGGCACCCTCTTCTTCCAAATGGAAGCCAAAGAAAACGCACGCAAGCAACAAAAGGTTGAACGTTCCGAAAAGGCCAAGAAAGCTACCACCAACAGTAAATGCCCTGCTATTCAAAATTGTTTTCGTTTTCGGTATAGCTTCAACAGCTGATTTATCCCATCTTTTCTTTAGCTGCCCATAAAAAAGTGGTCGAACCTGTTCAACATATGGTTGGCAAGGAAGAATAGCTCCATCAAACAGTTTGGATGGAACAAATCAAGAGGTATCAAAAGTCGTGTATTATGAATGCAAAGAATTTAAGGAGGGATGTATAAGAAAAGATGTATAACAACAAAGTATAGGGAAAGTGGGTTTTGCACAAATTTATATAAACTAGGAAGATGATGTTTCTTCTCTATTGCTCAAAAGAAATTGTGTTTGGACTAAGCGCAAGACCTATCGCTCAAGCCGAAGATGGCCTTTCTTTGCAACACCTTTCAGGTATTCTCAGAGCAGTCAGTCGATATGGTAAGTTCGGAGAGAAGTCCCGGTCGTCAGATCAATGCAAAGACGATCAATGCAAAGACGTCACATAAACGGTCTGGAATGTTGATCCAGCATACACGATTGTCGTAGGAATATGGTATACTTTCAGTCCATTCGTCAAGTAGCGAACTCCAGATCTTGTTTTGTAGTGATGCGTGATGATGCTGACCTACCAAAGAGTTGAAAGAAGGAGTAAGTAGTGAATTGGATGCGGAAAATTACAAATTAAATAACAATAATTGTACATTACTTTATGACCATGTTTGATCAATCGTTGTGATAAATGATACAGGTGAGCTTCGAGACCTCCAACGGAAGGGTAGAAAAAGTCTGAAACAAAGCAGCATTCGACCTTGATACCCGTGTAATTCCTTTTTTCATTCTCTTGTTGAAGTCTCTTAGACGTCCTAACATCGCCTACGACACTCGATCTGGAGAAACCAATGAAGACGGACCGCAGCTACTCAAGAGGCATCTCTGATGTTATTTTAAGTCGTCCGTATACGAATACAGCCCGTGCTTCCTGCTTTAAGACGCTGCTGGAAGACTTTCCAGTTTTTGTTTTTTATCACATGTTTTAGAATATATACGATACATCCATTTCAGGCTTCCTCATCAAGCCAAACGAAGTTCTAGCTGGATCATTTATCTTGTTTATTTGATTGTCACTGGACTTGCTTGCGAACGACATCAACCACCTCAGTTTTTTGCCGCTGTTTTGATTTACAACGAGAATTGGGACCTCTCACGGTCAGAGAGTATACTATTGCTGTACTTGATCTAAAATCCCAACTCAACCATGTCCAGTCGGCATGGTTACAATCAACACCATTCAGCTCATTCAGCACTCCAAACCATTCACCAACAAAGTTTCATGGGCCTACTAAATGGATGGTCGCTTGTATATTACAACAATGAAAATTTGCTGTCCAATGCATACCATACTGGCCCTTTGATGAGGCTCGACTAAATCAGGGTCCTCAACTTATTTTGGTAAACCAGAATTCGCGCAAGGAAAGGCAAACGGACCAGTCGACCTTGATATAAGATGTTACATTCATACGAGGCGATCCTCAAGCCAACGATCCTCAAACAGCCATTCTTACACGTGTCTTTTCATTTTGCGTCCAAAAAAGCCCTGATCACAATTCAAGAGGCTGAGTTAGTTTTACTTCACACGAAGAAGAAGTATTGGAGAATCTGTTTCAGCAGTTATGGACCGTGTAAGGGATATTCTGAGACCTCCTGTCTCCTATGCATCAAACATCTGGACAAACCATCATCGCGAAATCTCTCGTGCAGCAATCGCTGTTTCTGGAAGCCTGTTGGCATATTGGACATGGTAGCGCTACAAAGCTATCATTCTCATTCACTGAAATTTCTGACAATTTCCATTTTTTAGGTATCGAATTTTTCGTGCAAAATCTAATCCAACTGTGCCTTCAGATACGATCTATCCCATCATTGGCACGTTCTTTTGAATTACAGCCACTTACAACGAACATGAGCACGCATCATTTACAACATTCTTTGCAATCAGGAAACCTCCCGATGGTTGCTAAATACGCAGGACGAACGGATCTGTGCCACATCGATCAATACAAACGACACGGTCCATTATTCAAAATCGATTATGGATTTGGGTACCACATTGTTACCATCGCCGACCCAGATGTTTTTCGTGAAATGATCATGAATGAGGCAGTATTTCCAAAGTGGAGCACTCTGGCGGTGATGACTAAAGGCATTATGGATAAAGGAGTGTTGCCTCGTCTTGGTCAAGACCATAACCGTACTCGCAAGATTCTTCAGCCGGCATTCGGTCCAACTCATCTTCATCAGGTCAGTTCAACATCACTCATTTCAGTTAGAGTTGAGCTTAACCTTCTGCCACTCCCAAACATACAGGTTGTTGATGCTGTTATTGAGATCATGGATGAAATCACTGAACAATGGAAGGATGCTGCAAAATCAGACGAGTCTGTGGACGTCCAGGTTTACTTTAATCGTCTTGCTGGCGACGTCATGTAAGACTCCTTCTGTAGACTCGAAGAAGCCGCAATCTTAGACCTGCTTCTCACAACTCGCACTAGTGGCACAGTTGGATTCGGGCATCACTTGAGCATGGTCAAGAGTTTGAAGAAGGGAGCAGACATGACTAGTGAACAATCTGCAGTTCTGGAATCTTTGATCCAGTTCGCAGACTTTTTCGGGAAAGTGAGTTTGCCTATACATGTGATTGGAAATTTTGTTACGTTTTGCAGTATTTCTGACTATTTGACGTTGACCGTAGAGGATATTTACAAGCCCTCATATGTGGGACTCGATGGGTCTGTCGACTAAAGTTGGAGTCGAACTCACCGATCCTGTTTATGCTTATCTGGCAAAAGTCATCAAACACAAGGAAGACCTCGTTCGTAACTCAAAAGCTGGTGAAGTCTCGAAAGCTTTAGATACCATGACAGATCAGGAGAAATGGAATGCTACAATTCATTGGGACATTATTGACCGTCTTCTTGCTGCCAATGAGCACGCTCATGCTTCTGAAAGGTCGGATCGTTTTGTCTTTGATTGGATATACTCCAACCATCTCCAACCATTTATAGATTCACGCCTGAAGAGATAGCACATAACGTGTTCAACATGTTTTGGGGCGGTGTTGATACTTCAGCAAATCAACTGACAATCACCCTCAAACTCTTGGCTGAGAGTCCCGGCTGTATAAAGAAGCTGCAGGAAGAGGTGGACTCAGTATTGGGACGTACTGGATTACCAAACCGTGACAATCTTCCTCAAATGAAGTAAGACCCTGTATAATAAACAAACCGTGTCTTGAGGTTGAACATGCTGATTTTAAGTTTCACATTTGTCAGATATCTGGATGCTGTTATAAAGGAATCTCTCAGAATCATGCCGACCGCTGCAGGTATGGCCCGACAAACAACACAAGATATAGTAATACGTGGACACAAAATCTCTGCTGGAACGTTGATTCAAGCCAACCCGATCTGTCTGGCATTGGACGACAAGTATTATGAGCGTGCTACCGAGTTTTACCCAGAAAGATGGTTGAAACCTGGTTATCAACCTCCACCATATACCTTTCTCGTCTTTGGGGGAGGTCCTTCCAACTGTATCGGTCAAAAGCTGGCTGGTATCGAGATGAGAAGTGTTCTCGCACTAGTGGTTCAAAGGTATGATCTTGAAAATACCCATTAATTATTGTCATTGCTCATAAAAGAGCGTTGGTAGGTTTGAATTTACGCTTGATGCAGATTTCGAGCCTGTGTTTGTAACCGGTATTGCCAGTGGTTTCAAGGGTGGTCTCAAAGTTTTTGTAAAGCCCAGAAATTAGGGTTGTAGCTGGTCAAATCTCAAAATATGAGTGATCTATAGGAAACCTAAATTCACAGTCCATGCGAGGTTATAACCAGTATAAAAGACGCTTTGAGATTCGCGGGCTGTCGAGTGTTGATCCAAAACCGACACAACGCGAAAGAGCACAATTAGTTGCACAGGCAGATTTTGACCAACGAAGGTCTCTTTAACTAAAAACTTTATAACAATTTGCAGGATGTTTTGCAGACTATACAGACAAACTTAATCGGTACTAAACAAAATAACAACAGGTAGCAGTTTCTCTATATCAACATATTAAGCTTTGCCAAGGAGCTTATTGACGTCATCTTTACTCAACAGGCCACGAGTCAACGACCCCAAACTTCCCAGCTTATGGCGTCTTGCAGAGATATACCGTTTCAAGCTCCAGGACAAGACACAACAGTGCAATACGTGTTGTCAATTGCAGGACTACCAAAAGAATCTGTAAGTGGTGCTTTCTGATTCGGGTAGCGAAAGGCAATGAAGACTTTCTCAACGAGGTCCTCGAGGCCTACTTTACCAATCTGCGTAACAAAACACTGGACTGGGAATCGGACAGTCCATATGGCAGATTGGGAAGGATACAGACTTATACGACATTTACCTCAGCAAATGTCATAAATGCCTCGAACTTCAAATGGTGTGATCAACATCAGAAAGCAAGTGTATGCCCAGAAATGTCAAATGCCCAATAACGAGCGAGTGCGAAATGCACCGAGGCCAGTGTAACGAGTGTCATGTTACAGCAAGAAGAGTCAAGAGACAAAGGTAGGAATAGTATTGTAATTCATTGTAAACTCCAGGAAAATAAAGATCCAGCGTAATTCCGACCTTAGATCAAATTAGCGTATGCAGGATTTACGTTGAGCTGTGTTAAGCAACATGGTCCTACCAGATCCCTACATTTTAAATGCAATTCTATATACAGTCTGCCTTATGCATCTGGATATTGTTGGACATTTTACCTGTAATTCTTGTTTGACGACAGAAGAAACATATCGCAACGATGAGCGACACTGTAGTGCTCTGGATACAGCTCTTTCAGCGTAATTCTGACAGGGCAAAGGACCAATCTGCTGCACTTGAGGAGTTGGGACGTGCAGCCAAAGTCAAAGTGAACACGTTCACTGTGACTGACATCGATGACTCTGCATATATCTCATCAATCATGAAGACTTCAAGAAGTCATTGGATGGCATCGAAGCACATCAATTATATGTATATATGGATGCAGAATGCAAAACGCCACTTGGAGCCGACACATCACTGAATGCCATCACAACATCTGCCAAATCTCCATTGAGAGTGGTGAGGCCCGCTCTACCTGTTAGTAGGATATCTTTTACTACGGAAAGACCTGGTGAGCTCCTCTCTGACTAGTTCTGTCGATACTTGAATGTCACATGTTTGACTCAATATTCATCTTTCGTTCGTCATGCAATCAGCCTTCTCGCTTTCTGGTCTGAGACAGAGTGTTCTTACTCGATATACTGGGCCCTTGGAGACCGATAGCATTGTATCATTCCTGAAAAGCTCTCCCACCGAATCCATTCCTATTAGACAATGGTTGGGAGATTCAGCAGACCTGGAGCTACTGAACTATGTCAAGGTCGATAAGACTGCTCCAGAACCATGGCTGCATATATGGTCGAACGTTGTACGCCCATTGGACATGCCTGCTAATGGCAGCGAGGGCCTATGTACGTCGAGATTTGTCATGTTCTGCAGCGCTCATTAAAGCTTACAGACGTCCGTGTCATTAGACCATTCTCTCTGGGACTGTATTCTGTTGCGCCCTTTGTTGTACTTCTGTGAACTGTCGGAACTGGTAGTAGAGTATAATCGAGACACAGTTGGTGCGTCTTCAGCTGCTCTTGGCCTTAAACGGCCTGACGTCTGTGTATGGTTCAACGGTGGATTGGTTTACAAGAGTGAAGAAAAGAAAACTGGTCTCTTCGGGCTAGGCAATCCTAGTTATGAACTTCTTGAGACAGCTACGAACTGGTCGGTCGTAACTTGTGTAACTACCCATGTACTTGTGTACTGCTACAAAAGGAAAGCTTATGCAGTGAGTGTACGCTTCGATTTGGAGTGGCACCCTTGATAATCCCACTTTTCCATATTTCCAGGTTTTTCTCCTTGGATAAGACAAAGGCCCTCAAAGTTGTTAGTCCACTTCTCAATCTGCAGTCTCCTATCAGTCGCATCAGAGCAGCTGTATTCATGATGAATTATTCTCGAGTTCTTCAAGCCTACGAGAAGGACCAAGGCCCAGGATTACCACTAAGTATTTTCAAACCAGATGTGAAAGTTTTATCACAAGAAATGGGAATTGTAAGTTTTTACGGTTTGGTACAGAAGTCGTCAGTTTAACCACTATTCCTGCGGTCCTCAGATTCGCACGCTGATTCTCTATGATGATAAAATTGAAAAGAAGATTGAGAACTTTGCTGGTTACATTTACTCGGATTTCGAAGTAAGCCCACTACTTTAAGACTCCACTTTCATGAAGAATACTCATTGTCGTTTCACTAGACTTTAAAAGAGCTCTATGCTACAGCTGCACAGACACCATACATCATACACTCATGCGCTGGGCCCTCAATGCGATCCAATACCTATCGGGTCGTATTGAAGCCACTTGGATATCGTTCACCGCCGTCAAATGCTTTGGAGTTACAAAGCTGTTTGAGGTGTATCTTGGAAGGATTACGTATTTTACACCGGGCTGCTCTTGTGCACAGAGATTGTGAGTAATGATCAATATTTATTGCATTTAAAGGGTAGATTGATACTGACTGGGTCTCTGTGGGTTAGTGAGGTGGGAAAATGTGATCAGAACTCATGGAATGACATGGGTCATCATAGACCTGGAAAATGGTGGTCGAGCAGACACAATCCCACTGTTTGCTTTGCGTCATTGGAATGATCAGGCTGTTGGGAACGTGATGGACGAGCGTGGAAAATACTGTCCGAAACACGATATTCAATCGGTTGGATCCATGATTGACCAGTTACGGCAGTACATCCCAACAGCATATACATCCTTAATCACTGGGCTCTTAGAGGGTCAAACTGCTGAAACATTGCTAAGACATAAGTTTTTCATTGCAACTGTATAAATTGTATTTACTGCATAGTGTCAGCTATGAATCTTGCGTATTATTGTTTCCTATTGCCATAAAGTAAAACGATTTTGTCAGTGATAATGTCACTCGTGACATTGTCTTGGAGATTAAGCTATTTGCCACTATTCACATGCTGGAATGCATTGCAGTGATGGCTTAGTTGAAAGAGTTACCCAAGGCTCTCTCCAGTTTGCATGGGATCATTGCTGGGGCCAGGTAAGCTCCCTTGATAGCCATTACTACGTGTAAGCCTCAAGAATCTGTTTACATTAGCAACGTCTGGACCCTCTGGAGGTGGATTTGTTGAAAGATGCTCGTTCGCCTTAGTCAGGTCTATCATACTGCATGGAGACGAATGCTCAGCAAGCATATCTCGCTGCCCTTGCGGGTTGCCCACAAGAAAGCCGGCTATACAAGCATTACTACCATGATGTACAAAACGGGGTTTGAATGCCACGGTCATCGTGGAATGAAGTTAGACAACGGACCGTGCTTTTTAATTTTGGAGCATCGAGAGGCTGTGAACGCAGCTGCTTACTCGCCTGATGGGACGCTCATGGCAACGGCGAGTGGCAATTTAGATCAGTCACTTCCGTTGTATTTTCTCCTGATGGCACGACATCGCATCTGGATATGGTCACAAAACTGTGCGATTGTGGCGATGTCCAGCCAGGCCTAACTGGACATCCCACAGCCGAATCGAATGATCCGACGACGCCGTGGCCATGATCTTTCCCAGTATATCCAGCGTATCCGGGTGATACGCGACACAATTGACAGCGCCAGTATGCCCTTGCAAGACCATAAAGCAGGGACTCCAGTCCAAATCCATGCCTCGAATGAATTTCGGTAGACCCAAGACTTTGGAGACACTGTTGTAATACTGCCGATACATCAAACTTTCCTGGGGACGACCAGCCAGGGCCGATCGATACACATGCAAAGCCCATCGTTCAGTAGGAATTCTAAAATACTGAATCTATCAAGTCACTTCTCCCAAGATTTTGACGTGGAACTCTTGGTCGCCGGGAAGCCAACCAGCGAGTTGTTTCGGTGCCGTCAGTGCGACATTCAACTTGCCCACAAGTGACAGTACTTCCACCCAGCTCAGCAGTTTCAACTGGCAGAATTCTCCTACAGACTTCACTATCTCAGCACCACCTCCCGCGACGACAAGGGTCGCCATAACTTCGGCACTATATGCCCCTTCTCCAGGTACTTTCTCAGTCACCACCTTGGCAAACTCGGGAATGTCATTGTTCATCGCATTGACAGCACCCGGTACGCCCAACATATCGAAATGCAGTTTGTCCGAGGTCAATACCGCCAAACGTTTCGTAGCCAGTATTCCGTCCATGACCTTTGTGTCTACAGTCAAACCTGGTTAATTTCACATGGGCAGGAAAAGAGGAAAAGTGTGCATGCACACTTGTTTGGGAGAGGCACTGAACACCCCACCCCAAGGTTTGAGGAACTGGGTTTGTAAAAGATAGAAATAAAAGAGGATATCATGACTTTATTTATTTAATCAATGAGACCACCGCGAATCGTGCGTCAAATGTTTTGTATGTCACGATCTTTGTCTTGTCCCCTGAAGCGGATCCTGCCAGTGCATTGTATAAGTTTGCTGAAGATCAGCGCTTTTCAAAGAAACAATCAGCTGTGTCTCGTGGTCAAGGTCAAGGTCGTCGTGCTGAGGTTTTGATTCGGTAAGCTTTGCTGTTCATTTCACCTTCTGACTTTCTCCATGATCGTATTATTACTTCAAACTTTCGAAGGCTGGACAAGACGCTAATAGTCTTATGACTTTTGGTATTGATTTGGTGTATCTCTTGAGCTTTAACTACGATCTTGGTAGAGCAAACCAATGTGAGGAAAACAATTCAAACAGATAAGAAGATGCTGATGAAAAAAGTATATATGCAGCAGCCTGTACATTCACCAGAGGAAGTATCTGTCTTATAAAATTCATCTGAAGGTTAAAATATTCCCGCAAGACTTCGATCTAAAGAGTTTGGAGTAGTTGCGGCACTTGGAAAGTTATTATCTTTAGAGTCATTGAGCAAGGTATTTAAGCTATCTCATTCTCTGGATTTATGGTAATAAGGAGACGTAAACCAAAGGGAATTGCAGTCATAGGTGCAGGTCTCTCCCGGTATGTGTCTTCCTTTCCTTCACAGAATCATGTTTCTTTGAATTGACCATTATTGTTATAATTTGGCAAGAACTGGGACTCTCTCAATGAAGGAGGCTCTTAAACTTCAGGGGTTTGGCAAATTGTAAGTATGTTAGTATTTCTGCAGTTGTTGGATTGGTATTTGGATCATCAAATAGTCATCATCCATTCTACGACCTTTGTTGGAATGCACAGATATGACATATCGATAAGCTTAAATCTCCAAAAAATAATCACTTAAATGGATTGAGCTGACACGTCAAGCTCTGTAATCTCTCTCAGGAGGCTCTTCAACATCCTTCAGATGCAAAGTTTTTCTCAAAAGCATTTTGTGGGGAAAAGGAAGATTGGCACGACTTTTTCCAAGGACGCGGATATTATTCTACACTAGGCAAGACAGATTATCAATTTAAGCTAACATTCAAGTCGTTTTATGTAGTGTCAACGTATCGCTTTTTTTACCTATAGATTACCCCACGTCTCAATACTTTGAACAACTTATGGAAGGTATTCAATAGCAGTATTTCCAACTTCATGCTTTCAAGTCGCTCTTATTGCATTCTCAATTATAGCTTATCCTCAAGCCAAAGTGATACTTACTATCCAGTATTCAGAGTATTTTGTAGTGTTGACGATAGCATGAAGCTGAATACCTTCGAGAAATGGATTTTATATCGGATTACAATTACTAGTGTGTTTGCGCTCACCCAATCTTGTGTGTTTTATTTCTAGTTTGCTTTTAAAACTAGTAACTATGTACATATATGCATTTCAACCCTTCAAATACTGATACTTTTAAAGACTTCATGACTTAAGATAATCGAAGCGAGGGTGTTCTTGGAAACACGTGGGTCGTCAGGGCAATACTCTACCAAATTGATCATTTCCTGAATAATTCCCTGCATTTGTGGATCCGCTCCAACAAATTCCATAGTACGTAAGGTCTGCATCAACATCCATATATCACAGCCATAAGTGTAAGACATTTCGTGTTTGCCAAGCTTTACTTGTGGCACATGTATGCTTCTAAATCCTGGTGGTAGCGGCCCAGGCTTTCCGCAATGCTCCAAATCAATCAATATAAACCTGTTCTCCACCTGAATCATATTGTCCAAGCGAATATCTCGATGAACAATACCAGCAGAATGAAGAGCCTTTTGATGGTGCGTCTTAATTATCCATATTACTGAATTGAATTGAAACGAATTCCTACCTCCAAACCTTTCAAGATACAGTAGCAAAGCTTGCGACCAGTATGCGGTTCAGGAATATTCCTAATGTTGGTGCCAATTGGAGCCAGATGGAAACTGTATGAGACATAGGTAACAACCTCCTTGATGCACTTGATTAGATACGGAGAGTCGACTGAATGAGCGAGTCTTAAATCCTGTTGGAGCGAACTTAGGGTGGTCGTCGCTTAAAGTGAAGCAAGTGAGAATCTTACATCGATTGTAGCGTTCTCCCAAGGAATACGAATCGTTTTTATCATAAAAGCATTATGAAATAGTAAAGTAGTCTAAGCAATTTAAGGGTTGTTAGCACTCGTTACACAGGTTCTTTCTCTGATTCCTCACGTTCATGCCACGTTCGTATTCTTTAGCTAATGACCATTTCGGGCTAAATCCAACAGCTTGATTGAGTAACATCAAACCACGAATCAGGCGAAAAACATTGACTACAGAGCATAAAGCGTCCAAGCGACCGGTTGATGTTGTCAAATTGAATTCAGGTAATAAAATAGATCTGGCCCCATTTGCGTTGATACTATATAATCTTGAATGGGAAATGTCCTTAAGTAAAGAATCAAGCCAAAGAAGAGCGACCTTACAATCGAACCTCAATTTCCGAAAATCAGCTGCATAAGCGAAGCATGTTTTCACATTTCCATAAAAGATGGCACTGAGAGGTTCCTTCATCTTATTCAAGTCCAGTTCTGCCTTGGCAATATTGGTGTCTACCTTCTCTTCACCAAAGACCATAAGTAGATTGTCAAAGTATATTATAGAATCTGGTCTGAAGGAGCCAGTGCTTTGCAAAGGTTGGACATTGCGGCCAATCTCGACAGAAATATTGACGGTTTGTGCAAACAGTTGAAGTGGATTACATATTATAGAATCCCATAGTGAAATTCCTGTTGAAATGAAATATGAGGGGCAAAGTCTTTGTGTGCGATGAAGGCTCATACCTGACATCTCGCCAAGACCAAGTCGCTGTCCTCTCAAGACTAGCATTACGACAATTGCTACGTCTCTTAAAGCAACAGAAGAGTTTGTAGGAATTTGGACAAACTGATTCTTCAGACCAATCAAATCACCAGGCAGTAAGAGTTCGGTGATGGGAACGAGTATTGGTAGTGGAGCAGGAAGTTTGCTTTGCAGGTGTTGCTCAATAATTTGAGTAGGAAGATCACCAGAAAACAACTGTACAGGCTGAAGAAGTTTATCTAATAGTGATGTCCAAAAGCCAGAATCTAAAAATGAAATTGACGCTATTTCTGCGGGGGAGAATCAATTAACCTGTGTTTAAATACCTTGACTAAGAGTGGAAGGCTGCAATCCGGGGCCTACTCCAGTTCGTCTTGGTCTCACCACTCTCAATGGAGATTTGGCAGATGTTGTGATGGCATGCAGTGATGTGTCGGCCTCAAGTGGCATTTTGCATTCTGCATCCATATATACATATAATTGACTTGATTTAATACCATCCAACAGAGTATCGAAGTCTTCATGATTGATGAGATATTTGCAGAGTCCATCGATATCAGTCATAGTGAACGTGTTCACATTGACTTTGGCTGCACGTCCCAAGTCCTCAAGTGCAGCAGATTGCTCGCTTGCCCTGTCAGAATTACGCTGAAAGAGCTGTATCCAGAGCACTACAGTGTCGCTCATCGTTGCGATATGTTTCTTCTGTCGTCAAACAAGAATAACAGGTAAAATGTCCAACTATACATCATGTTAAATAGGCAGATGCGTAAGCCGACTGTATATAGAATTGCATTTAAAATGTAGGGATCTGGTAAGACCATGTTGCTTAACACAGCTCAACGTAAATGCTGCATATGCTAATCTGATCTAAGGTCGGAATTACGCTGGATCTTTATTTTCCTAGAGTTTACAATGGATTACTAAACTATACCTACTCTTGTCTCTTGACTCTTCTTGCTGTAATATGACACTCGTTACAATGGCCTGTCACATGACACTCGTTAAAATGGCATCGGTGCACTTCCCACTCGGTTGGTTTATGGCATTCGACAAGACAGGACAATAGGTAGTGCTCGTAACCTCAAATATGCCTGTTGTATCCTTGTCCTGTCGTACCAAGACCGAATCGCTATACGACAATCTGAAGAATTATGCTCTAGAGCCATTAGGAGCTACGATAATAGAACTAGTTTTTGTTGTTACTGCTGGTGTGGTAGCACGAATGGGGTACTTGGACTCTGTCAAACGTCATGAGTAGTTGCAAGAAAACTTCATCGCGGACGACGCCCCCCACTGTCTTCAGCATCAGAACAATACCACGAGAGACCAGATGCAAATCCTGTACTATATTTTCCTGTCAACGAACTTCGAAATCATTTATTACCAATAGTCTACAGTGAACCTCCCAGTAAAGGTGTAGAAGGACATACGAATTGGGCTTCAGCTGATGACGCATCTCGCGAACGTATAAGGTGGAAGTCAGTGAGCTTATATCTCGTATTGGGATGGTACTTATCAGTAAAGATGTATAAGGACTTACGCAATGGCGTTTAGATGATGACGTATCACGAGAACAACTATTGAAGGCAGTTACTAAAGTTGTAGCACATAATACCAATGTCCGAGAAACTATTATGGAAGTTGACGGTGAAATGCATTGTATATGGCAATGGATTGGAAATGTTTTCGGTTCACCACATCGATCATCTAGCATAGGAGATTTGGCGAATATGGTTGGTACAGCTAGTGGATTTGGTAGTGGATTTGGTGCTGGTGGAAGTGTTGGAGGAGCAAGTGGCAGCAGCGTTGGTCAAGACCAATTTGTCAAGGCAGGTCAAGAAGCTGGTTAAATCACACCGTAATTTGTATTCGTCGTTTGTTGACTTCTCTTTGTAAAGTCTTGAAAATATGAAACTTCTATCTTTTTATTAAAGCAAAATAGAGCACACGCACATCATCGACTTTTTCTTTTTTGAAGTGCTGACGAAGTGAAGTGCTGGTTAAACAGTTCTGATATAGTAAAGCACCATCCAATATCTCCAATAGCTTCAAAAGCATCCATTCCACTTCTCGCTTCATATCACCATTATAGAATTACAATGTTGACACCTTTATGGCTTCAATGACTTTTTAGGCAAACACTCGCAAGATTTCAGTCTCGTCTCTAGAAGGCAAAAAAGAAGATTTGACATTGAGTGACAGTCACTGCAGCCTTCACGATTCAAAACAACCTCAGATACTGTCTCCTGTGAAGATGTCAAGCTGTGTTTCTCAGGTAACCGTAGCATTAGTACGCCTTAGAGAATGTCGTTCCGCCAAGTCCATTGCGATTGTGAACGCCTCACTTGTACATTTTCAGAGCAGTCTGTCGATATATTGAATCTGAATCTTGTGGTCAGCCCCTAAGAAAAAAAAACAACACGAGTTATCGATAAATTGCGTACCTAAACTGAGAAAAGTTTCTAGCAAGTACACTTGAATGGCGTTCAACCAACCTTGACAACAGCAGACAAGTCTCCAATAACATGTACTAGATCGAGACCCTTTCCGGATTGATCTTGTCCAAATCTATGATAGAGTGACGGAGAAATTTAGAATCAGCACTCCTTGGGTATCTTTCGTTGAAACCAAGTTCGAAGCATCAACCAGCAACAACAAGCAAACTCACTGGCATACGCCTAACGCACGACACTCAATATCAAACATCCGCCTATAATCTTCTCAGTATACCTTGGCAGCGGCGCACCACTGTATGTACAACCGGTATCCTTGCTAACAACCCCAAAAGCAGCGTCTCACATCTCCTCCACAATCTCCGAAGAGCAGCTTGACCATCGGTGCTCATCGTGACGTTTTGTTTCGGCCACGATTGAATCTAGAGTTTTGGCCAAGGACCAAAGGGTCCAGAGGCAATCCAGCGCATAGAGCTTTGATGGTTATCAATTGAACCTTTTTGGGGTATTTCGCAGTAACCAATTTTGGAGAATTGTGATGAGCCAAAAATTGGTTGGCAATTTGGTTTGCAAGGTTTTTAACCACAATCACACCTTGTCTTCACGCCACTTGATAGTATTTGCGTCATATCATCCACTACGGCACGTATCACCATTCCAATTCCCATTCTATGGTATGGAAAAAGGAGTGCAATGAGCACCAAGATGATCAACACTAGCATCCCTTCAAGTCCAATCTCTTACTGAAATTTCTTTCAGCAAGCATCTTTGTCTGATGACTAAGCGGAAATCAATACGATGATCACCAGATACTTTCAGCTAACGATTGTTTGTCATTGAATCAGTCAACGTTGAATTGCGGTATTGCAAGTGCCTCCTTGTTTTGCACCACATACCTGCACCAGCATACCTCTCGACTTTCCCTCCACACCTCCTCCTCGCATATGCTAGCGCAGTGGACGTCTTTCCAGTTGCAGGAGGCCTACAAGGCGAGTCAATCCGTTCGGTAACAGTGGTAACACCATCATACAGTCCTCCGCAACGAGACAAAAAAACAACACATGGAAGTCTGGCAGAAGATCATGTGCTGTATAATGATCCGTTACACTCCAATATCAGTCCAGACAAGTATTCCAAGATGACCCAAAAAGCGATTTTCGTACAACCAGCCTAAGGCTTCAACACCAGACAACCACGGCTTACAAACCTTTGATACTACAACAAACACGGAATCCTTTCTATATCCTTCAGCACCGGTGCGTCAGTACACTGTTTCTACTGACTCTGTAACAAAGCTTCAGTAACATGCAAGCTTCAACCATCTATGATGATGGGACGATTTCAGCCACAATGACTTGTACGGTATCTTCGTTTTTTTTACCATAGAAAATGCTAGCAGATGTCTCTTCACTAAGGCACAAAAAACAACCGGAAAACAGGAGCATGGCGACAAATGCACCGAAACTTCGACATGCTGACATTAACAAAAGCCTCAAACATCTTTTTTACATAGTATTTCTCTTCTCCTACATACAAATCTCCCCCACTCTACAAACCACCTTTCTCTCAAAAGCAGCACTTTCTTATGTCACCATAGCATTAGCAGCCTTCACAGAATGTCGCTCCGCCAAGTCCATTGCAATCTTGAATGCACCAATAAGTCCACCCATTTGGATCTTTTCCGAGCAGCCTGTTGATATGTTGAATCTACAGAAGCAAACGGTGGTGGTCAGAGCAATCCCAAAAAACTGGCTGCGGCTCGTATGCATGCGCACTCAATCTCAGCAAACTTTTCCAGCAAGTACACACGACTAGGAGGTGGTAAGTCAATCTTGATGACAAGAGCAGACAAGTCTCCAATAATGTCTGCAAGAGCGAGTCCCTTTTCAAGTTTGATCCTGTCTAGATCTACGATAGTATGGAAAAAAATGTATTAGCTGCAGGCTTTTGATTCCTTCACCACCAAGCTCAACAAACACACTCACTCGCATAAACCTCGCTATACTCTGTATCAAACATCCACCCCATAATCCTCTCAATATCTTTCGGCAGCGGCGCACCAGTACACGTATACACCGTATCCTCACTGACAACCCCGAAAGCAGCATGTGTAGCCTGCAACACATTCAGCACTCGTCTCATATCTCCTTTACACAACCTGAGTAGAGCAGCTTTACCATCCGTCGTCATGGTAACGTTTTCTTTGGCCACAATTATTTCCAGACGGGGTTCAATTTGGTCGAGCACCAAGGGTCCGAAACGGAATCGGGTGCAACGAGATTGGATGGCTGGGATGATTTTCGAGACATAGTTGCAGATTAAGGCGAATCGGACGTTTTTTGTGTATTTTTCAATGACTACATAAGGAGAGTGTGTGTGTTGGTGATATGAGCAAAACAAAGGAGAAAATTAAAGAATCATCATACCTCGTCTTAACGCAGCTTGAGCCTGTTGCGTCATATTATCAGCTTCATCAAGTATCACCATCTTAACCCCCGTTCTATAGTAAAGCAAAAAGAAGTGAGTATTTTCCTTAAATCAGCATCTCTCTACCACAACCCCCCAATCTCTTACTTGAACATGGACATACTCTCCGCAAAAGTCTTTATCTGATCTCTCACCGCATCAATACCACGATCATCTGACGCATTCAGCTAAAATGAATAATCATGTATCAGTCAACACTGAATCTTATAGCGATGCGATCCGCTGTTTTTATGCTTCATATTACCTCCAAAACCATAGCCCTCCACTTGGCCCCATACATTCTCTTTGCACATGCAAGCACCGTAGACGTCTTTCCCGTTCCAGGGGGACCATATAGCAGTAGATGTGGCAGGCGATTCTCATCAATCAGTTTAGTGACTGTCGAAAGTAGACTTGTTAGCATTAACACCACAAGATGCAAAGCAGTAAATATTGTTTACTTGTAGAAATAATATCCTTATGCGATATCAACTCGTCCAATGTAGATGGCCGATACTTTTCAACCCTATTCATCAAATGTGTCAATGTTTTGCGCAGTTCTGGCAACATCCCAACATACACCAAACAACCACTCAATGTATATAGTCATTTACCAAGGCAGATTCTCTTCAGTAGCCTTCCCATTGCCAGCAGCAGCAGTACTATCGGCTGCTCTTCCCTTCCCCTTGAATTTAGCAGTCACTGGAGCAGGCTCGATTGATTCTTCGCGAGCTCCGTCCATGTCGGTGTCAACGTCCATCTCATCTGCCATTATGTATAATGCACGTAAGTGCTAGTGCCTGGAATTGGGTTGATCTAGGTCGAAAATGCACAAGTGTTGGTATGTTTGGATTTGGAAGTTTGATGGAGCTTAGAGACAAGATGGGGACGAATCACGTCGCGATGAGTATTTAGATCGTTTAGATCGATCATTACATGCAGTTTTAAATGAAGTACCGATTGAAAACGCGTAATGCGGCTCTATGCTTGTAATAACTCAACACCTCAATCCCAAACATTTCGCAGCTCACCAACATCACTTCAACTCAATAGACCAAGCCAAAGTCAACCCTTACACCATCACAAGCAATGGCATACCTCCTATCAGCTCCAATTGTACGTGCCCTGCCTCCCATTCTCGTCTCAACATTGCATACCAAACTCACATCTCTCACTTCCAACCAACAGGATTTCCAAGGCCAAAAAGATGTCGAAAAATACACTCACACCCTCCTCATATTCACCGGCGTAAGCCCCTTACACTCCCCTCCATATTCCACATCAAACACTCATGTCAAAGCACCTCATCATCTCACAACATACAGGTAACAGCCTTCCTCATCGGCTTCATAAACCAAAACCTGGCATTGACAATGGGTATCATGGGTGGCGGACTTGCTGTTGTCTTTTTGGTATGTATTATCGTGCAAAAAAAGTCACAATGTCTAAATGAATCATACATATTGAAATAGTTGGGATTACCACCATGGCCAATATACAAACAACATCCAGTCAAATGGTTACCCAAATCTACAGCTGCTGGCGAAGCGCAGCGTGAAAAGACAGTGTGGAAGCAAGTATTGGGGGTCATTGGTCTGTGAAATCGTTCTTAGTATTTCTCTCGTTTACAAACATTTTCCAAGCACCATATATCTCGCACATCTTGTGATCATGTTGTATACATAGAATTTTAATTTAAAAACAAAATGGTATTGTGTACAAGACGGAAACAATTACATTTGATACACTTCCGCTGGCACTTCATTCAAAGTCTGAATCAGACGATGAAGTCCCACTATCTTCTCGCACTACTCTCTTTGAGGTCTTGGTATTTGAGGCTTTCGTCGGTTTACTATTACCATCACTAGCATTGCTTCTCGCCGAGCTAGTCTTTGCAATAATTCCAGCCTTGGTCTGTGTCTTGCCACCTTTAACAGGACTTGATTTGCTACTACCACCACCCTTTCTTTTTGTCGTCGTACTACCGCCACCCTTCTTCTTCTTACTGCCATCACCACCAGCGCTTCCCCTCATCGAATCCAGCACCTTATTAATCCGACCCGACTTATGGGTAACAGTACTGGGATCTTTATCCTGCAACGGAAAGAATCGATGCAGCATGGTTTGGGCACCCTCAGTCCTAACTTTTTGTATCTGTTTAATGACTGGTACGAGGACGGAATCCGTCTTGTCCGATTCCCACGACACATGTTCTTTAAAGAATTTGCGGAGTCCTATATGGTCGATGATGCCAAAAACGAAGGGCGTATCGTCTTCGTGTACGGGTGGATGCAGGTATGCTTCACGGACGCGAGGTTCTGGGAAGGAGCCTGGGAGGTCGATCTTTTTACATTTTTTGGCCTGAGACAAAAACTTTGACGTGAGCAAAAAAGGTCTCGAATTGAGAAATGAATGCAGCTTAACTTACAAACTTGCGCTTAAACGGCGTAGGTTGATTCCTCCCACGATCATCAGTAGACACCACTTCAGCCCACCACTCTCTAAAATCCGCCAACCCATCCTCACCAGGAAACTCATTCAGAATCTCCATAGCAGTGACAGTCCCCACACCAGGTATCCCCTCCGTATAATCACTACCTAGCAAATACGCAATCTTGATCAAATCCTCCCTCGTAAGTCTCATACTCGTCTCAATATCATTGATCGAATACGTTTCGACATATTTCGTCTGATTAAACATATTCTTGTATATGTTCGATCCACCAAACAAGAATACATCCGAGTCTTCAGTCACTATCCCATCAACTAGCCCGCGGATATACAAATCAGCACATTGGGATTCAGCTTCTAGTGGAGCAACTATATATGGAATTCCAAATAGTCGTAACAGCTCTTGTGCATCTGAGGTCATCATCTCGTTGATTTCAGCAGCATCTCGTTCGGCTTTACGTTTAGCTTGGTTTAGTGTCGTTAATTCTTGTTCGAGTTCTTCTCGTACTTCGATTACGTCTCGTTGACCTATTGATGATACGAATTGAGCAAAGTCGTCTGTTTCGTGTTCGGTGGAGATGGGGACATCTAGACGACGCGCTGTGGCATTCTCGTCATCGTCTACTTCTTCCATGGCGTCTTCTTCCATATCTGACGTATCAGCTTCGTCAGGCTCATCATCTTCGTCTCGTATACGAAGGACTCCCGAAGGTGGATTCATAGGTATAGCTGAAGGTGATGGTGAATCATCTATTTCAGGTTGTGGTGGTATCTTGGCATCTCGAAAATCATCATGAGGTGTTACAGGCGATGATGGTGCAACAGAAGGTGCCTTATCTCGTGATATCATGACCACATCATCATCGTAGTCATTAAACTGAAGTCGTGGTCGTTTCACTTCTGGTTCATCGGCCATTTCTGGTTTATCATCGGGTATGCGAGCAGCTGTAAAGTTATCTTCAAACCATACATCTTCCGTGTCTTCATCGTCTTGCATATTATGATTTGGATACTCTTCCGTCATAGCTACTACATCTTCTTGTTTACCATAACTATCCGCATGCTGATCAACATCATCGACACGCATAAAGTCATCACCCATCATATCAATAGGTTCAACGTCTTCAACATCCTTGACTTGACTACTGTTTACACCATCATCCATATCCTCATCCTCATCTTCATCCACAAAAGCAAGTCCACTCTTTCTCTCAACTTTGCTCTTGATCACAGTCCCATTACTACTCTTAACACTGCTACCACTCCTATTCGAAACAGCAATACTACTACCACGTTCCAAGTATTGACTCATCACCAAATCCTCATCAGATTCCCTACGTCCTGTTGATGCAGGTACAACATCAGCCAAGAATTTCTTATTTAGAGCAATATCGAGCTCATCATCATCACTATCGCTCCATGTGTCTCCAAATACGGGACCACTTTCTACGAGAGGTTGAGCGACTAGTTTGCCTCCTTGTCCGAGAACTAGAATCTTACTGGGAGATGAGTCTGGTGATGATGTTTTACCAGTCTGGCTATTATTACTACTATTTGTTTTGTTGGTGGTAGTGCTTCTCAAGGACGGGAAGGATATTTTCTGTTGGGATGACTTGATGGAGGTGTGGTGGGATTTCAGATTTGACCTTTTCACTTGTTTTTGTGGTGTTTTGGGTGTCTGGGAGGAAGATTGTGATGGGATTGTTGGTTTTGCTGCATTAAAATATGGTGACGTTGAAGCAGGTACTTGTGATGCTGCTGCCGGCGTCACTGGAGCTTCACCAGTACTAGCTGCAGCATCACCAATAGTGTCAGCGGTGGCCTCTAAACGTAACGAGAGTGTTAGACGCAGTTTGGTACTGCTAGGGTGCTTCGTGAGCGATTTCTTCAAGTTTTTTCGCATGTTACCTTCGGCAGGATGCGCCAACTTCCACGCCCGAGCAACCTCCAGAAACTTCTGAAAGCCTCTCATTTCAACGTCCCGGGGACTTCCTTTAGAAGCCTCTGGCATCTTTTCCCTTCTTTTCACAACACTAGTCAATTCATCATCGACCTGCTCCAAATGCCATACCTCCAGCACCTCCTTCATCCTAGCAGGTGTGTATTCCGTAGTATCCGTATCTACTGGATTGGATTGCGAAAAGTTGAATAATAGTTCAGGAGCAGACATGAAGGCTAGCGTTGTCATTATGTCTTCTTGAGTTGCTGATGATGAGGCGGCCTTGTCATTCTTATTGCCACTATTATTATCAGTCTGATTCACAGCTTCGTCTTCTAAAGCTTGAAATCGAGACATGACTTCTGCTATACTCTGATCGTCACTGACATAATTGCCTGCATCGATACTTAGAGGGGAATCACTATCACGACTAGCAGGCTCGACTTCCATGCTATTCGACAGCGCAGCTTCAATATCCTTATCGTGTTTGTCGTCATCGTCTATAAGAGTAGAAGCCGCAGCGAGAGCTTCTTGGTCAATCTTGACTTCTTCAAACTCATCATCATCACTATCGTCAGTCTCGAATTCAGAGTCCTCGTCTATAACTATAACGGGAGCCTTTTTTGGTTTATCAGACTGTGTAGGCGATGAGGTGGGTACAATACGATTGTTGTCGACTACTTTTTGGGATTGAGCTGTTTTCAGGGTATATCCTCCACCATCAGCATCGTTATTCTTGACGAGGAAGAATTCTCGTTGCCGTTCAGAAGCTATACGTTGCGGTATTGCCTTACGACCTTTACGTTGACCATCTTTGGCCTCGCCTTGTTCTGCTGATCCAGGTTTACCACTTCCTTTCGTGAAATCATAATATCGTTGAGTCAACGTGTTTCGATTAACCAAATTACGTATTTGCATTTTAGAGAAATCCAGAGACGTCTTGGCATTCCTTTGCATCTCATCCAGACGAGCAGCAGAGGCCTGTCGAGACTTGGTTTTCAAGCCGACAATGATTTCGTGCTGTATTTCGAGAGGCAATGACTGGAATTGTATCGAATCTATATCCACGTCCTTTAAATCAACAGTTTTCTTGTGTTCGCTGATAAAGTCTCTCATTTCTGCTTCGGTAACTAGACGTGGATCGTGACTGGCAACAGTGACTGACTGCAAATCAGGCATTTCAGGTAGTTCGTACTCGTCACCTTGCCCTCCTCGTTTCCGTTTTTTATGATGTGGATGTTTGGCTCCGGCCAGCAAGTCTACTATTTCTCGTTGTACGTTTGTTCGTTCGTCATCGGATGCCTGCTCTGTATCGGAAGTGACGTGAGCTGCTTTCGGCGTAGGTTGCCTTTCTTCTTCTTCATCATCGTCAAGTTCCTCGGTATCTCCATAATATTTTACGTTGGATTGAAGTGCAGTAATGGCATCTGATGACACACTGTGTGGCATAGATATGTATTAGTCGGAGGCTTCTTTTGCGTTTGGTTTCTCATAAGATTCAAAGCAACTAGGATCAACAGCTTACTTGATATTTGAAGAGCCTGGACCACCATTCTTCTTGTTCTTCTTCTCCCTCTCAATCTCATTCAGTGCAGCAATCTTGACTTTGGCAGCAGCCAGCAAAGCAGCTGCCTTTTTAGCTGATACGTCTGAAGCGTTCTTCCTCTTTCGACGTCCTTGCTATAAAGGAAACATAGCATGAATTTCAATAAACAGATCTTGATTCAACTCGACGAAAAGATCAGCTCCAAACATTTCAGAAACTGACCAATGTGATCTTCTTCAATTCAGGAGCTCCACCATCAAAGACAAAGATGGGCTTGATACCAAAAAACAGCAATTTACATATTCGTCGAAAGAAGCCCAGTATATGCGATCCGTTTATAGCTTTGCCATCCTTGTCGCGCATCGACTTGATGAACTGATACAGCCATATGGAAGCATCAACTGCGACTCGTTTGCCACTTAGAGTCTCTAAGCGAACCGGTCTGGCACATGGCTCTACAAGCGTCCAGAGTCCTTTTACACCCATCCCTATAACATAGATGCTGGTTTTCTGAAATTTTCGATTTCAAGAATTGAGGTTACAGGAACAAGTTAAAACGATATTGACGACACGTCTATATGATTAAATGTACTAACCCGATATGTATTTAATGATAATAAACCACCGATCGAAAATGTAAAGCGTGTGATTTGCCAGAAATCGCGTCCAACGTCAACACAAAACCAGCAGCGCCAAACTGCGTTTAGGGTTACGAAATTACGACAGTATTTGTATTCCACTCTGTAAACATCTACCTGGTCTATCTCGGCGAATCGCTTCAATCGCTACGGTAATATCAAACTAATTGAACTCGTTTCTCACATTAGGAATATCAAACCAACCTCTATCTTCCTTTTCTTTCTCATGGACACTCGCCGTGAGTTCGACAACTACCTGCAGCATACTTCGTTTCG
The DNA here is from genome assembly GCF_006535985.1 of Synchytrium microbalum. NCBI lineage: Eukaryota > Fungi > Chytridiomycota > Chytridiomycetes > Synchytriales > Synchytriaceae > Synchytrium > Synchytrium microbalum. The sequence continues at coordinate 279,377 of NW_022158360.1, forward strand.
TCTAACCATCGACCATCAATACATCAGAATTTGCCCCATTCGCAATCTTGGAAAACCAAGGTTGGTTTAATTTTGCCAGAACAAGTCTTGACATACCAACTCTGCATACATCTAGTCAGACCCTTCCTATCAGAGCGCCTAAAAGAAATGAAGGCTAATGGCTTGCAGGAAGTACGAGTACGGGGTGTCATGGCTGAACCGGAACTGTATTTCGTGCTCACATCCAAAGATGTCTTATTGGATGAAATGAAATACAAGTTTTGGAGTGGGCTTATAGACAGTTTGACTCGAATGGGAGGATGGCCTGGCATGGGTGATGAAGCATCGTTTAGCAAATTCGCCAAGCGACCAAACTGGGAACCCTTACGACTCTGAATGGCAATGGTAAGAAGGTGTTCATTTAATACAACGAATATGATTTTTCAATTCTCTCATATAGCTTAAATTATCATTGATTTGGTCTTTCAATTGCGTCGAAAGAATCAGCATTGCCAGCGGATTATGGCAAAGTTGATATCTCACATCATGATATGCAACAACATAATTCGGCCATTCGTGCAGACCATCAGCGTACAAGACCGGTCCATGAAAGTCCCTCGATACATGCAGGTGTTTGACTAACTCTCCGAGGGCAATCATGTAAAAGCACATTCGATGTCTGCTTTCATCAATATCATACCAGTTGGGTAAATTAGGTGCTAGAACGAAGGGGATGTGTTTTAGACTCTAAAGTCTCCAAAGAAGATCTTATTTATCCGATGAGAATGGGTTCATGGGCTGTTTGCGACGGTACAAATCAGTGTGTATGTCAAAGAAAAATCAGCCTTAACATCATTTTCAGAACAACAGGTGGCTTCCCAGCAAGATTGCCAACTACGAAGATTGGTATGCGCAGAATCGACCGGCGATAATGAATCCGCCAAAGAAGGTCAGCAGTAGACAAGCCATGATGTTTAAATCAGAGCATGGTTGGTAGGGAGCTGCCAAGGACGTCTGCTTAATCTAGAAATGAGAATGGGTTGGTCAGTCGTTTAGAGTGTATCAAGTGTCATTCAAGTTGTACTCGTCAACAAGAAATAAATAGCAGTGTTTACATACCTGAATATCGAAACTGTGATTCTTTGCCTTCTCTTCCCAAAGTAAGCTCTAGTCCACACCCGAAAAAAACAGCGCCCACAACCAACCCACCATTCACAAACAGTATGAGTATATTATCAATGCACATTTGTACAAATACCAACAACCTGCTTTGACTCCCTTCAACCTCCAGAAGCAGCCGCAACAGCAGCTCTAATACTCTGCTCCCCAATATAATACGGACCCCATTTCTTTACAAGTCTCACAGATCTCGGAATGATGGCATACGTGTCCCCTGTCACTTTGTCTCCAGACTTCGCAATGTATTTCATTACTTTGCCGATTTTTGTGCTCTGAATTGTAGACGCGAATGAGTTGGGTTACGTCAACAATATACCAGAAGGGACAGAATCGTTTTTTTTTTACCTTGATGAGACCAGCAGCAGGCATGCGTCCATCATCGTAAAAGTTCTCAAGGGCTTTGAGAGCTGCGTCTGCTTTGCTAAAGTCTTTGTCGTCCAACTAGCATTAGGAAGGTATGATGAGAGCAGAAAAAAGACGATAATATGGAAGCATTCAAGATCAGAACAAATCATATACACACCCGCCATCCACGATCAATCTTTTCCCAAAACTTTTGAAGTTTGGAACGAAGCCTCATCATCCTCTCGTGTTCTTCTTCTTCTATTTTCAAAAGCGCGGCATGTTGATTCGAGAGACTCTTTTTGCAGTATTACAATACCGTACCTGTCTCTGGCATCTTAAGACTCTCTGCATCCTCCCCATCCCTTGAATACCGTCTCGTGCTCTTTGGAGTGTCCAAAAACGGATTCACGTCGTGCTCCTTCTCATTCATGACTGTTTCCTACAAAACATAAACGTATCTCAGCAAAAAAGAAGAACCTCGATGAGAATGCATTGGCTTACCACGACAGAGAGCGCATCGGCACCATGCATATCCCTCACTCTCGAATTCAAATCCACATTCATAGCAAACTGGAGCCGAATCAATGCACTGTCTAGTCGACGATCGAGTTCTGCGATTTCCTTTTGGCCTTGGCGAGCTGTTAGGAGGCCGAGGACGTATGTTCGTTTTGCCTATAGCAAATGTTCGTTGAGTTCTTGCAGTTTTTTTTTGCAGAGAATGAGACGATTGTACAAACCATACATTTTGTATATACACATCAATCTCTTCAAGAGCCCTATCATATAGTCATATAGAAACGTTAGCTACAACATAAACCAAACCATTCCAACAACATACCTCCTCAAACGCCCCACCAACCGCACGCTACCAGCCCTCTCCATCTCGACGCAGTTCGCATCCACCATCTCCACAACCTCGGCCGTTTTCTCAGCAAGATCATCAACCGACAGGATATTCACTTTGCGGAGGACAGCGTTAGCAGCAATGTTTTGACAGAGTAGCAACAGACCGGCGAGGATGAATCCGGTCAAGAATGATAGGTAGATAGGGTTGATCGTGAGTATTATGTCCGCGTATGGGGGGTATGCTGCTGTGAAGGATGGACGCATCTGGTTTTTGATGAGATTTTTGTCAGTCAGTCGGGTGGTAGTGGCGCAGGGTTAGGAAGCATTCGTAACGTTTATCTGAAGTGATGGCTGAAATTACAAAGAGACAAGTATGGCATTCAGCGTACCTTGATGTCAAACTGATTGTGGGGAAAGTCTTAATTATTCACGTGAAAGTGGCCAGCAAAGCTACATGACGAGAGGCCAATTAATCCAATGCGATGTTCCAGGCGCGAAGATGCAGGCAGTTGGTACTTACTCCCAACAAACAATTCGGTCTTTCCTTTTAGTGACGAAACTTTTTGCAATGTCAAGAGAAAGCTTTGCAACACAGTTTCTCCCCGAAAACCATACCGATCGCTGTTTTTTAAATTATCACGCTCTGAAAATGCTATACGTGTTGTATCTGACGCGCTTCTCAGCGGAAATTATTCCACGCACAACTCTGCTGCACGCCGAATAACGTTATATTATCTATCTCAGCATCTATACATACACCAACAGTTATTCTAACTAGCCACACCTTCACCTCCCTCTTCATCGTCATCCTCTTCTTCTTCCTCATGCCTCTCATGTTCATGAGCATCAGCTTCGTGTTTCTCCTTGTCGTCATCAGCATGTCCCTCGTAATTCTCAAGCACGAGATCATTCAACCCCAAGAATTCATTTTGCTCCCATGTTCGTTCATATGACTCAATAGTCATGTTGGGATCTGCATCTGGTGCGTATGGATTTTGCAGATACTAGTGAGGGAGAAAAAAGGGTGTCAGAATGTGTTCATATTGTGCAGCCAACAAGCTCAACCCATTATCACACAAAACACCAACTTACAGAATTCCCAAGCGGATCATCCAGCACCAACGTCCACTCCACCTCCATATTCAGCACCTTCTTAAGCTTGCCCAAAAACTTTTGGAAAGCCGACCGTCGCGTCTGGTCACCCGAATCCCCATGCAAGAACGGAGTACGACTTTCCAGTTCTTCGTATATCTGAGTCAAGAGCCCCTCAACGGTCGTGAAACGACCTCCAAGTGTTCCAGAGCGTAATTCCAGGTCTACTTCGGGTATCGAGAGACCACATGTCTCTGATTTCAGGATGTCGCGAGAGAGGTCGTCCACGTCCTGGACTTTGAGTGTTATTTTCTGGCCTAGGGGTGATATGCCAGAGCCGCCCTTTACTTCGTTAGATTTGTAGCCGCACGAGTCACAGTTTGTGGCCATTATAACTACTTCTTTGAAGTGGGGTATGTCTATGTCGGGTTTGGATTTGATTAAATGAGCGCAAAAAAGAAGTTTTCAGGCAGTCAAGAGCACTGAAGCTTACCGATAATCGACATATTGGTATCTGACGGTGCATGACATCTCGAACATACACCTTTGAAAACCATAACATCAGGTGCATCCGAATCACTATCATCATCTTCCCCATCTTTTTTCGTTTCAGCAGCTTGCGCCGATATTCCAAGCGCTTCATCCTGTTCAGGTGTCCGTGTATATCTCTCAATCTTTATCTTGGGATCTGGATCTGGTGCCGTGAGAGATTCAATATAGCTGTTTCCGGCTGGATCGTCGACAATGAATGTAAATGGCTTTTGGCCTGATGTATACGTTTTTAGCGTCGCGAGCACTGTTTCGATTTGGTTGTATAGGGTCTCGTCTATGAGCTACAAAGTAAGGCATTGGTATGAGAGATGGCGCAAAAATCGTGGATATATGCAGAAGTGATACTCACCTTTCGTTGTGGTTGATTCCCTTCCAATCCTTCAATAGCCTTGGCAACCATCCCCTCAATAGTAGTCAGGACACCACGTTGAGTACCAGCAGGTATTTCAAAGTCAGCCTCCTCAATTCGTACTGTAGCTGACTCTGATTTCACGACTTGTCGATTCATATCCTGTGTAAAAAAGCTCTTTGAGTCAAGCCCATCTCCACCACTTCGTAATAAATCTAAGACGTATCAACTGAATCTACCTCTTTCGAATCAATCCGACACGTCTGCTTCTCTCCCAGCTCCTGCGTAATCGTAGCAGACTGCACCTCACTATTTCGAAATCCGCAATGTGGACATTCAAATGCCATCAATACAATCTCGCGGAAATGAGGTATCCTTGTTAAAAGCAGTCTAGTAATGCCCTATGCAGAATGAATTGAAAATAAATTAGCTTAACTCGCATCTTGAATAGTAAGCGCCAGCTTTTTTTTCACACACATTTTTTTCGCAGTTCATGCAATAGCTTTCAATCTCCATAGGTGCCTCATGATTGTCCACACTGAGATCTAGGATGATGGGATCCGGGGCAGTAGGTGAATGCTCTGTCATGGTTGATGAATTGTTGTTTGAAATGAGTCTGCGTGAGCGATCGGTTTTTGGTGAAATGAGCGTCAAGCTTGGAAGCTTCGAGCTTTCTCGTTGGGCGAGTAGCAAAGAGACTGGATTTCGTATAAAATAACGTGTAAAACGTGTCCTGATGAGTCTTTTGGCAAGTCGAAGGTGTTTAGAGACTGAACGTGCATGATAAAAGTGACTATCGATTGTGATGACTCATGACGATCAGCGAGTGTTTGAAGCTTAGCACGTGCTTTGGCCTTTTGATATTTTGATCAGTTAAAGAACTGATCCTGACTTCACTTGATTCATTTCCGCTTAGATCCAAGGCTCTCAATTGATCGTGATGAAGAACGTGATGCGCAACTTCAAAATTGATTCAATGTGCATTAGAACGATCCACGACGCCAGACTATATACAAATGCCTCTCCACTCTCCACCCTCTCCAGCTACATTTAGGCATCCAGATCACCCCAGCACATGTTTGGAAACTGGACGATATATTCACCCGAACCAGAAAACAAGGTTCGTGCATGTGTGACGTATTTCTTTGTCGCATAAAATCATTGACGACAATAGAGAATTTTGCAGCTGGTGAAATCTGGAATTGTGCGGTATAAACCTCATCAACAGTATTGAAACAGGACATTCAAGCCATGTCCACAGAGAAACAGCAGATGGTCATTGATCAGCCCAAGGCAACCACTGACAAAAGTGGACGACGCTACTGCAAGATCTCAAAGATACCGCCGCATGTATGGCCTCTGGTGTTGATTTATATGTCTGTGCTGGTGGATTTTCGTAAGTGGAGAGTCGTGTAGAGCTGTGATGATCGTTTTTTGGAAATGTCCACCCTCTGTGTGGTTTGACTGATTTGATCATGAACTCCTTTTTAGTGGGTGGATCTATTGCAATGCCGTTACTACCTCAATTGGCATTGTCGTTGGACGCTGGTCCGACTGTACTTGGGCTTGTGTTTACCAGTTTCCAAGGTATGCATCACATCGCACACACACGAGATTGACGAAAGTCGAGTTCTTTCAAAAATCAAGTTCATTCGAGCGACGATTCACCTCAAACATGTTCAACACTACTAGTAACGGCACTACTCGCCACTCTGGTGCTCGGAACCGTCTCCGATTGCATTGGCAGGAAACCTGTGTTGATTTTCACGCTGATCTGTAACGCTGTGGGGTGTGTTGGTGCAGGTCTCGCACCAAACATTTGGGTATTGATTGCAATGCGGTTCTGTGCCGGTATTGGAGGAGGTTCTTTCTTGGCTGCTTCTGGGTATATTGCTGATACTGCGCCTGCCGCAGATCGACCACAGTATGTGTGCTGATTTGTTTGCTGGTTAATACAGTTTTACTAAATAACTTATTTTGTAGGTATCTGGCCTATCTCGCAGCCTGCACCTCAATATCATGGATTCTGGGCAACCTACTGGGATCCATCATTGCTCAAATAAACATCAACGCTCCCTTCCTATTCGCCGGTGGAGCATCCGCAATCGCAGCGATATTCACTCAAATATTCCTCAAAGAGTCGCTCGCAAAAGAGAATCGACGATCCCTACGTACTATCTTCTCTCGCACAAAACCAGACCCCATCTCTGCACCACCAGCCGATATAGAAAAGGACGTAAAAATACACCACGAAGACGAGGAAGAAGAAGACACATCATCAACCAAAACGCCACCAAACGAACTACTCTCCATACCCGAACCCCACGAACCACGTAGATCCTCCGTGTCCATCCAAACACCTGCTGAGCTGTTACTGCACGCAGGTGCCATCGACAACAAGCAATACGACGGACTACGCGCACCCGGCCGACGACGATCGTCCATATCAATGGCGCCTGGATCTATGCCAAGTGTACCCATGGTGGTCACAATCGACGAAGAAGAAGACACGATAAAGGATGGTGTGGTTACGCGACCGGTGCGTAAAGACACCGATTATATCAAAGTGTTTGTAGTGTGTCTGGCATTCCTATGTGCACAGACGGGATTCTCGGCGTTTTATACCGTGTGGAACTTGTCGGCTTATGATCATTGTGAGTGGTAGGATGTTTTGTTAGGTCAAAGCACAGGAAATTGATACTGCTTTTTTTCTGTAGATGGATTCTCCACGCAGGGTGTGGGTGTCGCATATGCTGTGCAAGCCATCTTTTTCGGATCCATGCAGTATGTGTTTCTCGTCCTTTCAAACCCAATCTCAATCCACATCATACTAACTCACATATCTCCTCCAGAGTATTCTTTGGCCGTGTCTCCAAACTAGCCTCATACCCAACCCTCATGATAATCGGCTCCATCCTTATCGCACTGGGCGTCGGTGTAATACCATCCACAGAACCACACGTACCGGCATTCGTACTATGTCTCTACATAATGACTTGTGGAATCGCAGTGTGCCAGCCGTCTTGCATGGCATTGTTAAGTACACTGGCAGATCCGAATTATAATATGGGGCAGATTCTGGGGTATAGTCAGACATCGGCTATGCTTGCTAACGCTCTGGGGTATGTTGTAATTGTGCAGGTGTGGTGTTTTTGGAATTGTTATATCTGAAACGTTGTTGGTTAGGCCACTGTTACTATCATCGCTCTACGGATCCTCGTTCTCTCTGCCGTTCTATGCGGCCTCGGGCATAGCATTTGCTACAGTCATCTGCATGGTGCTGTATCGATTCATACCTTCGATAGAGAAGAGGAAGGGGAAGAAGAACTGATTTGCTTCCAACAAATGCCTTCGGACACTTCTTTTACGAGGAGGTTTCGAAACTGTATCTAATCAAAAACTGATAATCGACTAATTCACATTGTTTAAACGATAATCCTGTTGTCAAACGTCTTGCTTGAATCAAAAATATCCAAAATGTAAATGGAATTGCTAAAGCCAGACATTCTTGTTACGCTCAATGTGTGCTCTATTTCTGTTTGCAAAACAATTCTTTTATCTTCCCACCGATCCCATAGTACCTCGTATTCTGGCTTATTCCAAACTTTCTCGTTCATGGCATCCCAAACTTCGAGTTGCGAGAATATGTCAATGCCTTCAGGCTTCAATACATACAGTTTACTAGGTGTATCACGTACCACCAATTTGTTGACTCTCACCGATAACGAGTTAGCAGAATACAAAGATAAAAACTGATTGTCAATACAATGCCGGTAATGAGATGGGATATCGAGCTTTTCTCTTATTGCAACTCAATACAAAATTACATTAACTAATGATACTTCTAAGACCTCATTCGATGGAAGGGAATGCAGTTGCGAATTCCACAACCTGTTTCTTCAAATCTGATATGGCACTGATGCTAGATCCGTCACCCACTGCTTCTTTAAAGTCTTTTAATTTCGTGCCTACAGCGAGAGAGAAAAAGTGAGCCAAACTTTAAACATCGCATGCCACGTTTCTTCAGAAACTTGACTTACTCGACAACCCCTTCGACACGTCCTTGGATATCTTGATGGCTTGATCAATGAATGTTGTGATTTTGGTAAAGTCGGATTCGACTAGTCCTCGTGTTGTCATTGCAGGTGAACCTTTGGAAAGGGTGTCAGAAAGAGAAAAAAAAAACATAATTATAACGCATCTTCGTTTTTATACCCATACGAAGTCCAAATGGTATCAAAGCACTCTTGTCACCAGGAACTGTATTCTTGTTGGCAGCGATATTAGCCAACTCTAAAATCCTTTCGACACGAGCACCATCTATTCCCTGTACAATACGAAAGTTGGTGAGAATTGACTTCGTTCTTCAAGAAGGAACAAAAGCGAACTCAAAGTGATGGACTACGTGTACACGTACTTGAGGTCTCAAATCCAGCAATAACAAATGCGTATCAGTTCCTCCTGAAACCATTTCATAGCCCAGCTTCTTGAAAGCTACTTCCATAGCTTTAGCATTCAATAGTGTTTGCTTTTGGTATTGCACAAAAGCAGGATCTTTGGTCATTTTCAATGCTACAGCCAATGCAGCGATAGTGTGATTGTGTGGACCACCTTGATGGCCAGGGAAAACGGATTGATTTATAGGGTTTTCCAAATCGTACATGATTTCTAATACGAAGGCAAAAAAAATCAGTCTAGAATAGACAAGAATGGCATTCTTGGACGGTTACCTTTGCCCTTCTTGTCAACACTTCGAACACCCTTCCTGTAAAATATCATGGCTCCTCGTGGTCCACGTAAGGACTTGTGTGTGGTTGTTGTAACGATATCGGCATCATTGAATGGAGATGGTACAACTCCTGCAGCAACCATACCTAACATATGGTATATGACATGTGAGAATTTGATGCTTCTTTTGAACAAGCCAAGTTTCATCAATGTAGCCTTACCACTCAAATGTGCAATATCAGCCATAAGGTAGGCACCAACACTTGAAGCGACCTACAAAGTCGTTTTTGAGTCAAAGACAAGTAAACCCACAGGAAATATCAAATAATACCTTCTTCATCTTTGGGTAATCCCAATTACGGGCATAAGCACTAGCGCCAGCGATAATGACTTTAGGCCTATAAATAGATGCGGTCTTTTGCAACATGTCGAAATCAATCGTGCCCGTCTTTTCATCTACACGGTACGGCATAGACTCAAAGTAGATGGACACCGCAGAAATCTTCTTGGTTTCAGTTTGGAAACCGTGGGATAAACTGGTATTGGTTGGGTGAAAGTAGTTCTTAGAAGCTTGCAAAAAAACTCTTACTAGGCATAGACGAATGAACTTACTGTCCACCATGAGGCAAATCAAGACCCATGAGTCTATCATGTGGTTTCATGATTGCGTTGTATACGTATAGGTTGGCAGGAGCACCTACGAGATCACGCTGTAAGATAAAAGATGTACGAGAGCTGGGCCTGTATAGCACTAAACCGTACCAGACAACGCTTGTACATTCACACCCCACTTTGCAGGATCTAGATTGTATGCCTCCAATGCCCTCTTTTGACATAATCGTTCAGCCATATCAATGTACTCGTTACCACCATAGTATCTACAGAGCAAACAAAAAAATGGAGTCAATGTCTATAAAGACATAACACAAAGTCAAGTTCCAACTCTAACCTTGCACCAGGATACCCCTCCGAGTACTTGTTTTGCATGACAGAGCCAAGTGCCTCCATAACAGCACGAGATGTAAAGTTCTATGTATCGTAAGCATTCAGATAGCTGTCCCCTTCAAACACTCAACAACATTCACTTACTTCCGATGGAATCAGCACGACACTTTCACGCTGTCTCTTCTTTTCCATTTCGATAATCTTGTAAATCTCTGGGTCGACTGTTTTCAAGTGGGCTTGAAGAATCTAACATTGTATGGTTGATGTCTTAGATTTGTGGGTTTGATGCCAAGTTTGGAATGCAGTAAAGAGGAGATCGCGTGTTATTAGTTACCGAGACATCGGTCGCCATGCATGCTCGCTGACAGACATTATGCTAAAAGTTGGAAAGAAAGTCAATGTCAGATATCAAATGTTTTGCAGACAAAAGCTTTTTTTCGACGCAGGCATAGGGAGGTTAAATGATGTATAGGAATGGACTCACCTGTTTGATATGAGTTCCTACGGCTTTGGTCACTCTACGGGCTGTTATCGAAAACATTTTTGGCTGCTCGTCGGAATTCCAAAGCGTTTGTGAACTGGTCTCGCGGAGCTAGGTAGAGTAACAAACCAAAAGAATCAAGAACTAAGACAAATTGTTCTCGACAATAGTGATGCAAAATGCCACGTAATGAGATCTACGCTGGAACTGCTCTGAAGTCGCAAACATGTGGAGCGACTGTGTGGTCAAAACCTACTTGTTAACGAGATCAATCATGGACTCCTTCTGAATGATTACAAAGACGTATTTCCAGGTATCGGCTCTGTCGTGAAGAGGTGCCAGAGGCAGCGAAAAAAAGAATGAACCCATTCTGAATATGTCAACCAGCCAGTAGCACCGTTTCAATTTGGTCAACTGCCTATTATCTAAAATCCTCATACATCAAGACACAGACAAATTATAGTCTTGGAGAATTGTCCACCTTCTTCCCAACAAACGTAGCTGGTTCAGGCCATGTATCGAAGCAGCTAACCACCGCCTCGTATTCAGCAGCAAGACGGAATATCGTCTCTTCTTCGAATTTACGCGTTACGAGCTGGATTCCACATGGAAGACCTGATTTTGTCAATCCTGTTCGAACCACGCATGCTACGTGAAGAATGCAAGTTAGATATAACAACATGAGCAAGCTGGAGGCGACCTGTTTTTGACATACATGGGTGTCCAGAGTAATTGAAAGTTGAAGTCATGTTGACCATTCCCATGATGTTGAAATCTGTATCGTCGACTTTTGCAGGCTATTGAAAAGGATTGAGACGTGTTAGAATGCCTGAACAAGGCATACACTTCCAAACAGGTTATTTTTTCCGGGGTACTAACCCAAGTTCCGTCGGCCTGTGGTGGATCTAGCACCATTCCGGGACAGATGAGAACATCGTATCCAGCATCGGCGCCAAATTCCTCACGGTCAGGGAAGAGCTAAAGGTAACCTCGATTACAAAACGCAAAGCAAAGCCTAGAGACACAGTGGATGCTTTAATGGACAAACCTGTTCAGCAATACTGGCATTCAGAGCAGAGATCTTCTCACAAGCTTCTCCAATCTCTTTCAATCCAACTGTTTTCCCAACATGCTGCAAGATGAATGCAAGTTGGGGTTCGAGCTGATCCCATTTGCCTTCCATGTCCTAAGAGATGGGGTTTGTAAGTAATACGCCACACATTAAGATACGTTCTGCAGTTTCATACTTTGTGGACCTTCGTGTACATATCAGCAAAGAATTGAGCAGGAGAACATCTACACGCCAAAAAGAAATTCAGAGATAAGTAATGGAATCTTTGCTACTTCGCAACTCACGTCCTAACATCCACAAGCTTAATCTCAGTAGCATCAACAACAGTATGTCCCAAAGACTTAAAAACTTCCAGTGACTTTAGCACGGATTCCAATATATCAGCTTGAAGGAAGTCAACAGTTCCGAGATCCTTGCTGAATGCAATCCGAAGTCTCTTGCCAGCTTTGGGGTCCTTCATGGCTGCACGAACGACTTCTTCATAGCTGATGGTAGGTTTGGGGACGCTGAGAGGGTCTTTCGGGTAATAGCCTGCTGTGACGTCCAGATAGATGGCGCCGTCTAGCACGCTTCGCGTTATTGGGCCAAAGTGTGATAGTTCCGTGAATGACCTATGAAAATGAATGTACGTATTTTGTTAGAATCAATGAGCATTGTAAAAACAAACGCAAAACCTTTACATGGGTTTCAAGACACCAGCTCCAGCCATAGGAACTCTTCCATACGTAGCCTTCATTCCGAAACAGCCAGTCCATAGAGCAGGACATCTTATACTTCCACCACCGTCTGATGCTGTACACATGGGAACCATCCTAGAAGCGACTGCTGAAGACGAGCCTCCTGATGATCCTCCTGCGAGTTGAAAAGTGTTTGTCAACAACGTATCCTGACTACGATATGATCAAACTGCACCACAGGTCCTACCTGGACTTCTCTCCACGTCCCAAGGGTTTCGAGTAATACCATACACACGATTGAAACTAGCAAACGTCCATCTGTATCAACACAAAAAATAACATCAGAATCGAAGACAATGCCAACCACGACCTGGGTACCAGAAACTTACCCATGAGCAGGTGTATTCGTCTTTCCAATACAGATAGCTCCAGCACGTTTGAGACGTGCGACTCCAGGCGAGTCACGCTTTGCAATGTTGTTCTTGTATACAGGGTTTCCCAAAGTCGTTGGCATTCCTATAAACAGCGTGAGTTCACAGGTACTCGCAAACCATTACCAACATGAAAAGAAGGTCAAAGAGAAATGCACAAATAGGTTGAAATGTCCAGCAAAAGAGCAATGAGATGCAGGTATTGCATTCTGAGCCCCAAAGTTCTTCTTGTACTCACCATACGCATCTTCAAGATCCTATGTCAACCAGCAAACACGTCAGATGGACGTTACGAATATTTCCTGTCATCATACATACCTTGACTCCAAATGGCACACCGGCAAACTTCCCAAGTGGTTCGCCTCTCTTTTGCTAAAATATGGTGCGATCATGGGTTTGTCTTTTAATGTCACCTCTGCATATAGCGATGCAGCCATACGAAGACGCAAATCTCACCATTTCAGTCAGCTCTCTCGCTCTCTTGAGAGCCCCTTCAGTGTCGACATAGACAAAGGCGTTCAGAGTTGGGTTTCGTTCTTTGATGCGTTGTAAAGCAGCTTGCACTGACTCCAAGGGAGTGATTTTGCCAGATTGTACCATTTCGGCGAGGACGTGGGCCTCGAGGTCCATTAGATGCAGTGTCATGGTTGGAGTTTCTTGTTTTGCGGGAGTGATGTTTGCTGTGAGTGACAAAATGCAGTTGTGCGAAGGAGGAGCTCGTTCGTTTTCTCGTAAACTGTGGAGAACGGAAGAGGATCAATTACATAGTACTATGTTATATTATTGGATTTCGCTCCGGTCACAGCGACCGGATAAGCTCAAAGCTGCTTTTCAAGGTACGATGTGTTTGGTCGATCATTGCGTAAAGCTACTAGAAACTGAAGAGCTTGCTGGGAGTTTGCACGTTTCAATTAATTTCCATTTGGAATTGATGGAATTGTGTAATTACAAGGAGGCAGCGCGCCATCCACGTAATCCAACAAGCTACGCTGCTGCGACGACATTCGTTTACTACTCTTTACTCGATCACGTACATGACATTGAAAGGAAGAATACATAGTCTATTCCATGGGAATATGTTGCCAAGTACTCCGACAGTTGTCCGACATGAGCTAATCAGCGCCACCTACAGATCAGATAGAAGCGGCCATCCTCACAGCCGAGACACATGTGAAATCAAAAATTTCTTTGTTACGTTGAAACAAGGTGCATCAAGACGCGACGTGAAAATTATAGGAGGTGGCCTTGAACGTTGGGATACCTGGGTTTCTCGTCTGGACGGATTTCCCAGTCAGTTTCTTAAAAAAGTTGTGTGTGTGCCCACACGCTCACGCAGATTGAGGCCATCAACTGTCGCAACCAGGTGCGGTCAACGACAAATTTTATCGTTAAATGTCAGGAGAGGAGCTCGAAAATGGAGTATACCACGACGAAGAAGTGGATATAGCTCTTGATGGTCCAGTTAGTCTTAATACCGGGAAACCCAAAATCACCATCCCTGCTACAAATTATAACGATGACGAGAACGAGACAGACAGTATAGCTCTAGGTACGCACCACTGCTCTCTCCCACTTCCTGTTTATGAGTCGCGGTTTCTCCTAGTCTTGACAAAATTGGGATTTTTCATTCACCGACAACATGGCTTGAAAACATCACACACTTCTAACCAATCCGTCTGCTTTTTCTGCTCACAGACGACCAGATAGATATCGGGGAAGGCTTTGTGTGGGCTCTGCATACTTTTGTGGCAAACTTGGAAGGTTTGAGACGATACGCTTCACACGTTTGGCGTTTGTGCCTGTGGCCCTAACAGCACATTTGATCTATCCACTAGGACAAGTATGTGTGCTGAAAGGCGACGCTCTGGAACTACTTGATGATTCAAATTCGTACTGGTGGTTGGTGAAATGTATGAAAACCGACGAGGTACAATAACAAACGATGCAAACAGACTCACGTTACGTGTATATCAGTCTCTGATCTTTCCCATTTTCGCATCACAGATTGGTTATATACCCGCCGAGAACATTGAGACTCCATTCGAGAGACTAGCCCGACTGAATCGGCAACGAAACGTTGCGCTGATTGCACCTGGAGATGCCGACATTGATGAAATAACGCAACAGGACGAATTCAAAGTGAAGCTGCACGTCAACTTTGCTGAATCTCATACCGTCATTATTGAAGAAATAGACGAGTATGAGGACGGCGATGAGGATTTATCAACTGGTGGTGATAGCAGTGAAGCACCGGAGCGAGACTCGGATGGAGAATCGCTGGGTGAATCTGTTTCGTCATTGGATAGTAAGAAGAAGACGAAGAAATTGGGATTCTTCTCGGTATGCATCTGCAAAAAAGTTCATTATGGGTTATTTCTCCACGGTTTTAAACCTTTATTATCTCTTAGCGATTACTGGGTCGAAGTACATCTTCCATGACATCGAGCTTCGCATCGCTGACCGGGTCGGGCCATTCATCGAAAGAAGCCCTCGTCAAGGCTAATGACATAACTGTCCGATCAGCTTCCAGGAATGACGAGACATCACCATCTCTAGACTCAGCTGTTGCTACTGAGTCGGTAAGCACATTTGCAGACGGTGTTAAAATCAATCAAACTACTTGGGCTCATGGTTCCTTTTTTGCAGCCAATAAACGTGCTACGGATATATGCTGGAAATGTAGATTTGAAGGCCAACTTCAAGACTGTAGCCATCAAGAAGGGCATGTCGGTTAGAGATTTGGTTGATGCAGCTTTGAAAAAGTTTAGGATATCAAATGCGAAAGATGGAGAGTATTATGTCGGTCTTCTATTCATGGACTCGCGTAAGTCGTTTCGTCTTCTGACCTCACTGCTTTTTTTTTGGATCGCTAATTTTCGCTAACCCATGATTTTTGTAGAGGAAAAGATATTAGAACCAGAAGACAGTTTCTATGATCACGTCGACAGTTTAAGGCATCGCCACTTACCAGGTGTAGCTGACTTCTCTAAATTGTCTCGCCATGTTTCGAAACGAGGACTCGTATCTTCAGTCCGCGTAAATGATGATACCATTCTGAAAGTGCTACTAAACAAAAGATACGGAGACAGAGATCAACGGCTTGTGCGTGTCTTTCTATATGATGAATCGGATCAAACTGGTAAAATCCGATACTACAAGACTATTGCCGTAACGGACACTACCACCGTTGCCGAGACCACTTCAGTCGCTTTACGAAAGTTTAATATAACAGATACGCTGACGACATATCGATACAGGCTACGTAGTGTGATAACAGGTGTTGAAGATATCCTGGATGATGATGCCATGACTGCTGATGTGTTGGTCAAGGCTGATGCAGAGGGAAAAGATGTCACATTTGTATTGACGAGAGAGCTGCTGGAAGGTGCGACACCGCTCCCATTAGGTGCTTTGGGAGCAGCTCCAGATATTGCGCCAGATGGATCACTGACGAAAGCAGATATGGAAACCATACTGAAAAGCCGGCCTGCCTTTCTCGAATCACCTACCAATTCGAACGACTCGACACCAAACATATCTGCATCGCCGTCTCTGGAAAGTTTATCGGCTGCTGCTACAGGAGATAGTAATAATATAAATAGGGTCCGAAATGTGCCTGCTAATTTACGAACAAGTACTGCTACACCAACAAACGATATTCCAGTAATTGCACCACCGAGTGTAGAGCCTCCGTCGATGGTCGTTGTACCAGGTGTCTTGCCATTTGATTCGTTGCTTCGACCTAAACTTGCACATACCACGGCACCATCACCATTAAGTATAGCGCACCTACCTGCCTTGCCAGCATCTGCAGCATCCACTGCACCATCATCTGTAAACGCAACACCATTATCACCACATGCACCAACACCACTAAACATAGATTCCAAATCCGCTCCATCGTCCCCTCTTGTTTCAAACGACACCACCAACAACACCAATAAATCGGCACCAACCACTCCAATGCAATCAAACCCAACATCACCACTGAATGCAATATCCTCGCCTACATCGACAATAGCAAACAAACCAGCATCCCTGCTGACAATAACAAATCCACAACAACCTGATGCATCATCCCGAAAAACGTCTTCTGCATCGGTGCAATCCATACCGCAATCAGCTACATCGACCACATCAAAGGAACTGAGGCGGACGGAATCCAACCATGGTTTGAAACCTAATGGTATAAATAGCGCTACACCGTCACTACGTGCTGTTGCTTTATCGCCTGTAGCAGCAGTAGCTCCGTCACTCACAGTAGAAACCACTGACGCCACACCACGATCATCAGTAGGATCCAGTGTCCCACGGTCGTCTGCCGCATCCAGTATACCCAGATCATCAACAGGCACCGCACCCACATACACACTAGACATGCCAGATTTCAGCACAATCAGTACAGTCTCAACACCACCGCTGCAACCTTCTATAAATGGTACCGCCTCATCCAGTCTAGACCGCAACAACCAGTCCAGCTTTGATATAATGGAACAATATCTCGACGAGATACTGAAAGAGTCGGCAGATACATCCAAACTGGAAGATTTAGAAGCGAAGCTGAAACAGAACCTAGATTCCAAATCGAGTATACCGACACCGCCCATGACGACCAAGAAACGCGATTCGTTGAGACAAGACGTGCTGAAACGGTTGTCGATATCAGGTGTATCGTCCATCGCACCAGGATCAAACATTACTAGCAGCACAACAACACAATCACTTCGAGACGTATACGCAGATTTCGAAGCATACCTAGACGGTGTCGAATCAGGTCCCGTAACACCCGTATCAAACACCAACGGAATGATACTCAAAAACCCGTTAAACGGTCTCGCATCCATTACTATACCGGGAACGCCCGTAACACCAATAACAGATTACGGAAGCTTGAATGGATCGGCGTTTAGTTCGATCATTGAAATGGATTCGGCGCCGGCTTCTGCTGGTATGCAGCAACCGGGGGCGATGTCACCTATGGAATATAGCACGACGAGTGCGAATGGGGTTATACCTAATGGGATACAGAGTGTGCCGCGTAGTCTCTCTGGGGATGGTGTGACTAATGGTAGTGCGCCGGCGTCTGGTGCCCTGTTGCCACCGCATCTTGCGTGGGATGAGAAGGCGGGTGCTAATATGGGGTCGTTGGGACGGGTGAGCTGTTGTGTCTGTGATTGTGAACAAAGTTATACTTGTTCCTTGATCAGGGTGGTTTTTTGCTCACACTTTATTGAAATAGGATTTGGAGAACTTGCTAACCAGCGCATTGATGCAATACGATGAAACGTCGTGAGAACTTGATTTATTTTTTGGGGACTTGTACTACTATGGTTTGGCTATAAATAATTATATATTCGCTTTTCGCTCATTGACAAGGGAGTTTTAGAGAAATTGAGCTGGCCAATCGAAGCGTATGCTATGTGAAAACACGTCCATACTCTTGCGGTTTGAGTTTTAGGCAATCTATTGATTGCGGATAAAACTGAATCTGCCACCTCACGTTTTCTTTTCTGCAACACGTAGAGACTACGTTGTACTCTTTACGAGTCTGATAAGGAGCTGACAAGCACGCCAAACAGGTACGCATGCCATGCGATTCTATAATATGTCGTCCTATCTCCAGTTCTGCGAACCACCACGGTCCACTAACCTCCAAACATTTTCCAAACTATATCACACTAGCACCAACATGTCTGCTCTAACAACCCTGCAAACCATGCCCCGCGACAAGCTCCTCCTCATCCTCGCATCAGCAGCCGGTCTCGTGTCCATCCTGTCTCTCATCCGATCCATGATGACAAAATTCGCAAATATTAAGAAATTGTCGACGCTCAAGACGCCTGAAAAGGAATCCTTCTTTTTCGGATCCCTCGGGAATCTGCTGGATACCAAGCTCGGTGTTGAGAGGAACTCTAGGCCGGATTTGTATGTCGCGTTAATTAACTTTTTGGGGATTTTAAGGTCTGAATTTGGGTTTTACTAGCAAAACCGGAGGCCCGATTGGGAATCTGGCGTATACGCTGGGCGGATCGTATGTGCTGTGGATGTGGGGCAAGATGATGCCGTTTGGAAGCAGTATGGTGGTTGCAAGTGACCCGCAGTTTATTGAAGAGTTGTTGAGTGCAAAAGTTATGGATGATATGGTTAAAGGGAGGAGTTATGATATTACTGCTGATCTTATTGGAAGTGAGTCTTGAAATCTGTACAAAAAGGGACTACATGAAGGAAGGAAAATGGGGTTTCGACCTCGCCGATGCTTGCAAACCTGAATCATTAACTTTTCACTGAATTCTTACAAGCTCTTACATTCTCTTTGGCTCATGACTTCATTCTCATTGCATTCTGACTTCATTCTTACAATCTCTTACATTCTAGAGGGTATCCTATCCAACACTGGCGAATCTTGGAAACACAACCGCCGTCTCGTCGAACTAGGCTTCCGTCTCGAGAACCTGCGTTTCAGTGCCAAACGCATCAACACAGTCCTCGACCGTCTCATCACACGCTGGAAATCCGACGCCACGACCTTCCAAAACCAAGAATTCGACCTCCGTTCCGAAATGCTACGAACCACAATGGACGTTATATGCCAAGTCGGTTTCGGACGCGACTACGAGTCTCCTGAAGAAGCGGCCAAGATCTCATCCCCCAATAATGAGTCCCTCTGGCTGGTTTTCCAGAATATACTTGATGACATAGCTCTTCGGGCACGTCAGAGGCTCATCCCTTGGTATCAAATCTGGCCAAACTTTGGATATGCGGCACGTATGAAGTGTCTTAATACAGCCGTGTCGGCCATGATTGATGATCGGTTGGCTGCAATACGGGATGGCAGCATCAAGAAGGATTTGGAGGCCAAGAATAACGGGACGCTGCTTAATGCTATTGTGGATTTGGATGAAAGCGGGAAGATGATTATGAGTAAGAAGCAGATGATGGATGAGATCAAGACCTTGTTGTTTGCTGGGTGAGTATGTCTGTATTAGTTTGCCAAAAGAAACGATCAGCCTAGCTCGTAACAGTTCTGAAACTCGTTCATTCTCATAACTTAGACATGATACTACCGGATCTGCTGGGTCATGGGCATTCCAAGTCATTGCGACAAACGCCGAAGTTCGTGGCAAACTGCTGGCGGAAATCAAGTCATATGTTGGTGAAAGGAGACCAAGTATGGAGGACGTTGATCGGATGCCATATCTTAACGCTTTTCTTAAAGAGGTAAGGACTTGCACCGTCCAAAGTTCTCTCTGTCGGTTTTGTTTAATCGTTCATTTTGTCACCATAGATTTTGAGAATGGTAAACTTGTGTTTATTCTTCCAATTTCATACCGGGTTTGTTGCTAAGCTTGCACACCCTTATAGTACCCTTCCGCCGGTTTCACACGCAAAGTAGTCCACGATGTAACCTTGAACGGTCACATAATTCCAGCCGGTGTGGAAATCATGGTCCTGCCCAACATTATTCAGAACGACCCCAAATATTTCGGCAGCGACGCCAATGTTTTCAGACCTGAACGCTTCCTTGATCTTGATGAGGTATGGTATTCCGTCTACGCCAAAAAAAACTGTGACTTGCCATGATTCACACAATTTCCATTGTAGGTTCCCCGCGGCTACCTCCCATTCTCACTGGGTCCCCGTAACTGTGTCGGTATGAAGCTCGCTCAACTCGAACTGCGTCTGGTCGTGGTTCGTCTTTTGCAAGAGTTTGAGTTTATCTATGGAGATAAGCCTGCACCGCCTGTCCTTTTAAGTAAGTTCAAGTTTGATTCGAGTAAAATGGCAGAATGCAGTATATGTTTCTGACGGTGGTTTTTTTTTTTAGCCATGACTCTATCTCCAAGTGAGATGCAAATGAGAGTCAAGCCCATCAGGGCGTAAATTCCATTTTTCTTCTAGGCGACGGTCCTTTTAAGAAACAGCATTCCAATTCTGGGGTGTTTTAATAAGTGCTTTTTTTGTCATTCATTTTTGACTTTTGAAGAATGATAAAAAAAGTCAAATTCCAACTTTGCTCTGAGCTCATTAAAGTTTTATTTTATCGGAGAAGTTTCTTCATTGGTTGTTGATGTTGATTGTCGAATCTCACGGGCTTCATGAGCTTCATAACATGATAACGACGCAAATCGCAAACTGGAACAGTTGATACTAGGAAAAGGAGCACAGCGCCACGTGCAGTATATTACATGAAAGCAAGATGCTACGCTCCTTCACCTTGTGCTTGTCACAAGATTTGGTTGGGAGTCGCAAATTGGTGATCGGTATTGCCTGCAAAAACAGCTCTACTTGCGCTGGAAGCATGATTCACACATCTGCCATTTAGGTTCCCCGCGGATACCTCCACTTCTCACTCGGCTCCCGTAACTGTGTCGGCATGAACCCCGCCCAACTTGAACTACGTCTGGTTGTGACGCGACTGTTGCTAGAGTTTGAGTTCAGCTATGGAGACAAGCCTGCACCGCTTATCCTTCTTAGTAAGCGACCTTGTCACGATTGAAAACTACGAGTATTTGGTATGAGTCTTGTAACTAACTTTCCGTCTGCCTAGCCATGACTCCATCTCCCAGCGAGATGAAGATGAAGGTCAAGCCCATAAAAGCCTAACCATAGTTGGTAGAGCTGAACTCTTACAACATGTCTGTGTGATTTCTTTTCTTAACACCCCAAATCTTGTAACTGGTATCAATGTAGTTTTTGACCAGAGAGTTTAAAATGTTCTTTTTCAAAAAAAAGAGCCGGTTTGTTCTATACAAAGATGCTTTTGTTTTTCAATTATTATGCGTCCAATGCGGCAGTTGCAGTTTCTGCCCGTTGCTTCTCTATGAGTTTCATTCTTCTCTGGTAGCTAATGGGAGCGTGAGGTGTCAGCTCTTGTCACAAGCTTTGACACAGCAGACCAACAACACTTTAACATCCTCCAAATCCCAGTCTCAACATGAATCAACAATAAGCAAATCCTCCCAAACACTCAACTCGTCATATTGGCATTTAGTCCATGCCACACGCTGCTTTTCGCAAGTCCAAGGCAGATAGTAATTGTCTTGCCGACATTGATTCAGCTCTGGTAGTAAATGAGCGCAATAGTCACGCCAGGCTACAGGAATTCGTGACTTGGCCATATCTTCTTGTGAAATGAGCATTTCTAGAGTGGTTTTTTGTTTTGTGAGTTTAGCTGCTATAGCGACGCTTGAGGAGGGTAAAGGGCAGGATGGCGGGTTTAGATGCATGGCTTACTTGGTGCTGCTGTGTCTGTCTCCTCGTGATGAGCTTCTGCGGATACCATTTTGACAAAGTGATGTTGGTTTGCGAAAGTTGGGTGCTGGGAGATGCATCACCTCTCGCGTTCACAAGGATAGTATTGATATGTGATACTGACGTTCTCCACACGTGCTTCAGCGTTGCTGCTATGCGCATAGGCGTATATTACACGATATTTTACAATTCAGACAATTCCGCACGTATCTCGTCTTCCACTTCAACTATATCCTCTCGATTTGACTTGAGCTCCTCTTCCAACCCTGCAACCACGCTTGCATACTCCCTTCCTGTAAGTACCGTCTCGGCCTATATCAAAAACGACCGTGAGATCGTCAGGCCCAACGCGACAGTGACCTCTCCGAAGCCACATTCTCGTCAACCCTTACATTAACGACCTGAAAATGCACAGTCAACTCGAGCTTCTTCCTCTCAAGTTCCTGCACTTGCGTAATCAAGGCAGCCAAATCCGATCGACTGCATTGCGTACAGCCGTCCCGTATCTGCTGTATTGATATCGAGACTTGATTGAATTTGGCTGATATGGCGGCCGTCGATGTAGCGTATTCGGAGTCTGTGAGGTCTTTCTTTAGGTATGATGAGTAGATTGTGGCAAGTTCCTTGTAAATGTCTCGGCGTTCAGATTGTTTCTTTTGGAAGGACTGGAGGAGTTTCAATGGTGTCTATAGATAGTGATTGACCTCGTTAGAATGGATCTGTTGACGAGATTCTTGGTTGCAAAAGGAGCTTGCAATGATATTTGTTGACACCAGTGACCGTCAGTAGTATTCAATCGACTTCAAAAGGCTAAACGACTCTTTCTGTAGACTTACTAGATCGCTCTCTACGGTATCTGGCACTGGCATGGCCAGCATTTAGTTCAAATCTCTACACTTTCAGCTGGGACTCTGATTTGGACAAGGATGCATGGAAGATCAGGTAGAAAGGTTGTATCGGCAAAGCACTTGTGCCTAATCAATGATAGTAGTGACACGTAACTGGACCTCGTTCACAGTCAGAAACCTCGTAATCTTGTGCAAACCGACAAAGCTGATCGACGCGTATTTTGGCCGCAAGCTCGTTTTCGTGATATAAGCTTCCTAGTACGACAACGTGCCAAATATAATTTTGGACTACAATGAACGACCAGCAAAGGAATTGGCGTCTCCTTCGCTATTCTACAAGATCGATGCAAGTCACGACTCCCACGTTTTGACAAAAACATAAACTACCAACCCGGAAAGGCAGTCCTTTCTTTTCTGAACCGCGATACAATACTGAAACATGAGCACCGGCAAGGTAAGAATCTGCTTCTCATCTACACGATTTCCTTGAATCATCCAAAAAACAACCAAACTGACACTCTCAAAATTATACCGCCTTTCCCATAGTGGACGAGACTCATTCGCTTTGTCGCTCAAGATGGCCAAACCTATTTTGGTCAGCCAACATCTGTCGATAGCAAAGGCTACCTCCCTTCTGGCATCAAGGTAAAGATTGCTGGAGTGTATACAAGTGTCGGCCAAACTCTCAACATTTCATGGTTTTTAGGCTCGAGTAATCACTGGAAACCCTCTTGGAAGTTACAAGATTACGGATCAGGTCGTGGAGGTTAAAACGCTGCTGGCTCCTCTGGTGAGTGAACACTTGTGTTACGTTTTGAGTGTTGACTTGAATCTCTGACGATGTCGTGCCTGTAGGAACGTGTACCCATGTAAATACCTTCTTTCATTGCGCCACCTCGTCATCCCTTGGCACTTTTGCTGTGTTGTCGAGATCTTGACATAAGCTTCACATACCCTACAGATTCATTTGCATCGGCCTAAACTACCGCAAACACGCCGCCGAAGCAGGCATGCCAACACCACCGCATCCAATTATATTCACCAAACCATCTATGGCTGCTGCTGGCCCTGACGAAGCTGTTCGTATCCCGAAAGTCGCGCAAGACAAGTCGGCAGACTTTGAAGCTGAGCTTGGTGTTGTTATTGGCAAGACTTGTCGAAATGTTTCGGAGCAGGATGCGTTGCAGTGTGAGTATAGTTGCTTTTTGGGGAGATTGTTGTATGTGGTTTTGCTGAAAAGTGGATTTGTGGTGTTAGATGTTGCTGGGTATACAGTCTGTAACGATATCTCTGCTCGCAAGTGGCAGCGATCGACGTCGCAGTGGACGTTTGGAAAATCGGTAGGTTCTTATGGACAGCTTGAATCATCGACTTCCATGTTCTCTAACACTCGTTTGTCTCCACAGTTCGACACATTCGGCCCATATGGCCCTCAGATCGTCTCAACATCAGAAATCGCGGACGCAGGCACACTCGACTTGAAACTGCGCCTAAACGGAAAAGAATTACAAAACTCAAACACCTCAGACTTGATATTCAATATTCGCCAAATCATTGCTCATTGCTCAAAAGGGACTACACTGGAGGCTGGAACTGTGATTATGACTGGTACTCCTGAGGTAAATGTTGAAGCACTTGAATGCTTGTTTCGGGATGGTTTGCTGACAATGGGTATGATTAGGGAGTTGGTATGGCTAGGAAGCCACCAGTTTATATGAAGGATGGTGATATTCTGGAAACCGAAATCGAAAAAATTGGGATTCTTCGCAACAAGATCCAGCATGAATAAGTCATCTTCCTTGTTGGTAAAATAGTCGTTGTACACGAATACTACTGTTTCCTTGAATTTTATGTTGATTGTGGAAAAGCTGCTGATCGAAATTCTGGAGAATGACGCCAGCGTCGAATGTGCTCATACTTTCTCGATATGAAAGAATGCCTATTAGTTTAATTTATGTGTGTGAGGCAAAGCTCAACTATGAAATGCCCACCCCTACATGATATTTGCTACTTCCTGTACACCATTTCCCTCCCAACATCCCAACATCATCGATATCACGCTTTTACCTATTATGGGTGCCAAACGTCAAACATGGTGGTAAGCAAAACCAACCCAAGAACCTATCTGGAATGCTATGCAGATCTGGCTCAACTACTCCAGCCACCAACCAGCATTTTGATTGATGGGTACCCTCCCTCACAAAGTCCAAATACGCTCTAGTCTCACTCAGAGACACACGCCGACGAATGCTGCTTTTGAACCACGAGGAATCGTGACTCTCCATGTAGGTATTGTTGAAAGTCAACTATTAGATTGGTTTGGATTTGAGATGTTTGTCAGAACTTTGGATGTCGCAATTCACAGGGAACGGGAGCTTACAGGATATTTCGAGTCATTAACATATCAAATCAGCCCTGTTTCATGAATGAGTTCATATTAGTAGCAACACTGGGAAGACTCTCATTCTACCACGTATCACAAATGATCATGATATCGATGGCCACGTAACGGAAAGTAGTCGATTATTGTATGGCAGAGTATGTGAATTAGTAGTGCATGATGAGCCCCGCACCATCTGTATCTCCAATCGACAGGACATCCTGCTGTTTTCACGACAGGAAGCTTGGAACCCTCATAACAAGGCAGTTTGGCAGCCCGAAGCAGTATTTTACTATGATTGCAATAGTGACTGCTCTGATAAGGACGAAGAATGAAGCAGAGAGTGCGACTAGTAAGGAGCAACGAAACATGTAGTAGAATTATGTGACCAAATGCGTAAATATACAGAAAATAGAACGTGACTCGGATATTTGTTCAGTTGAATAATTGCAAGCTCAATTCCGTTCCATCACTTCAACCTCGGCAGACAAGATGGCAGTCGGCGAAGGAGAGCTCATTAACGCCAATCCGACTGTATATGAAGTCAAGGACAGCAAAACTAGCAAGCGAGTTAGAACCGAAGACGAGCTTGACGATTCAACACATGACGAATTCGACGCTGAAGAAATCTTTGGTATGCTCAAAAGCTTTGTTGATGTTTGTTTGATAGCTTAGAGACTCATACTCCAATTTCAAACAGAGCTGATTCGACACATCAACGACCCAGAACATCCTGTAAGCTCCCCTTCTACTCGCTTAATCAACATTTAAAAGTTTACAAAGTCTCAACATCAAACACACCCCAATAGCTGACTTTAGAACAGCTCAACGTCACCCAACTGGACCATATATCCGTAGACAATGACCGAAACCTCGTCCATGTTCGCTTCACTCCCACAATCCCGCACTGCTCAATGGCAACGTTGATTGGCTTGTGTCTCCGAGTGAGACTTTTACGTAGTTTGCCGGATCGCTTCAAGGTCGATATATCTGTTAGGGAGGGGACGCATCAATCTGAGAAGGCTGGTATGTGGGTGTGAAAGAGCTGATTGTGGAGCTGCGGCTCACAAGATGGAGACGGGTTTTTTGCTGACGAGTTCTTTTGATACGTTTTTAGTCAACAAGCAGTTGAATGATAAGGAGAGAGTTGCAGCGGCTTTGGAGAACACGCATTTATTGGAGGTTGTCAATCAAGTAAGGGGTTTGTGTTGTATTACTCATGTGTGTGGTATTCGGCCTGATCGATTCTTCCTACTCTTTTCAACAGTGTCTGACCACAACAGTAGACAAGTAAACTGGTTTCCTTTTGTAGTTTTGTATGATATCAATTTTATTGTTTTCATGTTTCCAATGCTAGTGTAAATACAATTGAGCTATAAAGATACAAAGGAAGAAGTGCGCAACTATGTTATCGAGAACGTAATCGTTGAAACTTTGCTGTTGTCAACGGCACGTAGATCACATTCATGAGCTCGTGCTCTTCAATCTTCCCATCTTCCTTCTTGTCGAATTGAGTCAAGACTTGGTGCCCATTCATCGCTCCAACAGGTACAATCAATCTGCCTCCCACTTTCAATTGGTCAAAGAGCTAAAAACAACCATGTCACTGTGTAGTTCTATAGCCATTTCAAACGCAATACACTCACTGCTTGAGGCACACCATCAGCTGCAGCCCCCACGTGCATTGCATCATAAGGAGACTCATTCACATATCCTTGACGTCCATCACCAGCAACCAACACAATCCTTCCATCTTCCAAATACTCTGGATGATCACTCATTATGTTCCTTTGTGACATTTCCACCAATTCATCAATGTGATCGATTCCAACTACTTTGCCAGATGGACCGACCAGCTCTGCAAAGCATGATGTGAGGTATCCAGAGCCAGAGCCGACGTCCAAGACTTTGGACCCTGGAGTGAGCTTGTCGAGTAATAGTTCGAGTGCGTGGGCGTGCATGTGAGGAGCGCTTATGGTTGCACCGTAGCCAATCACTTGTGGTGAGTCTTCGTAGGGAAACGCGGGACAGTATTTGGCTCGATCAATCTAAGTGGGTGGAGTGGTGGTTTGTGAGTCCATGGGTTCATGGGTTCATGAGTTTACTTTAACAGTCTCATAGTTTCTGACGATCATGAAATCATGATGGAATACTTAACCTTTGTCATAGCATTGAAGACACGTTCTTGTTTGATCAATTCGTTGTCTCGCATGTTTGTGATGAGTTCCAAATTGCTCTTTCCAGAGCATCTCCACGCCATATCTGAATGCGTACGGAAGCTCTTTAAATATTCAACTCGTTAGTACAATACCTTTATATGACGAACTACGAAAATACAAGAACTGCAACACAAAGCTTCAACTTCAATAAACGCACATACCAAGACGGATTGCAGAGCAAGAGATGCGTTTAATGATCTCAGAGATAGCTTAAGCAGCCAGTTGTAAGCCACGTTGAGCCTTTATTAGAGGGTATGGACTGATACGCTGAAATCCAGTGACCTGTGAGCTTTTTCGAAATTTGGGTTTGGTAAGTCAAGGAAGTGAAGCAGGCAAGACACTTTTCAATAATGGATGATGGTACCGTTTCGCGCCATGAGTATATCTTATGCCATTGATAATGATTTTAGGCTCACAATTACCTCACTGGCCGAGAAATCCAAAGACATTTGAATTATCAAAATAAGCAACCGTGGCTATTGAACAGAACACCCATCGAGTAGAAAGTAACTCACATGCCAAAACCTCCCAAATAGCGTGAATTTAGAGCTTGTATTAGCTCCGCTTGCTTACACCAATCATCTTCCGCAGCACACTGCAAAACAGGGTCTGTCTCAAAACTGTGTTTTTGGGACCAACAAGTCAACAACCAAAGCTCAAAAGGCTTCTACCGCCCAAAAAAATGTCACAAATCATATCCCTATCTACGGGAGATTTGTTGAGTAACAGTCAAGATGCCTTCCCCGTTATGATGGGAATGAATCAAGGCGAGAACGTTGACGAGAAGGCTGAATTCCAACTATTGAAAACCGGAGTATCGTATCCGGCAAAGGTTTGAAATCGTAGTTGTGAATGTTTTAAGACGCGTAGTTTCTAGCAATATGTCGCTAAACTAGGTCACTGCTTTGTCGCAACCATTATTGCAAGGAAAAGAAGATGTGATTATAAGGCTGGATGTTGGCGGCATACATATTTCGACACCGGAATTGGAAGAGCTTTTAGACCTCGAACTTCAGCATGTGTTGCAGTACAGTTATAACCGGACCAAGCAGACCTTTACATTTTCACATCTGGATCGAGATGGACTGTTGAGTCAGTACAAGTTCGTATCGCCAAAGGTAAGCGGAGGTTCTTGTGCGTTTCCCGAGTCACGGAACTGACATACGCCTCAACTAGTATTTCGACATTTTCGATTTCCTCGGTCGAGCCATTGCCGCTGTAATCAAGCAAGCTACAGCAGCCGGTAGTCCAACAGCAGCAGCACGTGTCGCTGATTTCTCGAGAGAATCACCAACTGTCATGGAACTGCCGAAACTACCCTCCAAATTGAGTTCCAGACGGCCCTCTGCAAACCCAGCACCATCTTTGCTTTCGACATCCAATACTTCAGCGAGGAAGCCGCTAGCCGGGCTATTCGAAGTGGATTCTCCTACCAGCCCATCCTCCATGACGTTACATAAGGTCGCTATTGCAAAACATTTGATGGAAGAGAAATACGAGAATAAGAGTAGCAAGGAAATTGTTGAAGCTCTTAAAGTGAGTTTATGGCTGGTCCACCATTATCCGTCTTTTTTCCTCCAGAAATCCTGACGCATTTTTGCACTATTTAGTCACCTGTCGACCCCGTCGCACCACCATCACCAGTCGACTCAATACATCCCGAACTACCAATTGAAGTCAAACCCACCAAAGTTGAATTTATCACCCAACCCATACTTACAGAAGAAGCACAAGCATCCAAAAAGCAGCAAGGGAAGAAGTTTGGTACTCTGAGTCGGTTACTATCGAAACGAGTACGTCCAGACAAGGTCGCAACAACAGGGTCAGAACCAGCACTTAATCGATATGGAACAGTGCGGATGAGTCGAGAGAAGCTATCTACAGCAGCTGGAACCAAGACGATTGGATCAGCAGCAGGAGGTTCACAGAATCAACTGGACAATAAGTCTAATTCTGTAATGGCTCTGTTTCGTAATCCTACTACGAAATCACCAAAAGGAACTGTTCGCAAGACGGTCACGCGTAGTGAGGACGTGCTCAACAAGAAATCCAATGAGAAGTTATACTCCAGTCAGACTCTCGGCCATGGAAGAGCGGCATCTGGTGGGAAGTGGAAGGAGAAGCTGTCGGCGAGCACGTGAGTTTTGAATTTTGAGCCCAGACAAAATATGGCTGGCACATTATCTCATATGTTCAACTAGTGAATTTCTTGCATATGCAACAGTCAACAGACGAGCTTTTAGTGCTGCGAAAGCCAGTACTGCAGCCCCAACATCACCTATAGAGATGCTGAGAGGGAACGCTGTCATCACTGCCGGTAAGTCTTGATCCCAACAGTTTCGTATTAGTCGCGAAAGCAAAAAAATGATCTCACAGCTGGTTTATATCAGGTTCACCTGCTGTCCTCAAGATTCGTGATAACAACCAGCAAGAGATCCTCATCAAGAACTTGCGAGACGAAACAGCTTATGAGATTGTTGCCGGAACACCGGATGCGCTTGTTGATGCTCTTGTTGACGATCCAGGTTTGATGAACAAGAAACTCAGGTATTACTAGCAGAAACAATCCTAACGAATTAAGCTTTATCTCTTAGACCTGCTCTATCTGGAAGTCTTCCTACTCACATTCCGACACTTCATGACACCCATCGTCCTCCTAAACCACCTCCAAACCAAGTTCCTGAATTCATCAACTGAAATGCATAGTCCAGTTGATGCGACACAAGTAGTTGATGGAAATTTGCCTTCAATTGTGATGCACCGTATTGTCAGTATTGTTAAAAAATGGGTGAGTCAAGTTGATGGTACCATTTTTCTGTTACAGATTCGATCATTTTGCTTACATCTTCATTAGGTTGGAGAACATTCGTATGACTTTTTGCTGCCTGAAATGAGGAATGCTCTAGACGACTTCCTCCGAGTTGTAAGAACCACCGAGTATAAGCACTATGCGGACCAGATTCAGCAAATCGTATCGGTATGTTCTTGTTTTCGTCTGCTTTGGTTTCAAAGTTAGCCAAAGTAACGATTTGTCATAGCACGAGATGGTCAGCCTCGAAACCCTTCTACGTAAAAGGGGTACCCACTCATCTCTAGATCCACTCGCACCAGCCCCAATCCAAACAACCTCCGAACTAAAGGAATTACTAGTGGGATTCGAATTAATGAACCACAAGGCGAAGCACATTGCTCAACAGCTGACACTGGCTGATTCCAAAATGTTTAGAGCCATCAAACCAGAAGAGTTTGCTATATTTCTGTGGGGTGACAAGACGGCCAAGAGTGCGAGACAGCTTCAAGCTTATATTGATCGGTTTAACAAGATCGGGTATTGGGTTGGGACTATCGTTTGCTCATATGAGCAGTTGCAGAAACGGACTGAAGCCATTGAGAAGTTTATTAAAGTTGCTCGAAAGTAAGCGATCATATCGATCAACTATTTGCTTTTTTCGTTCTCGGAAACTTACATTTCTTCTGTTGTTGCAGGTGTCTAGAGTTACAAAACTTCAATTCAGCTATGGCCATCTTCAGTGGGTTGAATACAAATTCTGTGAGCAGAATGAAGAAGTCTTGGGCTGGAGTTTCAAGGTAGAAAAAAAAGTGGTGATCCTATATCAAATATGACATTGAACTTTCCTAACCTTGAACCATTATCATGCTTATTAGTCGAGTAATGGGATTTTATAAAGAACTTGAAGACACTCTAAGCTACAGAGGAAACTACAAGGCCTACCGAGAAATGGAGCATCTCGCCAAACCACCACTGATACCATTCTTTGGCCTAATGATCAAGGACTTGACATTCTTAAACGACGGCAACCAGAAAATCCTCTCGAACGGACTCATCAACTTCGAAAAAAACCGACTCATATTCAATGTCATTAACGCTATGCGACAATTCCAACGAGACAAGTACCCTATCGTGCCCGACGAGTCTCTCAAAATCTCATCAATATTGACGGGCGCAAGATCTATTTCATTGCATCAGTATTGTGCGTCTCCGCCATGTCTGAGAGAAGACCAGTTGATGAATCTGAGTCGGGCTGTTGAACCTCCGGAAGCCAAAGGTACTGGAGGTGATGCTAATCCCGCAACGACTCCAACCAGTGTGATAAGCACGAATACAGCTACGGGAACTATTCGTGGAATTATGTCGGCAATGAGTATGTCTTCTCCGTCGTTAGCAACATCGTCGAATAATAATCTAGCATCAACCAACGCTGCATCACAATCGGGAATTGGAGCAGCCACGATTCGAAAAGCAGGATTATCAACTGCATTACTACAAATGTTGGCAGCTGCTGAAGAATTAGAATCCATGCCACCACCACTACCAATCAAGGACAAGTCAGTTGTCTCACTGTCAGGTGCAACATCCAGTGGTTCATTACTAGGTATAGCAGGACGCGAACAAGAATCAACAGCACCTTCTATCATCAGTATAATATCACCGGCGGCCACGATAATCAATACGAAACAAGAAGGTCCATTATCACCTGCCGGAACTGTTGTTGCCGTCCCACCAAGTCCAGATGCCCTTGCATTGACTCCTGTAACTCCGTCGCCAATGTGGAGTGAGGTGACATCGCCGACAGGATTCGACTCACCAGTCTCGCAAATTCAGTCCGCTACTCCCGCAAGTGGACGCCGAGCATCACGAACACCAAACCTTATGACGAAACGTGCCAGCTTAATGAATATTGATCCATTTGAAGCAACAAAACAATCAGCACGTCCACCGTCTATAGTAACCAAAAGAAGTAGTATGATTTCACTGGGTGCTATCGATGCTTCATTATCGATTAATCTTATTGGGCCTACACCACAAGGGACCGTTAAATCACGACATGTGGAACCTACTACGCCCATCACGTTTGAGGATATATGGGGTAGCATACATATGGAGCAGGATGATGACTGCGACAAAGAGGAAAATGAAGTGGAGAGTAGAAATAATACGGATGATGTCGACGACGATCAAGACGACGATGATGTCGACGGTGTTTCACAAATCAATCCAATGGGTATAGTATCACCACCATCGAACGCTGAAATGGATCGAGCTACGCACTTACAACCACGTATGGATACAACGCCCAAAGCAGTTCGTAAAATGCTAAGAAGATTATCGTCTCAAGTGTTGCAACAACAGCTATCTGCGACGTCATCCAACTCATCCGTATCTGTGCTGCTGCCTCCTGTTGTTGGCGAAGAATATTATACCGCAAGCAAGTCGCCTGTAGTGAGTGTCCGACAGCAACAAGGGAGAGTGAGAAGTGACTCTGCAAGCACGGTAGTTAAATTTGAAATGGGTGAACCGTCAAGCCCACCAGTCGCAGTATCACCATCACCAGCACCTACACAAAACTTAAAACCCCAAATGCGAGGATTTGGAGGTGCAATAGACCGTGCCGCGACAGTCGTCAGGCCTCGCCACCAATCTCCATCTTCCGCATCTCCGCTATCTAAATCATCGTCTGACCTAGTAGATGCTCCAAGTAATCTGCCACCATGCTCGTCATTCGTATCTAATTATACCACCACGACAATGTCTACTATGCAGACCACCACCACACCGAGCCAGCATACGAACGAATGCAGTATGGACAGTATAAACGGATCTGAGAGTCTGGATTTGAAACGTGGAAGTGCTGATTACTCGACTGCAGGCACAATCGAACAGTCGAATGATAGCATCGCGGCTAGCAACGAAGGACTCGAAGCCTCTGGAGGAATCGTAAACTCACTCAGCAACAAGAGCTTCCGTACTACGCAATCGTCTGAATCAAGACAAGAATCACCAACATCAGGATCAGTAGCATCCATGGCGAAAGCATTTGAAAACAAGGGCAAGCAAGCACAGATATCTGCAAGCTCTGAAAGTGTCGGGAGAGCAATTGCGGAGATGTATCGTGAGAATGTGGGTGCTAGTAGTGAGACTATTGGGGATGCTATTTCGGGGCTTTTCGTTGATTCTCCGACGTCGCCTGCATCCCCACAACAAGATGCCACACCAAACCTGTACAAGACCAATCAGTAGTTATAGTTCAAGAGATTAAAAACCCATTATTGTAGATATTATTGCAAGACACCAATTCTAGTAACCAAAATGAAAAAAGAGTTGAAATCGAAATCGGAAATTGTTTGTTTGTTGGAATGTCTGTGTTGTCTTTCCGCATCCAACACCAATTGAATTGAAAAAACGTTGAGGTTTTGAACTTCAGCATCTGTTGCTGTACAGTTAGTACCGGCAATGAACCGTTTTCGTATTTCCGACCAACTGCAATATTGGACTGTCTCGAAAACAGGCCACTCAATCAAGTCACGTTATTTCACT
This sequence comes from Synchytrium microbalum, assembly GCF_006535985.1. Lineage (NCBI taxonomy): Eukaryota > Fungi > Chytridiomycota > Chytridiomycetes > Synchytriales > Synchytriaceae > Synchytrium > Synchytrium microbalum. The sequence continues at coordinate 313,089 of NW_022158360.1, forward strand.
CAACGTGAAACTTGGGCGCATCTGTCGATTGCCCAAATGTTTGGACATTTCTCGCATTCCTCTGTTGAGCAATTTCAGCTGTGATCAAAAACGCATCAATGGCAGTCAGCAGCTCCAACATCTGGGACTGTATGTCGCTGAGGTTTCGACGAATCGTCAAATGTAAAAACAATACTACCGAAACCATGCGACTTGAGCTCTTGAACCCCTCTGCGAATTCAACACCATTAGTGCTTTCGACATCCAGTGACAGAGAACTGAAGTTTGATCTCTCACCAGTTACTCCTCTGCCGGCAAGTACTGCTACGCCTCCAATATCGCATATCGTGATGCTGCGCGGAAACTTTGTAATCGCTGCAGGTATATCTTGATTCGCACCATTTCGTTTCACATATGCAAATCAAAAAACCGCAATAGTCGTTATATTATCGAGCTCTCCTGCTGTAATCGGCATTCGTGGCGACAATTAAAGAGTAATCAAATAACCCGAGAGACGGAACAGCTTGTGGATTGGTTATTGGTTGCTGCTGCAGAACTGGATGCCTTTGTTGGTACAATTAAGGATGGTCTAGGTAGGAGCACAAAAAACGCATATCTAAGGAATTTGCATTGCTCAATTCTCAAGCCCTTGTTTTTAGATTTGCTCTACCTTTCGTCCTCACATGCAGATTTTTCAGGGACCTTAAGACTTAAGACAGTGCCAGTCCAGTTTCAAGCCAAATTTCTGAATTCGGTAACTGAAACTCCTAGTCCATCATGGAATACTACACTGTACACCAGGTTACACTGACGTACTCCAGACCGTGACTACAAGCAACGAGACATTGCTTATTTCCAACAGTGAGAGATGGAATGGCTCGCGAAATCGTTGCTGGAACATCCTGAGGCACTTGGTGCGTGCTGCCGTGGATGATACAGGTTTGATTAGCCAAAAGAAGGATTAATGAGCAAAGATGCTCACAAATCAAACTTCATCTCTTAGGGCTGCGCTAGTTGGAAGTTTTCCTGCTCATAGTCCCATTTCGTTAGGTTCAATCAATGATGAACCCATTTGACAGACCGATTTCCTGACCGGACCTCGGCAACTCTGAAATGTATAATTTTGATGATGTAAACCAAGTCGCTTGGAGATCCGTCTTTGAATGTGATACACCGTGATGGTATCCTTACGAAGCAAATGAGTGAGTCGAGATGATGGCATCAACATGGTATCTTCCATTAGGATTCTTTTTTCCTCTGACAGTCTATTTATTTGGATGGGATAACATTCATTACAAATGAGGGAAAAATGTTTGGACATCACCTCCATCGCAGCAAGAGGCCACCAAGTGCAAGAAAACAAGTGTGTAGCATGATCCAACATTAATTGTAGATATCACAACACCCCCATTTCTAGTAACAAAAAACACACATAATCATCATATGTCATTTTTATTGTTGCTTTCCTTCATCCAACCGCTACGTATTCTTTATAAATCTATTCCCGTCACTTCCTTTGCTTCCCTTTAATCTCATAATAGCGAAGATTACATGGCAGAAGCACCGGTAATAATTTCAATCAATTCGTTGGTAATAGCAGCTTGACGACCTCTGTTGTAAGTCAATCTCAACTTGGCAGTCATTTCATCTACAGAGTTGGTTAGAGTGAGTGGGAGTAGAGATAAAAAGAGGGAGAATGGCATGGAGCAATGTAAATTTGCAGATTTGTAAATTTGTAAATTAACAATCTGGGAGAGAACTTCGTCCTCTTTGTTTTCCGCCAACCGATTCCGCCATCCACATCACCTCGATTTTCTCACAACAACGCATTCCCAAAACACACTGTGCCTTTTGTATATACGTACCGGCATTCTTGGTAGCATTCTCCATGGCAGTTCTCTTGGCAGCCATTTCAGAGGCATTTCCTTCAGATATAGTCCAGAACAAGGTGTTTGCGAATGTGAATTCTTCAAAGTTCTTCAAGACCGAGTCACCGATTTCGTATGCAGAGAGCTTGGCTATAAACGTGTGGATGTGAGATTTGCTTCGATTTTGCGGTGGTGGTGCAGACTCTGTCACGGGTAAAAAAATTCGGCAACATGGTACGTGTATGGAAATTCAACCTTCCAATTCCTCATTCAACATATCACTTCAATCCCTCATTCTCAAACTCCAACCCAGCCATTTCTCTCAAACAACTTACGTGAAGCCTCCAAAGCAGCAACCGTAAACACCGGCACAGCAGTAGTATCAAACGCAATGACCGATTTAAACTTGTTGTAAAACACCTTGACAGCATCGTATTCAATACCCGTTTGCAAGATTTCATCAGCAATCATGCACGATTCCGTCCATGTAGGGAAACCCTTTGCGACACCCGAGAAGCTGACCTGCATATTAGATCTAGCTTCACGAATGATTTGATTACGGGCTTTATCACCGAGTACAACGACTTGGGTTTCGGGGTTTGCGGCCACGTAGCGCTTGACTGCTTTTGCGATGGAGGAGTGGATACCGCCGCAGAGACCACGGTCGGATGAGACTGCTACGGCGAGGACTTTGCCGTTTTCGGGTTCGACTGTTTCGGTGTATTTGAAGACGGCTATGGAGTAAACGGAGTGAGTATTGGTCAAACCAGTTCGACGTCGTCCTATAATTTTTTCGCAACCAAATTTATTACCAGTTCCAGCAGTACCAAACACTCTAGCGACCTCCATGTTTCGTTGAGCTCGAGTGACTTTGGTTGAAGCAATCATCTTCATGGATTTTGTGATTTTTCCAATGTTTTGTACAGACTTGAGACGCATGGAAACTAGGAGTGATATATGTGAGATGGATAGAAGCCAAAAAAGGCGGGCGTTGGAATCTCCATGCTTATTCAGAAGCAAATAGTTCAGCATATCAGTCCCTGTATACCTTCTTTCAAAGTAGCCATGTTCCTTGCCTGTTGCAACAAGGTAATCGACGGCCTGTGTGAGAGATTGAGTGTTATTAGTCCATGCACTTGGATGGAGCAGCTGTAATCCTGTCTCTCGTCAAGTTGGGAGCCCCAACGCGACATTTTGCAATGTTCCTTCCACCAACACGAGATGTCATCCATCACGGTAAAGAGAGAGAATGTGATGCATTCACATGTCTCGACATTCTCTCATTGCTTTTTATATACAGGCTACCCTCCACTTCAACAACACACAATTCCTCAAACTTTTTCCTCGTCGCTTGCATCGCCAAGTAAGACTATAAAACACAGCTACAAGGTAAAGCAGACAATAGCAGACACTTACTGCCATTGGGAAGCAGCAGCAGCTGCTGGCCTTATTCCAAACATGGCTCAATATCAATTATTTGCACTTTTTGCAAACTAACAAAGTGTGTGATTTTATCAATTCAGAAAAAGACATTCAAACATTGACACGTTAAACGATTTATATAGAGCATATCCACTAGAGAGATTGGACTTGATTATTGCTGAGTAGACCGGTGCATGGGTACGTTATCTTACATTCATCGCATCGCATCGTTGACACTTTCATTCCAAAACGTATCAATTTTGTGGCATTCAACACCAATCTTTCTACACTAGCTACAATCAAGTTGGGAGCTCTTCTGGTGCGAACTATTGCCAAGCCGTTTGCAAATGCAATCAAAAACCAGGTACGACACATCCCACACGTTGTCATTGAATGCATCGAATCGCATTTGATCTGTTTCCATCGTTGGATCTAACACGCACCATGCCATTGTAGGCAAAGCAACATGAACGGTTCAAGGAAATGTGTATTGGTTGTACGTGAAACTCTCTTCTTGACCACACGTTCACAAACCCGTTTGACTTGACACTTGACATATAGTGGCTCAATGGACCCACAAGGTTGAAATGACGCTGAAAATGAACTTTTTCGGCTACAAGGTTGAAACTATACGGCCTCTCAATGATGCAAAGTATGTATGCGTGTTTCAGCAAAACAACCAGACATAAAGACGTGCTTTTAGTCTGACTTTGTCTGACAAACAGGGCCGTCGAGCTGGGAGCCAATTTCATTTCCGAGAGCATCATATTCAGTGTCGCTGCATTCACTGTAGGCAAGTATTGCAACACCCACCTTAAAAATGCTACTCATCACTCCGCGAGGATACCAACAAACCAACACCCACACTACCCAACTCTTAGGATTCGAAACATGGCGCCAACGGAAAAACACAAAGGCCAGATACGCGGACGTGGATGGCGAGCTAGAGAAACTAGAAACCGAGAGTACCAAAACTGGACAGAATCTAGAAGAGGTCAGAGTGAATGTCGACGCGCTCAGGAAACAGATTGAGGATTTGAGAACAGAGAATCAGAGGCTTTATGTGTCGCTGGATAAAGTCGCAGTGAGTACTGATGGTTTAGTGTTGTATGGGTTAAATGTCAACAGGGTACACATTGCCGTTAATATTGTACCCTTTTTTAGCAAGCCGTTCATGTACGGTTGGAAAGAGAAAGGGAGTGGAGTGAGAAAACATGGACTCAGAAGATTTGGTACCCGTTCTCTACCTCATCGTCAGCATCAACCAAGCAGGAAACAACAACATCACCTCAAGCACAATAGAAACACTGCCTTTTTTGTATAGTTCCCACATTATCGGGAAGCCAACCACACCTTTTATTAATATATTTCACATATTGGCATTCAACAAGCGCGAAAATGTGACGGCGGAAAAAACACGTATTCGAATGGAATTAGAATGTAGTGATTGCACTATTTGGATTCCATACTGACCAAGCAGTCAAGGTATCCAATTCCAAAGCACCTCTCACAGAAAGTTTAGTGTTGAACACATTTAGGCGGTTGACCCAAGTCATTGAAGAGCAGCGGCTAAAACCGCGCTGATCGTACTGGTACCAATTTGACGAGTGTTCGTTTTCTTTTCCCTCCCATCCTCATGTCCTCGCTGACACACGGCACTTACACACCAATCCGTAATAAATCACCATTCTATTCTAACACAGATAATAATAATGTGTTGAAAAAAAAACAGCCTCAGTCGAAAACTACACGAAGTGTGCTTACAACCACACTCAACCCATCACTCTGGCCTCCTATACACCAAGGTGGCAGCACCTTGCGCAGATGGGAAGACAGTCATATGTGCGAGTTGCACATGTGGGGGGCGAGAAGCTGCGAATACGATGCATTCGGCAATGTCGGTGCCTGTTAGTGGGTCGACGCCCTTGTATACAGCGTCTGCTTTCTATGAGTGGTAAGAAAGAGGCGTTAGTTGTAGTCGGTTGAAGTAACAATAAAGAACTGGTGTAGATTTGCTTTTTTTGGCAGCGAGGAGGTAAACTCAAGCAAACGCAAAAACTGGAAACAGAAAACCAGCGTACCGCCTTGTCACCAGCAAAACGAACGACTGAGAACTCTGTTTCGACCATTCTAGAAGAAAGGGTAGTGAGTGAGTGAGTGATGAGCGACAAGAAACAGTAGCAATGGGAGATTCAGTTGTGAATCACTGGACATCCTCAAAGACATCAAGAACTTACCCTGGATCAATGCCAGTCACATTGATGGGCGTTGATATAAGTTCCATTCGCAATGACCTGAATGCACGAAGGTACGGTATGAGACATCACGTTTCTTTCTTGCTTGAAGGATCTCAAAACGTTACCTTGTTATTGCGTCCACGGCATGCTTGGAAGCACAGTAGACTCCACCTGCATAACTGTGATTAGATGCCTTTGCATTTTGGTGTAAAGGAGCCTGATGCAAATATGTTACCTCCTGGATACGCTTCACGACCTGTTGAAAAGGACAAAAAAATTAAATAAGTCTGTTATAGCTATCCATCAGCTATGGCAAATCTCCAACCTGATCCTTACCAGCTATAGAACCAACATTTATAATGTTTCCAGCTCCACGTTCCTTCATCCCAGGCAATACAGCTAATATAAAAAGGAGCTCAGCAAAAACCCTCATTTGAAACTGCATGTATCGCGGCCATAACATCCAGTTTACCTTGCGTCACATATAACAATCCCTTGACATTAGTGTCAAGCATGACATCAATAGCCTCATCCGTAACCTTCTCCACATGGTCAAGTCCATTCACGAGTCCCGCATTGTTGACCAGCACGGCAATGTTTTGCCATTCTGCTGGAAGGGTACTAAATGCCTTGTTGACTGGCCACGCAAACATGAGGATTTTGAGCTCAATATGACACCACACATTTGCTTCTTTGCACAGTTAATTACCTGCAGCTCTAGACCTCACATCACACTCTACAGTCAGCACCTTTGATTTTGGGTAATTGGCTTTCACTTCATCGGCAAGAGCCTGTAATTTGTCCATTCGGCGAGCAGTGGCGATGACATTTGAGCCTTCTTTGGCGAACTCTAACGCCGTAAAGTACCCTATTCCGGCTGATGCGCCTGTCCTATTCGTGGTTTGATGTGTTCAAGCTTAGAACGAAATCAAAACACTACAAAAACGACGGGAATGAGGAACATACACTACTACAGTTTTGCCTTCCAATCGACCCATGGTTGATAGTCTCCTATGCGAAAAGGTTGCGATTTGTTTGAGTGGTCTTGTTGCTACTAGCATCGAATCTCGATTTGACGGGGGAAATCGTACTGACAGAGTTCAGAGTTCGTGATTTGAAAAATTTGAAAAGAGATTCACGGTCCGTTGACGCCTCTAGTAATTGGATTTTGGCATAATAGTCTTATGCTGACCGTGATTGAACAGTAGAGGCCAGCTAGCTTGTTTTTTTTTGGCTCATGCATTTTATTGGGCTCATCCAGTTTATTGGGACTGTAGTTCCGCAAATATACGACTATTGAAACACTTAAAACCCACTAAAGGTGCTAATTACACTCCATATGTTACTGGAATTGCATTTTACTGCGTTTTTGGTGTTTGCGAAGTGACCTCTTAGCGGCCTTCAGAGGAGAGATAATCCTTCATTAGATAGTGAGCCTTCGAAGTTTTCATGGTGTAGTGGTTATCACATTCGCCTCACACGCGAAAGGTCGCCAGTTCAAGCCTGGCTGGAAACAATAGTGTGCTCCTTTTTAAAATATTCCATGGCACTTTTGCCTATACAGTAGCCACTGGGCTCCTGCAACATCGTTCAAGCTTCTATAAACAACTCATTGTTTGATGTTGCAATGAAAAGATACAACATTTTACACAGCATCACCATATTTAACACGACAGTTCTTTATTTACGCTCTTCTACCTCCTGATATCCATTCGCAAGACTATGAAACAATATACTTTACAAGCATTCAAGTGCTCGTGCTCCTAGCTCTCTGGCCTCCAAATCTCCTCCCTTCTGAGATCCCAGCCTTCAGATTGTGAAAACAAGTCAAAGTGCATTGGCTCACGCAAAGTCAGTGTCCCACACCAGTCTCTTATACGACCTCTAACAGATACAAAGTTCAAGCCCTTGCTTCGTGATACGTTGCCAGGACTCCGTGGTATGATGAGGCGCTTTAAAGCGTCTACATTCACGTCCTTTGCAATGCTAATACGAAGATGTTCTAGTTGAGGGAGAGATGGGACACTCAGCACAGTCATCATTTCTGCATCTATACCGATATATGACATGACGAGATTTCTCAGTTGAGGACACGATGTCACAATGATTTTGAGGGTGGCAATATCAAAGGCCGTATCCATTTCTAGAGACGTCAATGCTGGCAGCCACGAGAGACACGAATCTAATACATCTTGCTTCCAAGCCCGAGCAGAGAGATGTTCTACCGTTGAATGTCTATGAAGGACGGCAGTTTGCGTGTCATCCCACTCAGCCAAGTCCAGGCGGACGGTCTTCATAGATGGATGCTGCAATATATAATATAAATTCGACAGTCCAATCTCTACTTGCTCCGTTTCGACAGTCTGAAGAACCGGGCATGCGTTCAGCAGTTGGTTTGCTGCCTCTTGATCTATATACAGGTTTTCCAGACGGAGCGTCTTCAGAGAATCCAGTTCACGAGTAATCTTCTGGCCGAAATCGAATCGCCAGGCTTCTGCAATCAAGACCTGTAGTTGTGGCAACGACGATGCCCATACATCCCATATTTCGTTCGTGAGAGCAAATCCAACGATGTGTAGATGCTTGAGGTGCTTGTATGTGACAAGACAATCACCAGATATGTTACGGTTCCAGTCTAGCTTTTCAAGACTTGGCATTGTGCCTAATTGTAAACCTGGTCTGGCAGTACTGTATTCATAAAGGAATTCACAGCTCCTGAGACGGTCCCACACTACTGGTTTAGACTCTGAAACGCACTCGTTGATTTTGTCGAATTCTGTATCGGCGACTTCCAAGTTGATGTCCTCCAGCCTACTACATATTCCACGGAACAGATTCGTCCACATCTGCTTTGGCAATGTCAAGCGTGAAATGTTCAAGACCTTTATGTTGACACACGATACTATAAAGCCAACGAGAGCTTCTCCGTTCAGTGCATCAACGTCCGTGACGTGAAGGATATGGATTCCGTTGAGACCATATGAAGGGATACACCGTTTGCTGATCAAGGAAGCGATTGAGCAGGGTAATCTATGATTAGAGGAGATGCTGACCTTCTGCCAAACGAGAGGCATCAGAATTGCAGCCATCCTCTTGTTAGTGAGAGCCAATGAGACCAGCCTGCTTGGGGTGGGGCAATGCATCTCAGAGTCGACTGTGCTTTTACTGATACGGCCTGCAATCTTGAGCACTATTTCTACGGGCAGACCTCCCAATGATGCCAATGGGATCTCTTCGCGGTGAGCTTCATTTGATGTCGCCATGGTCTTTGAGCCTAAGGTAGCTTAACAGTGTTAATAATGCGAGAAAAGTAATGTCTGAGTAGAGAAAAATTGTAAAGAAGGTGTATGCTTCTCTGAATTCACCTCAAAGTACTGAATGTTATTTGAACGTTGTGGATGCCTCGACTTTGGACGCGACTACGATACAGACAGATAAGCTGCAGGTAGTCCAAGTCGTTTGAATTGTGGCTCCGTATGATATTACGATCGCTACTTGGACTATAGCGTTGTCTCGATCGAAATCAACACGCCAGGGATGAATCTTGACGGACAAAAGACGCAAACGACTTGTTGTGTACATCCAAAGCTTCAGACTGTTCCATGACGCGTTTCCACAAAAGTGTATTCATGCCTAATATACGCAATCCAACCCGTCGTGGAGGTGTACCATCAAATCAGTTGGTAACATTATTCTTCTTCACTTAGTGGACGCATTATCGAGATCCAATTCAGGTTTGAGCCCAAAATTAATTACCTTTAGCCTATATTATAATCAGAAAACCCGATGTTGAGATTTTTTGGACCAGGTCGAGTCTAATTCGGCTACAAAACATCATGTCCAAGTAAGTTTTCGTTTTCTCGTTTTGACACGTTGGAGGTTGCTGATCGATTGCTGCAAATTGGGACCCAACATGTATCAACATAATTTATTAATATACACATTTTAACCTCTATAGGCTTGCTCACACAATGTCGTCGCGTGGCAGCAGAAATCGGCAAGCCAAATCTCACCACGAGGTAGGAGCGGAGAACGATTGCAGAGAATCGAACGTTTCAGCTTTCGCTGATGCCATATGATATGAAATTAAAAATACCAACCAATTCAGACTTGTCAGCCATGGAATCACCCAAACATAAACTCCAACTGGACGAAGAGCCTGCTTGACAGGGCTGGCTGTAGAGATAGTGCTCGAGATCGCAGACTAAATAGGTATAGCACCGAAGGCTTTGAGGTGTGCTGGCATGCTCCCAAGAAACCGCTTGAATTGGCTCTCACCAGCAAGAAGATGTCTGAAATCATGCTGCCTCTAATGTGGCAGAACATTTCCGTCTGCTCTTTACGTAATCCGAATAGTCTCCTTGTTATTATGATCGACGAAAGACGGCTTCCTCTATATGCCGCGAATGCCATCCGCGGGTTTCAGCTCGTTAGGTCAAAGAACTTTGTCAAGGAACTCGCTGCAGTCGACTTTATCGTGTCATGTATAAACATAAGGGCTCTTAATCTTCACAGGCTGACGTTGCCAAAAAGCTGTGGACTACCCTGTTGTCTGGATTGTGAGGTTCTGGATCTCGTGTATGACCCAAAGGAATTCAGCAAACTTTGATCTAGTGCATTGACTTGCGACCGTCTCGAGAACTGTAGGATTCTATTTATGGATAAAGGACTCCCTGTAAAGCAGCTAGGAATGGAACTGGGTACCTTGCCGAATCTCGAAACACTCCATTTAAACCGTAATGTACCCAGTGAGCGCCTCGCCACATATGGGAAAATCAAGACTTTACGCCTCCAGGGATTTACCGTCATGAGCGATGTGTGGGATGAATGGGCGTCGTGTTTGCCACAACTGGAAGTCTAGGTGCACGCGATTGGCGATTCGACTTCAGCCAGAGGATCACTCGTACCGTCAAAATCTATATGTCAGGCTGGTCTGATGGTCAAACTCTAGTAGCATATAAACCGTCTATAGTAGAACATCTGACTGCTCGGCATTGGAAGTGGGGTTATTATTAGATGTATGTCATCCCTGGTTACCTGCATTAACCTCGTTGGATCTGGACTGCGCATGTTTTGGGATTGAAGTTATATGGATTCTTGTGGGATCGTGTCCCTTATTGAAACGACTGGATGCAGGAGGTTTCCCCACGAGTTCTATAGGTGCAGAAATGATGAAGGTCTTGGTTCTCCCGTCTCTGCCTCGTCTAGAACACATTCAATTTAAAATCGAAAGAGATGTGAAATTGGAATTGATGAAGCACTTCTTCCTTCCACGTATTACTCAGGACGATGGTGCCGATAAAACAGAAACTATTGTAAATATAGATATCGAAAACCTTGTGGTAGGTCAAGGAGATCTACGTCATAGAGATCTACGTCAACTACAGTTGGTTAAACCAGAAGACTTTGCAATGATGTCGCAAACTGAAGCTTGGGATTCTGTAAATAATTGCAAGGTGTGACGTGTGTGCTACTTCTTCTAAGACATCCCAGATGCAAATGTATAACGAAATCCATAATATATAAGTAAAGTCTTACCAAAGTTGCAGGAAGAGAGTTTCTTCGATCAGAACTAAAACTAGGACGCAAATTGCAACCATGCCACGAGTATGTTTCCAACGATAGGTCTATACCGTAGAAAGGTTCCTTATGTGATAAATTCTGGTTAAGGGGATCCAATCTTATTGAAATGTTGTCATCGCCATCCAATTTTCAAGCCTCCGTCGGTTGTCCAACTTTCACCTCTGGAGATCAAGTGACATTGCTAGACAATCGTACCAGCTACACGACGTTTTGAATCTCAAGTCAAGGTTTAAATCTTCATGGATTAGCTCTATTCGCCTTAACATCGAAACCGCTCAGCATTTTGGATCATGCAATAAAAAAGGTTCGTCTGCTCGTTGTTGGTGATGCTTCGAGTAGAGTCGGGCACTGCCCTTCATTTCAAATGTACATTTTTCTCTTTAAATGATTCTCAATAGGCTAAACAACATACTGACTTCTCGTGACATCAGAAGAAATCATATATCAGAAGGAAACACTGCAGCCGGATTATCATCAGGTAATCGAGGAAAAGATTCGTGTTGGGATGAAAACTACTGAATTACATTTGCTCGAGACATTAATGTTTTAACCCTCACTTCAGACTCAAAGACCATGGAAACATCTCCCAACGACCAACTCCAGATGCAAGACGCATCATTGGGAGGACTTGCAAAAGAGATAGTATGGAAGATTGCCGACTATATAAGCGAAGAGATTCTGGACTGGAAGGATTTCGATCAACGCGGTCTAAACAAGCTGCTTCCTTTCGCTCTCACAAACAAGAAGCTGTCGGAAGTCCTGCTGCCTCTGACGTGGCAAAAAGTCAGTGTCTCATACTCTGAGAAACCGTATTCCTCCCTTGCTCTGCTTATCGACAAACGACGTATTCCTGCATATGGAGTCAATAGTATCCGAGCCCTGCAATTCAGGTACTGGACTAGTCTCGGAGTCAAGACGCCCGCCGCCTTGGATTTTATAATATCATGTACCAGTATCAGAACCCTGCATCTCTACTCGGTGAAGCTGTCTCTAAAGTTTTGGATCAGGCTCTTGGATGTATTATGTAGCAGGCTAGAGTCTATTAAACTGGATCTTTCCGATGAGGAACTCCAAAAGATGGAAGCTGTAGTTGGGGGCAGAGGAATAGTATGGAGCCGCCTGAAAGACTGTAGGGTTCGCCATTTCATCGTCGGGTCCTACGAGCTAGGCCTGGACTTGGGCTCTATGCCACTTATCGAAGACCTCCACTATAACTTTGAAACTCCTAGTGGACGGCTGCTCACTTTTAAAAGCCTCGAAAGATTGTCCCTCTCTGAATTTAACCTCACCGACGAGATTTGGGACACGTGGGCATCCTCGTTGCCACAGCTGAAAGTCTTGAGGGCAGAGAGCTGGCAATTCAGCATCAGTAAACCAATCATGCGTAAACTAGATAGCTTGCAGGAGCTTTGTATCGAAGGACGCTGTACTTTAGATGCGGCTGTACTCAAACAGCTTCTCGCCGCTTGCCCGTCTCTTCACACTTTCAAGATGGAAGATGTTCGAATTGGACTCGCCACTCTCTATAATATCATGCACCATCCATGTATTAAAACCGTAAATCTGGCGTTATCTGACTGGGATAATAGCCAAACTGTCGTTGAACATGAACCATCTGGAATGGAACACGTCACATGTCGGAGCTGGGACAAACAAGTGTTGGAGGCATGTCTTCCTTGGCTCCCTGCATTGGCGTCACTGGAATTGGAGTGGATGTCATTCGATATCAATGCTATCAAGTCAATAGTGGCCTTTTGTCCTCAATTGAGAAAACTTGACATGACCATGCAGCGCAATGAAGCAGATCCAGAAATAATGAAGGTGTTGTCTCTCCCGTCGCTACCTCTTCTAGAAAGTATTAGTATCAAAGTTGCCAAGGACGTCACGTTGGAAGATGTAAAGGATCTCATCTTACCACGTATTAATCGTGTGCATGCCGGTGACGAGCCAAGCAGTAAAGGACTCAAGTATGTTTACATAAAGGGATTTCAGATACGTTTCAGAACTGGATACTTGTTGTGGTCTAAACCGAATGATTTTAAAACCTTTTCACAACCTGAAGCCTGGGATCCAAAAAACGCAAGGCTTTGGAACGCAGTGGGTCCCGTGTCAATATAATAAGGAATTTAAGATGATGGTAATATCAATCATGTTGTAACGAGGAAGGAGCAACCATAAAATGTTTGTTTGGCGATATAAAGTGTACAGAAAAGAAGTTTGTTTGAATTCTGAATATTAAGTAGCCTTGAATATAACTGCTTTGGTTGCTGACATCTAGTGACGATGCACTTTGATCCAAACCAACTTTTATCGTCGATGGATAGCTAGACGCAATTCGAAAATATGGCCAGAAATTACTTCCTACCCTCTGTCTTGAATCTCGGAGCAGTATATGTTACGCACGCGCGCGTAAACCACGTGTAATTCCTCGTTCAGTTCTTCTAAAACGTCCACCAGTTTGATTTTTTCAAAATTGATTCGTGACCAGAACAGGGTTGAATAGTAGACATTGTGAAGTACGAGCCAGTAGTAACGATGAGCAACGAGCATTTCAAGCAGATCATTCGCGTAAGTGCTCGTGTACAAGCCTCATAGCAGTATCAATCATGCGTCACGCCTTTTCGAACTGACTTTTCAACACCTCATTAGGCCCAAACCAAACCAGAAAAGATCGATGAAGTTCTGGGCTATTTAAGCAAATTACAATCGGAGGTAGGTCTCGTCGAAACGTGATGCAAATGTCAGCAGCAAATCAAACTCTGAGAGGCACATGTTCGCTCATTTTGCGTCAAGTCTCGAAAGGAAGCCGGAGTGTTAGAGTACAACATGTTTCAAGACGCATCTGATCCAACTAAATTTGTGTTCGTGGAGGTATGACTCACTTAGATGCGTGTTGAAGGCTTCAAAGACGCTGACCGTCCCACGATTCTTGACAGACATACAAGAACAAGGCAGCACATCTAGAACATCGAGGGTCAACTCATTTCAAGGTAAGACTTAAATGTAAATGAATTAATGCAGATCGATATGCTAACACCCGTACGGCGAACTTAGACACTAGCACGAAAAATTGGTCCTTGTTTCATCAACAACAATGCTTCAGTTGTTCGTGCTTGTTTGTAGGTTATATACCGGCCAGTAATATTATTCAAATTTGAAATTTAAATGGTTGAAAACTTGAACGTGTTGGTGAATAAGCTGACGTTTACACCATTTCGAGTTTCCAGAACAAGCCTGTAGGCATTTTCACACCGAGGAAACAGTTTCAAAGCGCGACACGTTCGGATTGAGCACCTCGACGTTAGTGTTTGAGCTTAAAGTGTCCTCATCACACACCAACCTCACAACAGCAAACTTCCAAACTCATACAACCTCTTCCAGAGCACATATACAAAGATGAACAAGGCCGTAATCCGTCAAATCGTATACGTAAGTGAAATCTCGTAGCGGATTATATCTGTCCATTTACATCAAAGAGTATTGTATCACAGCGAAACTGACGCTCAATTCGTTTTCTTCTAGGCCAAAGCTAAACCTGAAAAGGTCGATGAGCTATTAAGCATCTGCCGAATCTTGGAAAAGGAGGTGGGTGCATGTGCCCTTGCTCTGTCTGAGTCGTGATGTGAAACACAACATCAACAACAATCGTCGTGGAACATTAGTTTCAAGTTTGCCCAACACATTGGGTTTTAACCGAGATGTTTACCTGTTACCTTTTCTTAACTGTCCTCAATCAAGATTCTGACCTGCTTTCTCTATAGTCCAACAAAGAAGCTGGCGTACTTGAGTATGTGATGCACCAGGACAAGGCTGACCCGACCACTTTTGTGTTTGTTGAAGCTTACACCAACGCTGCCGGTCTTAAATCGCACATGAATTCGCCTCACTTCAAGGTAAGAAGGGTTTCGCAACTCGACCGTCCACTACTTGGACGTGTTCGAGGTGGTGCGCCCTACTCTTATCAATGTCGTTTGTTAATACTATGGTCAAATACTATAGGCCAACGGTCCTAAACTCTTTGCAGCTTTGGCCGGGCCACCACAAGTAGTCAAAGTAACATCCGTTCACGCTCGTTTGTAAACCCCACAAAGCTTTTCTTAATCGAAGGGTCATGTGTGTTTTATTGTGAAGGATTTGAACTCAAAAATATAGTTCATAATTGAAAATTCTAAAGTTGCTTGCCTTGTCACACCTTCTTCCTCACTTCAACGCCAAATGTTCCCCCCATATTCCGTTATCTTGAACATGCTCGGATTTCAAGTCCTGGGATCAATGCTCCTTCTTCGCCCTTGGTGAGCGCTCGAATCTCAGGGAAGGATTATCGTAAGAGGTGAATAACAGTGTACAGGTGCTTGATAGTCTCGGCGATGAAGAAGCATTTTGGGATGGTAGAGCCAATGGAACGAGAGAAAAAAAACTGACGACGTTGACCGATAAGCAGAATGATTGCCAAGTACATACGATCACAATAGCATAGCTGGACGATATTCCTTCCATATCCTCGGTAAATGGGATCGTGAGTGAATCTCTACATGTGAACGATGGATTCAATCACTTCTGGCCTGTGCTAACGAGCTGTAGTATATTGTTCTCGAGTTCAGTTTCCACGTCTTGATGTAAGTGCGCCCAATATGAATATGCCGCCACTAAAGCATGCCTGATGGTATTTAAACGTGTTATCAGCTTTTTTCCCCGCCAGTTGGAGATGCGCTAAGATTGCTCCATACCGAATCTTCCATTGTGGATTCTGGATTTGAATGCAGTAGTATTGTACGTATTCGGCTTCAAATGTTTGGCCATTCACTGCTTTGACAAACATGGAGCTAAAGGTCTTGGATGAGAAGGTGTTTCGGTAACCGAAAAAGCCATATCGAATCACTCGAAATGTTCATACATACCTCAGCACTCTCATCATACCACGTCCTATGTGTTTCTTCGATACATGTTCTCTTTAGCAGCATACCTGATCCCACGCCCGGTACAACTCGTTACTAGGCGGTATCTACAGAATATACTCATAACGAGAGCCATCACCAGAATCTAGTCCATAATATGCCTATCCAGATAAAAAAACAAATTGCAGTCTCTGTGTTTCAGAATCCAAACCAAATCTTCTCACCCACAAACTTCCCTCAGCACAAGATGTCACACTCTCCTCCATCGACACCCACATAATTAAAAACAACCACCAACTCATTCCACACACACAGATAATTACATGTTAACTTGAATTTATTTACGTGAGGGATTTGAAAATGAAGAATAATATTAAGAAAAAAAGTCCCCAAGCAGAAACACCATCTCTACTCCACTGGCTCTTTCAATGACGATTTACGGTCACCATGTCCCTGCTTCATCATATTCCGTATATCATCTTCAACAATCGCAGACTTTTGTTTCTGCGACAAGCCAACCTTTTTCTTCTTCTTCTTCTTCCTCTTATCTGGCACTCCTACTTTCTCCTTGTTCTCAGACATTTCGACAATCTTCGTTTCCACAGCCTCGTTTTCAGGCACACCAACATTCGTCTTTACAACCACATCAGCACCAGAATCACGAGGCTCCAACCCTCCATACTCTTTCGTCTTGAATGGAATTGGACTCCATGTCTTGGGATTCGCTCTTCTTCCTCGCCCTCGTATGGAAATGGGGTGTGCTTCGGTGTTCAGGACATAGTCTTCGAGTGGAAGCGTATCGTCTGAGGTGAAGAGGAGGTACAAGTACTTGAGGGTTTCAGCGAGGAAGAAGGACTGTTGGAGATCGTCTTGGCTGCTGGGGTTGTTGACGTTTGTGAGGCCAGAGAAGCCAGCTTCGTTCTTGCAATGGGTGATTAGGGCCTGGGAAACGCGCAAAACAAAGTCGTGTTCAGTCTTTATAATGCAACGTGGTACTGAATAAACTCAGCGACAGCATACCTGGACGATGTTTCTTCCGTATTCTCGGTAAATAGGATCATGAGTGAACCTCCACATGTAAAAGATGGACTCAATCACTTCTGGCCTATGCGTAAAAAAGAAGAATTAGACACCGTCGGCATATCATCATCGACATGATTTCTTACCGAAGTATATAATACGCCGTCTCAGCCTGCAAATTATCTCCAGTAAAGCGCTCTGGACCCAATCCAGTCTTGCTCGTGTTATAGCTTCCGTAGCACGTCTTGGTTACTTGTTCTCCAATGTAAAGCTCTCGAGTCCAGTTTCCACGTCGTGATGTGAGTGCTCCCAATGAGAACATGCCGCCACTAAAGCAAGCCTAAAGGTAATAAATCGTCAGTTCGGTTTTTTGGCCTGTAGGAGATGCACTGACATTTTTACATACCAAATGTTCCATGGTGGGTTCGGGAACCGTGGCAGAGGAAGTATAGTACGTATTCGGTATCCATGTGTGGCCATTTGCTTCTTTTACAAACATGGAGCTGAAGGTCTGAAGAAGTGAAAATGTTCAGTAACGCCAAAAAAAAAAAAAAAAACAGATAGATGTTCTCCCATATTGGCTTTCTTAGCAGTACACACCTCAGCACTCTCATCATACCACGCCCTATACTTTTCTTCACCAGTCGATATCCACAGTTTCAACAGATACTCATAATGCGAGTCGGCGCCAGCACCTAATCCATACTTGTCTTTCGGGAAGGAAAGAAAAGTCAGGTGCGTTTGTACTCGAAAAATTCTGCAAACTCAAAAGCAGACAAAACTCACCACCAGCAAACGCAAACCCACCGCCCAAAATCCCAAACTGCGTCGCATACAACCCTTTCCCAGCCGTAATCGCCGCATGCATAGTCTCATAAATCTTTAACCCAGCTTTAGCATATTTATCATCCCCCGTAACATCGCTAAGATACTGAAACTCCAACTGCAGCGTCCCAATCTCTGCAATAACCCCACCCCTCCCATCCTGCGGCACGGCATTCTGCAGCTGCACCTGATTACCCGGTATTCCCAGCGTGCCATTAAAAGCCGGCATCACGCGATCAACGAGCTCGACACACTTCTTGATATAAGCGACGTCACCGTCGAGATCATATGCAGACAGGAGTCCACCGACTTGGCGAATAATAGTCTCGAATAAATTAATCGTGATTGGTTTATCGAATGACATGTCGAGCACCATTGCCTTTGCAGTTGTATACTCGTCATGGAGGCCCATAAGCCAGAAGGTGTCAAGCGAGTCAACGGGTGTTGCGAGGAGGGACTGGTCATTGTACCAGTTGTGGCCGCGACGGGAGATGGGACGCAGCTCGTCTGTGTTGTTTGCGTATGTCAGGTAGCCCTTCCATGCGTGTTTCATCATCTAGATTCAAGTAAATATGTGTTGGCATGTGCGCCAAACATCAAACGTCAAACAGGATTAACCAACACCAAAAGCAACAGCAACACATACATCTCTAACACCATCCATCATCTCCACATCTTCATATCCACGATCACCACCCAAGAAATTATCAAACCGTTTTAATAATAATGGAGTTGATGTTGGCTGTCCAACCACCTGTTCCTTGACTCGACTGGGCTTGAATACAGGCGCAACAGGCTGTTGCAATGGCCTAACATCGAGATCTATAACATGCTGCTGCTGTTCTGCGTCTAATCTGTCTCGCTTGGTTCGAGATGTCTCGATCAAGTTTGGAGGGGAATCTGAATGGAGTGCGAGAAAGAAGATGGTGGCTACTATAAGAACTGGGATTATCGGGTACTTGACTACTGCTGTTCGCAGACGGTTTAGGCGGGGCGAGTAGGGTGGCATTGTCGACTGTCGCAAAGTTGAGATCAAGTTTTTGGGTCACGACGAGCCAGCAAGATGAGGTGCGTGATGAATCACGAAACGCGATAGTTCTCAGCACAAGGACGTATAGATCTACGCGAAATGCACCTGATTTGTTCATGAACAATCACTTCATTTCATGCACTTCACAAAAGACTATTTTTGATGCAAGAAGCAAGATTACATGACTGGCTTTAATCGAACAATCTTGGCTGGTCCATCCAAGAAATCTCTCACTATCGAAACCACACGTCGAATTAGCATACATCACTCCAACAATGTTTGTCTACAACACAAAGCACATACTCTTGCGTCCCAACGTCTTGAAATGCTGACTCGTAGCATGAGCCTTCAATGCATCTTCATCCTTGAATGCTTCAATGAAGATGAATTCACATGCGTCAGAGGAGTTTTGGGTGAGGTCGTCTAAGTATTCGTGTGTTAGTAATTGTGCGTGTAGTGATTTGAGAGACGGAACCGTCGTAATGCAAATATTCATTGGGGACTAATATGATTGAGTTTAGCGCCTACATTGTAAGTTTCCGGCTTCAGTCCGTGTAGCTTTAGCCAACTCAGTTAACACGGCCTTGAGGTCGTTTTCATGGCCCTTCTTTGCTCGAACTAGTTATAAAAATGAAAAGATGTTAGTTGTACATCCAAGCTGGCTTCATTTCCGGTAACAGATGATTGCTTCTCCCTGCTCAAAGAGCTGCCCAGAAAATGGATTGTGTCGTCATTTTGCTTTCCACGAACAGAAACCACACACAAACGTAGCGGTCGCTCTAGTGGAGTGACTCGTGAATGCAGCTTACTAGTGGCGATGCTATGGAGAACCATTTTTGATTGAGTTTGCTTGCTTTGTCTTGTGGTGTCAGTTGGTTTTCAAAGTATGAAGTCGTGTTGCACGAACGGTTCTCGATGTTACAGTCAGCGCATTGGCAGGTCGCTGCTTTGTATGTGGGTGGAGCACGTGTTCTGGTAGTAATAGCAGTAGTGCTGAATGTACTGCCACGTTCTTTAGCTTCTTTGCCTTAATCCAATGAAAATTTGGCGCAAACTGACGATGAACCCAGGCATCAAATGAAATCACATACAGAGTACAGAGTTCTAAAGTTTAAAATTATATTTCCCTTTTTTTACGTGGATTTGTCTACATTCTTGACCTTGCTGCTAACTGACTTGTGTGTAATAATAATCTGAACATGGGAACATCCTACACGAAACATAACTTGTCATCATCATCGTTTCGCCTTTTTAAGATTCCCGCGTTCCAATTCTGCACTATTACTAGCACCAACAGCAGCATTAACCCTCTTCTTATTCCCGTTCAACACTCGCTCATCAACGTCCACTTCACCGCGATCTTCAGCGCCCCATCTCATAACCTAGTTTTAAAACGTTAGAAATTCATCTACAAAAAAGTAGACCCATTAAAATACCTGATACGTACCATACTCCGCGCAACCTCAACATGCCTACTCAAATCCCCCAACACACCCGCCCTCTCACCGCCCTTCCGTCTCGGCACATTCTTCATAAACCCCGTCAGCTTCCCAAAGCACCGCGCACCCTCTCTTACCCTATACGCCAACGTGTTCATCAAATGGTGCCTCAACTCATCCGGTAATGGCGCACTGGCATCCCGGTGATTCATAAACATGATTTTAGGCGTTGATGTCGATAGCGGTTCGGGAGTTGCGTTAGTATTAGCATACATGTGTGCATTCCCGGTTTGGCGACCACGTACGGCGGGTCGTTGATCTCGTACACGTTTAGTTTGGATGGGTGGTGTGGGTGCGCGTCGGTTGTGGCCGTCATCGTCGAGCTGGTTCATTTCGGGGAAAAGTTGGGCGAGGAGGTGGTTTACGGTTGGTTTTGTGCGTGCGTTGTTGGTGTTGTAAGTAGGTTTGGCTGTATATCTACTATTGGTCGTGGTGCTATAGTCGGCTTCTGGGGATGTTTGTTTCGGTGTTGCTCCTCGAGTCACAATTTGGGGTGTGGCTGCTCGTTTAGCTCGTACAGGTTGTTGCTGCTGTTGCTGTTGAGGTGGTTGTTGTATTTGAGTTGATGAGACACGTCGTTGGGGTCTACTAGTCGTAATGGTTTCTGGTTCAGGAGAATCGGTTGCGACAATTGTTCTGTATTTGCCAGACATGCCCCAGTTCTTCCATTTAAACATCTTTGGCACTTTGCCTGTGTTTAGAAAGTCCATTGCTCGACGGTATCCTATATTAAGACGGGAGTCGTGTTACAGAGACGTCGGAGCTCTCGTGAAAGGTATCAAAAGGTATCGTGAAACGACAAGGTATCAAAAGTTAGTAGGCCCTCCTTCTTTTGCGTCAATTACCTTTCGAGCTAGTAAAGGCCCTATTAGCCACCATCTTTTCATACAGACCAGTTCCGGGTACGAATGGCTTCAACTCATGCGGAAACATAGTTCCCTTCATAGAGAAAAAAGAATATCAGAGACAGTTTGTTCAAAGACGCCAAAAACAACGAAGATAAACTCGAATAACTTGAAAGTCCAAACAACAGTCAACAAAACTCACATATTTATAATCCTCCCAATACCTAACAACCACCATATCAACTCCAGCCACAGTAACCATACTCGAATCCATTTCTTCCCAAGGCACCTAAACAAACGAAAACACAACCGTTAAACCCCTTCAAAACACAGTTCTTGCACAAACCACTTACATGAAACGCCAACCAATACCGATCAGCGTCATCGCCACCCTTAATACCCGACGACACGAGACACACTTCTCCCTCCGCGACCTCCCCAGATCCATCATCTAGATCCTCATCAGTCTCCTCATCATCTACAACGTATATCTGCGAATCAGCCTGTTCGACTTGATTCGCCGATCCAGGAGGCGATACTTTCTTGTCTCTCGACAAGATCCGACGTAAATCAGCTTCTAGTTGCAGCTTGGTCTGTGCTCTGATTGTGTCTGCTTGGGATTCAGATGCTACAATGCTAATGATGTGGAATATGGATTAGAATGAGCAAGTTGACGGTTGCAAACGTGTATTCGGCCATTTGGGAAGTGTAAATAATGAATTGAGTGTTTTGCATACCTCATTTTGCACGTTCTGGTACACTTGCAGGGTATTTGCGATTCAAGTGTGTTTTGAAGGGATGTAGGAGAGGAATTACGGTCAAGATCTCTTTCTTGATGCTTGAAAAAGTATTTGGCACTGCCGTATCGTTGTTTTAACAGCGACCACGTAGCACTTCTTTTCGGGATTCCAAGTTTTGGAATGATGGAAGTGTAAAGGCACGGAAACGTGAAAATCGACATGTGAGAGTTCCAAAACAATTCATGACAGAGTATATGGAGACGTGCTGCGTACAAACTGCAGGTTAATGACGCGTATCGGACCGTCAAAATAGCTGAACATGCTGCTTTTGACTCTGGTGACGATCTACAGGTTTTCATGTGCACTGTACCAAAGTTAACGCACGCAGTACCAGTTCGCGTATCGTACATTCATCATTGGCCTCATGCCGTACCGTTATATTATCTTGTTCTTCTAACTACATGAGTAACGGCGAATCCAACACTGCAAACCCAGCTGCAACACCCCCTTCGTTAGAGTTGCTAGCTTTAGTTCGTAACAAGTGTCCGCCTGTTTCATTCATATGAACTATATCTCCTTCACTAGAAAACCAGCAAAGGTACGTTTTCTGCGTTAGTTTCTCAATGCAAAAAAAGACTCAGGCCCACAACTGCATACCTGATCCAGATCCCATAAATCCCAACCTCACTAACCACATCCCCAGGAATCACCTTGCCCAACCTCACCATAATGCTTTTACGTACGGGTGCTTTGATCAAGTCCATGAGAATGTATGCGTTTCGTTCAGCTGGCGATAGTTTTTGAAGTGTTGTTTTGATGTCGTCTCCATATATATTGTTTCCTAAGCGAAAAAAGAACCAAACATTACTAGAATTACGAAAGCATTTCAGAACAAGCACACCATACCTCCACCCTCCCTCTGCGGCTTCATAACAAACCTCTCGGGACTTTCCAGCGCATCCTGCATAGCCTTAATCCCCTCCGCACTTCCATCCAGTGGATACAGGCCCATAAAACACTTCCGTAATGCAGCAACCTGATCCGCATCATGAATAAACCGTTCGACCATTCCAGGCTGGTCGAGTATCTGCTGCACTTTCTTGGACCCGACGAGGTGGTAGGCAATGTTTGGGCATTTGATTGTGCTGGATGACTCGATTAGGAGTCGGGCGTCCCATTCGGCGTGCGTTGGGTAGTCGGTTGGGGAGTAGCCTGCGCGGAAGTATGTTACGGCTACTTCTTGGCCGTTGCTAGAAGAGTGAGGGTATTAGGATACAGTCAAGCAAAAAAAGGTCAGGGTAAAGGTGGCCTTACAGGATCAGAGGACCTCCAGGACTATGAATGGATGCCTGTTCGTGTATTTCGGCTAGTGACTTTCGTATCAGGGTGATACTGTACCTATTCCAAAGACAGAATGAGCCAAAAAAACGCCCATGAAAATTGCTGAATTCGAGCTTTGACAAATCCTTACTCGTTATACAATGTATACTCAATCCACCTCTGATCAAACGCATTCCTTTCACCAGGTTGAACTACAATGACCACCACAGCCCTATCATGCCAAAAACTCATTAAATATCTATGTCTTCCAGCAAGCCAAAGAAGTCTCAAAGATACACCAATACCCACTTTGGATTACCGTACAACTGCCACGCCTTAGCCAACCCCCTCGGTATAGTCTCAATACTCGTATTCTCTGGCATATACGAGTGCTCCGGCAACGTATACTGCGGTTGGGTACGCACCAGATACTGATGCAGTTTCGATACATGATGTGATAGCGACGAGAACGATGCTGCGATTGTATTTAGCTCGACCTGTTTGACGTGTAATGTTTCGGGCTCGCCCGGTTTGGAAGAGTTATGGAGCATGTAGTCTGATCTGTGTAATCCGAACGTGATTTTCTAGTATACGAATGTGTGAGTTATGATGAGGGTATGTTCAAATTAGAATGGTGTTTTCGGCAAACCTGAGCGGTTCCAAGCGCATGCACTTTCTTGTATATATCATACAGCTTTTCCACGAAATCGTCGACTTTTGATAAGCTAGTTCAAAACAAAACGTCAGCAAATCGCAACCCTCCATCATTCAAACCACACTTATCACCTTTCCATAGCCTCTGTGATAAACTCATGATCCCTCGCACAGCAATCGACCAGCTTGTTGAATATAGGCTGCAATTCGACTGCATTCTCATACGCAGATTTAGGAAACGGGGTTGGGAAAAGTGCGAATGGAGCATGAGTTACAATAGGTACGTCTTCTGATGTAGATACGGAAGCTGGTGCTCGAACTACGAGGCCACGTGACATGGCATAGTCGATGGCATTGTACGCGACTTCGTGGGCTAGCGGTGAGGTTGCGTCTATAGGCGGATACATTGATTTTGATTGTTGTTGGATTTCAAATGTTTGGATATTTGGGTGAGTGCGGGAAAGAGATGTATTGGGCGGACGTGTTAAAATTGAAAATCACGTGTATTTATATACGTTTATATAATGGAAGACTGAAGAACACGTACCGATCGTCAATGCCTTGACTCACCTTTCCCCTTCACAATTTTTTTTTGAAACTCAGAAACACATCCAAACAACACGATGTTTCCTACTATATGGAGGCGCACGGCGTTACATCTCCCATCCCGATACTTTGCCACGTCCTCAAAACCACCAGCAAACCTCGTCTCTCTCCTCCGCAAGCAAACCAACGCACCACTATCCAAAATAATAAAGGCTCTCTCCCACTCCAACAACTCCATCCCAGCCGCACTCGACTGGCTCTCCCACGACGCACTCGCATCAGGAACCGCCAAGGCTGCCAAACTCGATCGTGTCGCTGCTGAGGGTGTCATATACAGCATCACACCATCAACATTAATTAAAGGACGGGGCGTCAGAGGGATACTGGTTGAAGTAAACAGTGAAACGGATTTCGCGATACGTGGACCGCTGTTTCAGGCGTTTGTCAAGCGAGCTGCTGTGACGGGGGTGATGTTTGGTGAGAGTCTTGCTGGTGTTGTGGGGTTTGGAAGCACGACGTGTCTGCATGATGTGGATGCACGTAGATTATTAGATGCACCTGCATTCCCGCTGCCGGATTCTCCCGCCATAGAAGATAATACTCCCTTAAAGGACCTCCTCGCAACACTTATAGGCACCATCGGCGAACGCGTCACGCTCCGACGAGCATGCATCGCCCTCCCGCCGCCACGTATCGCAGCATCGGATCCGCTAACCATCGTATCCAGCTACATACACACGCTGCCGGGCAGCGATATGGGGAGGATGGGCGCTATGGTGGTACTAGCTGCGCGGGAAGCAGTACATAAAACAGGGAATGTGGATGGTGGTGTCGTGGATGAGATTGAGCGGTTTGGGAAGAGGCTTGCTCAGCATGTGACGGGTTTTAATCCGTTGACTGTGGACGGGTTGCTGGAGCAAGAGTTCTTGTTTGGCGGTGGCATGGTCAAGGATGTGGTTGCAGAGATGGAGGTAGCCAAGGGTGTGCGCGTTGAGGTGGTGGATTTTGTGAGGTATGAGTGTGGAGAGGGGATTGAGAAGGTGGAGAAGAATTTCGCGGAGGAGGTTCAGAAGCAGTTGGAGTAGGCAATATGGAGGCAAGATCCATCGTTAAAAAGAGTAAATAAGTTATAGAACAGAATAGAATAGAGCACGAATCGCATCAATAGAATTACATAGACAACATACACAAACGGTAGTAAACAGCAAAATCCATTTTTTATTTGAAACCAGTCCCAATTTTCTTGGTAAAAACTATTTCTTGTTTCCTTTCTG
Organism: Synchytrium microbalum; assembly: GCF_006535985.1. NCBI lineage: Eukaryota > Fungi > Chytridiomycota > Chytridiomycetes > Synchytriales > Synchytriaceae > Synchytrium > Synchytrium microbalum. Next base: position 338,826 of record NW_022158360.1, read on the forward strand.
GTGGAGCCAATTTAAAGCTTGGGAGAAGATGACTTCTTAAGGACTGCAACACCGCCTCCAAGAGCGACTTTGCCGATTTCCTATTACCAATAATTGAAAAAGGTCAGTTTTCCGCAACACAGCGAAAAAAACGCGACGTTGCAAGCGTTAAAATATACCTTGATGGTAGATTGGAATGCAACGGTAATGGTCTCGGCATCTTCCTTGACTTTCCACAATTCAGTGGACAAGGTTTGGCCAGGGAGGACGGGGTGTGCTATTCAAAAAAGGAGGGTCAGACAACATCCCTTGATTTCTCGTGTCTTTTAACGACACTGGGAAATAAATCGAGAATGTCGTGGTCCAAGCACTCACTGAAACGAGTCCTGTACGATACAAGTCTACGTCCATCATTCTCTCCATAAGCCTGCAAGACTGCACGTACACCTTGAGCGTACGAGCACAAGCCGTGCAAGATGGGGACCTTGAAGCCTACTTTGCCAGAAAATACTGGGTCCTACAAAACGAAACCATTTCAATACAAAACACACCCAAAGTTGAATAACACAGACATACAATGTGGAGAGGGTTGTAGTCAGACGAGAGACGGTAGAGCTGAGCCTGCTCTACACGTGTTGGGGTTACAACCACCTTGTGGGCAGGTGTTTTTGGTGGGGTTGCTTCTGGTGGTGGTTTGGGCTGTAAAGAGAAGTGTAGTGTAGTGTGAGTGAAATATACGTACAGTCAGAGACATTATGAAAGCGCATACTGGTGCTGGACCACCGAATCCTCCAGCGTCACGGAAGAAGGCACGACCACTACATATGACAACATGTTAAACCCTTAGAAGTGGAAATTGGAGCAAAGACAAACGGCCCTTACATGATCTTGGCGTATTTCTTGCCACTTGCATCAGAAATGACGGTTTCGGATTCCATGATGCAGGCTACAACAAAAAAAGAATCATTTACTCCAACTATATCTAACTGACGACTCATAGCACCACCATTTTACCTTTGCCAATATCATAAACACCAGTAGTACGTCCCCTTGCAATCAACTCCCCCTTGGATTCAAGAGGCAGAGGGTTGTACAATTCAATCATACGTTCTCCATCCAACAATTTAGTCAAGTCGAGCTTGACGCCAGGGACGTTGAATCCGCCTCCAGCTCGTTTGCTGAAATCGGTAACGTCTTGTGAGTAGCCGCTAAAAATGGTAGGGTTGTGGAGGTGGGTTAGTTATGGGTGAGTACGAGCGACATGAAGATGTCGTGTTTTGATGAAGACACCACTTACCCCAAAACAACAGGGATTGAAGGGAAGGCTTGGAAGTCCTTGTTCAATTCATAAGTCTATAGCAACAAAAAGACATGTAAGCCATGTATTCTGAATGTGAGACTTAAATGCCCGTCCACGCAATTTGCCATGATTTGGTCTCAAGCACAAACAGAACGGACACATCAGCAACTACTCACGTATCTGAAATCTTCTTCACCGATTCCACAAGCGTAAATCAACAAATCACGCTTGTTATAGGTAATTCGTGACTCTGTGGTGGGGAGCTCGGATAAATCGACGGCTGGCATCTTGATTTCTAAATGAGACCAATAAGTTTCAATAGCAGAATCGGGTGTGTTGGGTTCAAGTTTGAGAACGACGGTGTGTGAAATCGTGGAGAAGTTGATGATTGATGCATGTGTTTGTGATGTTGTTTCACAGCACAGCTTCAACGGTTCAAAACGAGATAGTATGGCACGATGCACTTCAAATCAACATGTTTCTGCTGCTTACTGGCCCTTACCTATACCAGAGAGTAAAAACGACGTGAGAAAATGTAATCAAAAGGGAAAAACAGTTTGAATTGTGGCAAAATCAGAACAAAACCACTTTCTAAGGCGAGCCAGAAGCAAGAACTGCATCATCATGTACCAATCTAGGGGCTTACCTTGTACTTGGCTCTTTAAATTCCTAAGTTCAAGTTTCGTGAAACACAAGCTGACTTTTGAAAGACGCAAGTCAGTTTACGTCATCAACGACGGAACAACCGACCAGCGTACATCAAGGCAACGAGACGCCTAAGATCCGAGTGATATTCTCATTTATCTTTCATCCTGTATTGCAACCCTTTGTCGCACTATAATAGTGGATCTTGTAAAACACGCAACAGGTTCGCGACATTTGAACCAAGACCAAGACCTGGGACTAGGAGGAGGAAATCACGTACATGTTTTTAATTCAATTCAATTTCAATAGATTCAATCATCAATCAGCATTTGAAATCCTACAGAACCACAGAATCAACAATTGCGTGAAACGAACATGCTCCCTCTGTATTTCTCAACCAGGCTTGGGACTGGGCTATGGCCACATTGAGCACCGTTTCCATTCAGGTACCACTAGCTCTCTCTCCCCTCCAAATAGAGCACGAGCATCAATTAAACCAAGATTCACATACTAGCAGCCAACTCAATGCAAACAGCTTGTCCACCACCACCACGCACAAGTTCCATAACCCATCACATGATGAGCGAGCACACATACCAATTAAATTCAAGGCAAACCCACCAACTCTGGAACATCGTGGAAGAAACCGCATGTACATTGGGCTGGTGTATACTACGACACCGAATGTCGCCCACAGCACACATCCAGAGTCCGGCCTGCGAAAATGAAAAGCACATCATCCGCTATGACCAACTGCACCGAGGTCCCAGGTCGGCGCAAAACGTCTAACTTCGATGGATGTCAATGGTGTTGACCACTGGCCGGTGGCGTGATGGCCCGAGTGTATGCAAGACAGTCATGGGTATGGTGGTGAGACCAGAGGAGGCTCTTGATTCTTGTGAGTGACTCGCTTGAGACCTGATGGAGCGAAATGTGTCAGAGTTGTTAGTTGTTTTGATAGACACAACCATGCTATTGTGTGTTGCCCATAACAAACAATTAGAAACTTACTATTGCGTAATTAACTTATCATCTACGTCTTGTCCTCCTCCATAACAGCCACATTTTTGGCTTCCATTTTGAACTCTTCCTCCCTCTTCAACCGTTCCAATCGAGCTTTATCTTCATCATTTGATTCAACATTATTCTTCTCATCTACTGCTTTGGTAGCTTTGACTCGACACTATTCCAAGCGGCAATTTATGGGATGACTTTGTCCTGGGGCAGTACACAAAAATTGTCATGGGTTGGCAAAACAAGGATGATACCATTGCGGCGAGCCACCAATCCTGGGTCATCGTCTGGTTCCATACGGTGCTCACGACTCCTAAATCCTAAATATTTTACTATGTTTATATCGTTGTTTCGTTGTAGACTCTTAAACTCCAGTGCTTGTCTCCAATATCCGCGATTTTCGAGTGTCGCCCAGTCTTCTGGTATTGTTATGAAGGGCAAGTTGTTCAAATAGCTTCCAAAGGCAGCGAATGTTGAGATTGCGGCTTTCAACTGGGCCATTGTCAAACGGTGTTTTGCCTCACAGACTACCCAAGTTCCATCGGCTCGTCGGAGCAAGCCATCTAGCTGACAGTATGGGTTCAAATACTCATCTAATATTGTTCCTTTCTTGTATAGACGGATTGGTTTGGATGGTTGATGACGAAGTTTGAGAACATGCTTTTCATATTCCTCTACAGTAGTGGTAATTACGGTCTCCAGAGCCAAGTCTGCATGTCGCTGCCACCCAGTCAACTCCTTTACATCTGTCGTTAACTCTTCAATACTTCGTGCTAGACCCTCGATCTCTGGAAACTGTTCGTACAAGGGTCGGCGACGAATGGCGAGCTCGAATTGGGTTTCGATACTCACAGTCATTTCGTTTACCCTTGGGTTTTTCTGCTTGTCTATGCTATTGGTTACTATAAAACTCCGAATATCCCCGGCACAGCGTCTCATATTCACAACAGGTTCATCTTTGAAAACTTCTGCTCTCCACGTGATGAGTGAAGGATCTACATCATCAATATGAGTGTTTGGTAGATTCTTCTTCACTATTTCCACCAGCAGTTTTATGAGTTTTTCTTCGTCCATGCTAGGATCTATTCTACAGAGAGTAACGAGAGTAGCTTTAGCATGTAGTTTAAAGTAGGTTTGCTTTTACTACATATAAGATTTCAGCTCATTCCCGAGAAGCAAATCATTGCGTCCTCCAATCCTATTCTCGCCTATTACCTGCTGTTGATTTCTTTCTAATTGTTCGTTTTGATGTTTTGATGCTACGCTAGTCCAGTGTATTGTCCAGCCTATTATGGATGCGATGATCAGTGAAAGATGTCCGATTGAAGTCAGAATGCTACTATTTCCATGTCTCTAAAGCCCCAGAACGCTGAATAGACGACACTTACCAAACTACGATCTAATCGTAGATTGAAGTCGACAAGATTACTAGAGCTGAGGAATCGCAGGTCAAGACTTAATTCAAAAGGACCACACGGTTATTTCTACTGAGCTAATTGACTCAAAGCTCTCGTGAACGCGAGTCAATACTGGATGAGTTGCAAATCACATTTCATAACTTTCCAAACGGTTTCCAGCTGGGTTTCCAGGTAGACGAGTGTAGACGTGATCTACGCATTCAAACATGTATTCAACGCTATCATTAACATCATACATAGTTTCCTTTCCATAATGTTCACTGTGCTTCGAAACTTGGCCCTCCAAATATCAAAAGCAATAAACCACATGATGTATGTTGCGGATGTATCGAATGCTATTGCGTGTTGCCATAATATACAATTAGAAACTACTAACTATTATATAAATAAATTATCCTCTAGGTCTTGACCTCCATAACAGCCACCTTTTTCGCTTCCATTTTAATCTCTTCCTCCCTCTTCAACCGTTCCAATCTTGCTTTATCATCATCATTTGATTCAACACTATTCTTTTCATCCACTGGTTTGATAGACTCAGCTTCTTCTTTAGTGGCTTCTACTACTTCCACAGCAGCAGCGACTGCTTCGACAGGAGCACCACTAACCTGCTCTTCATCACCCTCTTCTTCTTCCACTACTACTGCTTCCACAACAGGAGCAGCAACATCTTCACGCGTCTTGACTTGCTCAGCAGCAGCAGCAGCGTCCACAACCCTCTTGGCCTCAACAGCGGCCCTCTCAGCAATAACAACCGCAGGCCGTGGATTAATCGCAAACCTCGGATTATCAACCCGATTGTCAACCCTCGATACCCCATTCTTACCACTCACAGTCGGACTACCATTTCCATCCCCACCAAACGGATTTCCACTTTGCCCAACCTGGGACTCAAGCCGTCGTCTCCGTTCCTCCTTTTCGAATTTACGGGCGTCCTTGTATTGCATCCACCATGGCTGTGGTGTGGACTCGGACGATGATGGAGATGATGATGGAGATGGGGATTGGACGGCGTGGCCGAATGGTTGTGGTTTTGAGGGTGGTTTGTATGTGCCTGTTCCGTAGAGGATGGCGAGACTGGATGTTTCGTTGGCGTATGGGATTGGGGTGGTAATGTCTTTGCGGCGGCCTTTGCCGCGGATGGAGAGAGGGTGTGCTTCGGTGTTCTGGTAAAAAGATGTGAGCTGAGGATATACCGTTTTTTACCACGACCACATGCTTTGAAAGTTAATTGCTTACAAAGACAAAGTCCGTCAACGAGATGGTATCATCTGACGTATAAGTCAAATACTAAACAAAGTGATTCAAAACGGGTCAAAAGCGGCCATCACAAACCTTGCAAAAACAGACAGTCAAAAACATATCGACATACCAAATATTTGAGTGTTTCAGCCAGGAAGAACGACTGCTGCAAATTATCATGCATCGGAGGCAGTATATCAACGTTGCTCAACCCAGAGAATCCAAACTCGACACGGCATGACTTGTTGAGGTTCTATGGAAAGAACCAAGTTGGTTGAGGACGTTTCAAACCAGAAAAAGGCCACATTGAGGAGCATCTACCTGAGCAATAACCCAGTTCCACTCCCGATACATGGGATCATGAGTCAACCTCCACATATAGAATATACTTTCAATTGTTTCTGGTCTAAAGAGATCCATCAAATCGTCGTTCAATAAACATCCTAACCAAAAAAGCCAATTCTGATCGAGAAATCACCTCAAGATGTAATACGGCGAAGACCCAGGTGCGAAAGTATGCGGATCCACAAACTCTGATCCAAGTCCAGTTTCAGACACCATATATGACAAGAAACATGATTCGGTGATTCCTCGACCAATATTGAGATGCGTTGTCCAGTTTCCGTGTGGTTTTGTTAGAGCTCCTATATATGTATTGATGAGATTGTCAGACAGTGAAAAATGTAAAGTCTTGGGATGTAGCTTCTATGTGTGTTTGTCAACTTGCCTAATGCAAACATTCCACCTGCAAAGCATGACTAGGCACGGATGGAATTGAGATTTGTAAATACACATTCTGGTTGGAAAAGAGAAAACAGTTTTTCTGTTACCAGATGTTCAAAGTGATAATCCGCCATTGTCGTTCCATCATTAGCAGCATTCGTGGTCGGCACATAGATATGTCCCTTTGAATTGGTTTTAGCCATTCTGGCAAAGCTCTAAGCGGGAGGTATTTGAGGTCAGCGAAAACAAAAAGCAGAGTACACGAAGGATTTGTGCAGTTAACACAATCTAACATAATAAACCTTAAATAGTAACTTAAAGCACACTCATCAAACAGACGAACCGCAAAAACTCACATTCGCAATCTCATCATACAACACCCTATACTTATCCACACCCGTAGCAAGCCACAACTTCAGCAGATACTCATAATAACTATCTGCTTCAGCACCAAGCCCATATCTCTGATCATGTCCATCAATTCTATCCCCCTTAACCTGTACAGTCAATCCGACAAGTCCCGGTATCTGCTTCGGCACGGCAATCAAGTGCTCGTATATCCGTAGTGCCTTTTCAGCATATGTGATGTTGCCTGTTATAGTATTGGAATTCAATTGTTTGCCGGATTGAACATGCTTAAAAACGAATATATTCATATGTCCTAGTCCCTTCTAAGCATATGTAACGTTACCTGTTATATCAGAAAGATACTGAAACTCTATTTGCATTGTTCCGATTTCAGCTAGTTTGACGGCCTTGTAGCCCAAGTGGTTGCTGCGCTCTTCCTGTTGGACTCCAAGGAGGATTTGGTTTGATGGGATTCCTGATGCTGTGTAAGGATGTGATGAGTTAGAATTGATTAAGTATCAATTTCGTTGGTGGGTGTTTTTTCTTGCTACTCACCATCGTTGAAGGCAGGTAATATCATATCGGCTAGAATGACTGCCTTTTCAATGAATCGTTTATCTCCTTCCAGATCATAGGCTGAGAGGAGACCGCCCAGAACACGGATGACGGTTTCGAACAGGTTTATACTGGTCGGCTAAGGGAAGACGAGTTGTGTTAGAAGAATAAGAGCAAGCAGAAAAGCATCAATGGGCTAAACAACAGGACACCTTTGTTCCCGTTGTTCTTTGAAAGAATCATTGCGCAAAAAAACATGACCTGTGCATGCAACATACAATATCAAAATTCATCTCCAGCACAAGCTCCTTTGCCTGCTGGTACTCAGTCTCCAGCCCCATTATATACAATGTGGATAACGCGTCCACGGGCGTATTCAGCATTGTGAATGTTCTATAAAAACGAGTTTTAACATCTGGGTGGGTCCAACACGTCATCATGTCAACAAACACTCAACTGGTACCAATTGTGGCATTCACCCGACACTGGTCTCACTTCATCGCATCCTTTGGCACGGGTATAGTAGCCAGACCATGCATGTACCATCATCTAAAGTGTGAAAATTGAAGGTTAAGGGTTGTGTTGGCGTGTGTGTCTGAGGTAGCAGGTTCACATGAAGCTGCCACAGTACGAGAGTAATCAAGCTATACGCCAAATAAACGTCATCACCAACGTGTCATCACTCCTTTTCCTCCCTTAAACCACCACCCTTGGGTTCAAACCATTACCTCTTTAATAGCATCAGCCTTATCGACATCACTGGCCACACTTCCCAGCACACCAACGAAATGGGTCGCCTGGTTCCCACCGACATAGTCTCTATCTCTCTGCATCGGTCCCATTGCAACCCGACTAGCGTTGACAATAACTCTAACAGGATCTTTGACATCCTCGAGCACATCCTGTTGGTGCTGTTTCGGCGGCCGTCTGCGTGCATTTGGCTGCTTCATTTGATGTGCGACGGATGGGTTATTAGGATCAGTGTCGTCTGAAGCGAGGTCATGATGATGGTTTGGTTCGTGATGTCTGTTGCGCGGAGGTGGGCCGGACCTGAAGAAGGAGATGAGGATTAGGAGTCCTATGGCTATGAGGATTATGATACGGATTGGGCGGGGCGACAGGACTATTCTCGCCATTTTTAGCATTTGTGCAAAAGTCCGACTTGAGCTTGGATTCAATGTGGAGAAGAGAAGATTAAATATTAAAGGATTAACAGCAAAAGAGCATATTCTTGTTCTTTACTGATATAAACACGTATAGAGCATGAGGTCCAGTTCGATTCCGATATAAACCACGCTACAATTCCAACTGATAACTTGAACACCTCATGAGCACGATCTGTGCATGTTTTTCGATTTGTATGATTATATTCAGTTAAATTGGTCCTAGATCTACCAGATAAAGAGCCAAAACGCGTCGTTTTGGTCCTGATCAGTTTTACATCAGTGGGGGTCATTTGTTCGTCGTTGCTCAGCAAAACAAAACAAAACTCACATACAACCACATACAACCCCCAAGACTAGTCCAAATAATCATAAAATGGTAGGTCCCACTCTTGATCTGCAGACACCGTATCACTACCTATGAATCCACCAGTCTTTTCCCGTGTAATCTCCACCACCAAACATGGCTGTTTTGCATGGCCATCAAACGATGAGGGAATGGTGACAAGACGAGATGCTTTTCACTTATAAAAAGTATCCAGTCGCCTACCCATCATACAAATCATCACATTCATCCATTCATATCATACCATTCCCATATCAGCATATCTCGCCATTCACCAACATTCGTGTTTTTGTTTTGTTGGCGTTTATACCATGTAATCTGACTGGTTTGATATATTTAGGAAGGAGGAAAAGCTGGATCATCAAAGAAGGACAAGGCTCCACCTCTCTCTCGTGCTGCCCGTGTATGTATCATATATACTTATATTGTTTATCGTTTAAATGTCGCAGTCACCATGTTTAGCATTTGGATCAAACACAACTACATCACTGATTATACCATAAAATTCATCTCAACACACCACTAACATACAATTCATTCATCCAAAAAGGCTGGTCTACAATTCCCAGTCGGTATGCCCACTATTCCCATCAACCATCAACAATGCATGACACTAATCAATACCCTCTACGTACCTGTCAGGTCGTATCCACCGTTACTTGAAGGCCCGTTCCCAAAACAACATTCGTGTTGGTGCCAAGGCCGCAGTCTACTCGGCTGCCATCTTGGAATACTTGACTGCCGAAGTCCTCGAATTGGCTGGTAACGCTTCAAAGGACTTGAAGGTCAAACGTATTACCCCCCGTCACTTGCAATTGGCAATCCGTGGTGACGAAGAGTTGGACTCCTTGGTTCGTGCTACTATTGCCGGTGGTGGTACGTGTCAATTGATTGCTTGTCATCCATTATCAAGTTGCTTGTTATCGCAATGTGTCGAGACGCTTGATGTACAATCATTACCAATCGCTATCCAACACATCCTCACCAACACCCACCACCCAACCCATATAGGTGTCATCCCTCACGTACACAAGTCTCTCCTCCCTGCTCCTGCTCCCAAGGGTCCTCCCGGAGCTCCACCAGCAAAGAAGCAAAAGGAATAAGCAATGTCTCGTATAAACTCCTTGTAAAAGTAAAAAGAAATGGGCGTGGGCATATTTTTTGTTGAATGGGATGAAGGAAATGAAATTAAGAGAGAGGGGTTGGGTGCAGAAGTTGTGTGTGTAGATATTTGCTTATTACAGAAAGACTGTTATTGAAAACACTCAATGGTGTTGAAACTAATGTTTTATTTGTGTAATTATGAGTATCTAAGCGTCTACTTCTCGTACAATGTATCAGATGTATCAGACCGGCTTTACAATCTCATCCGCCTCCTCACTCTCGCCATCCTCCTCCTCATCCACATCCCTATCAAAATGCCCTACCTCACCACCACTCCGAAAACTCTGATTCCATCTCAGCATCCCATTAATATCCCTCACCCAGTCCCTCGCAGCCGACGCATGCACCACATCTCCATCATCGTCCGTACACGGCGACGCATCCAGTCGATTCACACACGGTATCGGGTACTTTGACATGTCGATTTTTATGTATTCACCTTTTTGCAAGATGTGCAGGGCGCGTCCGTCGATGCTTACTTCGGCGTTGGAGCGCGTGTGTGGGGTTAGCTAGTATATAAGAAAAGTCCTGTGTGAGTTGAGGAGAAAAGGAAGAAGCTTTTTTGCGGAAACGTGCGTTTTTGTCACGTACAGAGACTTGGATGTTTGATGAGTGCGGCAGCAGGATTGATCTAAAAGAGAGCGAGCGTGGTGATACGGGGGTTAGGAGAATGCAATTTAGAGATGGGTGGACTATGGGGCCTCCTAAAATTGAGTGTATTACGTATGTCAGAGATGGTTTTATTTTGTTTGCTTGAGAACTTGAAAATGTGACGGCTTCAAGGTTTTACCAGCAGATAACGAGTACGCTGTACTCCCAGTGCCCGTCGCGAAAATCAGTCCATCTGCCTACCACCAAAAAAAACGCAGTAAGTCACGATAACGAATCAACTTCAACATCGATATGCAGCACACATACCACAACACTAGTCAGCATTTCGCTATTAACCTCGACTTTCAACTGAATCAGATGCGGCTGCCGTCCTCTCCCCAGATACACCTCATTCATAGCCGGCACGTCATTGCCAAACTTGTTAATCCGGGTGCCATCACTATTGTAAAACCCACAAGCGAGACGCATGCGTAAGAGCAGCGTGACGTCTCCGTCGATGACTTTGCGGAGCGCGACCTTGTAGTGCTGGAACTGGTAGGGGAGGAGGAAGCCCAGCGTGCCGAGCGAGAAGGAGATTATGGGTGGCACGGCGGTTGGGAAGAGGGATGTTAGGTGGAGGATTGTGCCGTCTCCTCCTAATATGATGCGTCGTGTGAGTATCAACAAGAAAAAAAATTAGGAATTAAGGTATATTGATTTACCAAGTGCAATAGCAAAATCCACCGTCCGATTATACTCTTCAAACGCCGACTCAGGCGGTGTGAGATGCACTACGGGCATATCGAATGGTGGGGATTGGAATAGTGGTGCTGTGCCTGGTTCTACTACGATGTTTAGATCTGCATATTCGGTCGAGAGGTAGGAGATGACGTTGTAGAATGCTTGGTCTGTTTTGGCATCGTTGGGTTTCTTGACGATGAGGCATGTGCGGGGACGTTGCAGCCAGCGGAGTTTGTGCTCGTGTCTGTGTGGAGGGGAGGTGGTTGGTGAGTGAGTGAAACACGTTGTGATGATGTAGGTTGAAGAGTTCACGAATTGATCCAGCAACAATGAAACGAGTTCATGAATGAAATGAATGACTAGATCAAGCTTGTAGGATCTCAAAGCACGTTTGTGATCACCAACCCATAAAGCGAAGCCTTTGGACGAATGAACCAACCAAGTCACATACATTGGCTCCGACGCAACAGTCTGCGTAATCTCCGATCTAGCGCCAATAGCAGATGCGTCCAAGTCTAACACCACCAGAATGTCAGCTCTCATGTTGCGACAAGACCAACACCAAATCATTTCCAAATTGTACCATCCCAAGATCCAATATCCTGTATCTTTAATCTGGCCTTGTTTGGTAGCGAGGTAGTCCATTTATGAGTAAATTTGCCTGTTATGTGGGCACTTCCTTGAGTTGAATAATGTTGCTTGAAATGTTGCGTCAAGCGCAGAATGTGAAGCTTTGTTGATGTGGGAGGGAGGTGAGGGCGTGGGAGGAGGCATAGCTTGCATGGATGGAATGGGGCGTATGGTGTGGTGAGCTTTATGTTTGGATGTTTCATTTGCTTTATTTGAATGGTGAGTTGTTGTTGATGTAAGGTGCTTGGATTTTTTGTTTGGTGTAGGTGGAAGGTTGGTAAAGCGCGTGTTTTAGATCATTGAATTACTTTTTAATTTATTGGTTTATATGTATTGGAATGCTTTTGATGCGGCTCTAACACGTACAATTAGCTATAAATAGGACATCAACATATTTCAAATTGTGACACGATACTTAGACTACTTAAGATGCTTGATGAAGAACTACTATTAGTAGTATTGCCTTATCTTTGCTTCACAGAAACTTGAAAGTCTTAGCCTCTTATTTGATATCCCAAAGTCTCGCTAAAAATCAGGTCATCCATGAAGATGGCCCGTTAAGAGATAGAATCTCCTTTGTTATGAAACTCGATGGCTCTCCTGTATACTCAGAAAGGTCTCACACTTTGGTTGAAGAGGAGTGGAGAGAGTTGTCACCGTGTCGGAATCCACCGATGTGAGTACATTGGTTTTTGTTGTTTGTGGAGATTGCAGCCACCAATATACTAATAGTCTCAGGAAGAATTGAAATAGGAGCTTGGAAGCGGGTCCACATCACGATCCTTTCCACCGGGACGAATGCCCCTGTCATAAACAACCTTCTGTCCGGACATTACTTCTGTATCCATCCATCGTTTGTACGTTGGTGGTCTTATCAAGTGGTGATATTTCATTTTGCCAAATGGAAAAAAGAATCAAATGTTTATCTGGAGGAGTACCTTACTGGAACGACTCTATGCTAGCCGTCACACCTTAAACAGTGAATCCAACTTGTACCTGTCCCGCCTCCACCCTCACTCCTGGACTGTGCTCCATACTCTCGTATTTGCCTAAACATCAGATGCAGTCAGCAACTCATCCCAAAGTACTCAATGGGTGTTGCGGATGATCATAAATTCTGCATGCATGGAAGCACTGTTGCCGCGAGATACCTACATATCCCGATTCAGATACAGACGTTTATGCCCGTGAGATGAGCGTCGAGAAAACACTAAATAGTAAATGTGAGATTTGTGAGTCGACAATGATTTGAAGAGAGATCCGGCTTTTTTGCTTACAATTCAAAAGTCCCCTGCGGTGAGACCAGCCATGTAAGGAGTCTTCCTGCTTCGGGGGTTCTCTGTCGGCAACGAGCATGTATCACGTTCGGCGACTTCACCTTGAGCACCAGATGACGGTGCAGTCAATGCTTCTTTCGACCAGGTACTCACAGAAGAACTTCACACATCGTCCTAAAGAGTAATGGAAGTTTGAGTGTGCTGTCTGAAACACTTAAGTAGCACTGTAACCAACTAACTTTTCGCCATAGAACCATCATGTAAAGGTCAAGCAGCCATTATTCACTATTAAAGGTACGGAAGGCGTTAGTAGTGTAGGCCCTCTGCATTTCTCCGGGCTTGGGACCGGCATTGGCAGCATTACCTATATGCATGATACAGACGTTGCGATATATAATAACTTAAGCATACTTGCCAGTGTTGAGGTACTTGTGTTTTTTGGCGCTACCATCAAATCATCTGTTTAGTACTGCGATATACATCCTAACAAAAAAAGGGTCAGTCGATTACGGTATGAGTTTTTTCGGTGTAGTTACATACTTGTGTTCAATAACATAATCACCAATCAAACGCGTTGCCAATGCACCAAAATCTAAACCAAATATAATAATGCCCATTCAATTGCAAGCAGTGTTCTCGTGATGTAAACAGTACAACCTAGAAGAGATATGGCGTGTCAGTACTCCGTGTGTCTTGAAGGTCAGAAGAGATAACGTCTTACGACACTGGTGGAACTAACAATCAAGTCATGTATATGAATGATTCTAATATTTTGGAGCAATAACAGCGAGGTTGCGGAACAAAATTGTTGATGACATTCGGCGACACGAACACCTACTATATGAAGTGTCACTCTCACGTATCTAAGGGTTAAAGAGTATAAATTATTTTATTCAACTCACTTGTAACGACAACCTTGAAGTTCAGACAAAATCAAGACACTCACCCGACATCCTCCCTTACATCCAATCCCACCCTCATTTCCAAGCGTAGTCCAACGAGAAGCACAGAAAAACTCAGAATCTTTATCACTGTTATTGCACTAAAAGCACCTCCAAACCTGCACCCACACACACAGAATTCAAGCATCAATATTACATGTATTAACTAAATAATAATAACCCCTCGCATTCCTTATGTAAATCCACCAACACTAGGCTCACGAAGCCTCAAACTACTCGCACTAGCAGCATTCTTGATATACCTCGTGCTCAAAAAGTCTGGTGTCTTGCGCAAATGCAGCATGTCCGCCATTTCAGGGACTCCAACAGGTGGGCGTGGTTGTGAGTTTATAATCAGTGCTTGTTTTGTTGCTGTACTTGCATTAGCAGGTTCATCAAGAGCTGGTGTTGATAAAGAGGATACTCCACTATTGGTGTTATTTTGACTTGTTGTTGCAGTTGAGGTTGATTTCTTTTGATATTTGAGGGATCGAGACCTAAAGACTTGGTTTACACCATTCATGCCGTTTCCATTTACATCTCCTGATTCGGATACAGATGCTAGTTGTCGTGAACTGCGTTTTGACGATACACTAAAAGAGTCAAATGTGGGTCAGCGTCATCTTGAAGCTCTGGGTTACGGATATTTGGCTTACGATTCAAATGTCCCTTGAAGAGAGCTCAACAACTGCCGAACCTCTCTTGCAGTTGCATCTTCTGTTTCTCCCATTGGCATCGAGCTTATATCCAGTTCAGCAAGCTCGCTTCGAGCACCAGATGACGGGGTGGCCAATGCTTCTTTAAGATCATCTACTCGGATAGGAGGACTACCGACATCGTCCTAAAAGGAAGAATACAATGAGTGTGAGCAATTTCTCTAGAATACCTTTAGAAAATGCTTGTTTTAGCCTTACCTCAGAAGAGTCATTCGTCGACGGCGCCTTGCGAGCACCTGCACCAACTACAGTAACAGTCGATCCGGACGTCCTACTAGAGATGCCCAACACAGATGCCCTATTCTTGGCATTCTTTCCAGCAACTGATTTGTCTGGTTCTAATATTTGAAACATATTAGGAAGTTGACATGCTAAAAAATGTGGGACAAAAATATGGAAGTAAGCGAGCTTTACCTAGACTATCCGAATCCTCAGGCACATACTCCACAGCCAGCTTCTCAACAACACCACCGACTTTCCGTATCTGATTATCTCTAATCAGTATACCATTCAGAGTGGATTCGGCGACCAGAAGCGTTAATGGCGACAAGTTTAATCCATTTTCGATATCCCTGAAACAAAAAACGTGTCAAGGCATGCGCCAAAAAAACATTCGCCAGAGCCGAGGTATGTCTTACTGGAATGACTTCCTGCTCCCCGTCACAGCAACCTCCAAGCCAGCATCCAATCCAACCTGTATCTGTCCAGCCTCCATCCTCTCACTCCTCAATTGCACCACATACTCGCGTATCTCCAGGTTACCCAGTATATCAGATGCAGTCAACAAGGCATCAATGAATATATTTCCCAACGAGCGTTGCGACGACGGTGATAAAATCTTGGATTCGTACGCGGTTGATTGGACCTTGTACAATACGGGGATGGCCTTTATGATATGTTCGGCACCGAATCGTTTAAACGAGCTACATGTTAGATTGCTGATGGCGATATAGTCGACGGGCAGGTTGTGTGATGAGAGGGAGTATTCGTAGATGGCCTTGTTGAAATCCGTCAAGAACTAAGAAAAAATAAAGTGGATGAGTGTCCGGGGAGAACGCGAAAAAAGCAAGCACGGAACGACCTTGGGACTATTGGTAGTCGACAACCCAATACTAGCCTCCACAGTCTCCAACCCAAACAAGCTACACAGAAACTCGGCCGCAAACAGCCTTATATCCACATCCCCGTCATTAACAAGCCTCAGCGTTGGCCGTATAAGCACATAGTCAACGGGATTACGCACAACATTAGGCACAAGTCGCCGTACCGATAGCTGTGACGACGCATCACCACCGCCACCATCTCTGGACACTGCCTGTACATGTGCAAACCTCACATGCACCACCATTTGTAAACACCGTAACAATATTTTGCGAGACGTTATCGTCTTGGAGTCTATCGTTAACGACTCTGCGGTCTGTCTATTCGACACAGGCGTGATTGGCACATCGCTGCTTCCGGCAGGAGAGGCGCCAGAAGCAGGCAATAAAGGAGTTGGCAGCTCGAGTTTCAGCCGATTGATTAAAAAGGCCAGTATCTCATTCACTTGATCTGGATACTGCACCTGAGTAGCCAAAGACCCTACAGATTCAATCAGAGCCTGCTCCAATGTTGCTTCTGCATCTGCTTTATGTGTCGAACTTGTCGAGTGACTTGTTCCAGTTGTAGATAGTAATTGACCAACGAGGACTTCTACAAGCTCCAAAATCGTCATGCCTATACTGCCACCACCGGCCGATATCAGATATGTTAAGGATCGTACTATGGAGGTCTGTATTTCTGGTGATGAGGTTGCAGATTGGTTTTGTAGTCGTTCTAGCATGTTTTGCATTGGAACGTATCGGTGCTGTGGCTGTACTGCGTTCGTTATAACATGTATGATATGGATTACGAATACTGATGACGGCCATTTCTCGTGTTCGTCCAAGTACCTAACACGCACAAAAAAAATCAATATCGCCAACTGTATGGATTGAACAACTTTGTCTTACTGAAACACTGGCGGCAACAGGAACTTGATACTAGCGACATTCGACTTTGCAAACAAATCCCTCAAAGTATCGTCAGCAATATGCTCCAATTCTGAATCTGTTATTAAATCGTCTGTTATCGAAGCTCGTTTGGCAGCGGGAGATGGGCCTCCTAAACCTGGAGATGGCGGTATTCTGTTCTCGCGAAAAAGTAAGCATTGGCATACCTAGCAAAAAAATCATAATAAGATTACATGATACTCACGTTCTACCAGGAGAATTCGGCGACACGGCCGACATTTCACCACTCTCAGTTGGATCATACACGTTTGACATGGCAGACGGTATAATCTTCTCTGCATACTGCTCTGCTCGACTTCCACTCAGAAACGTATCTGATGCTACCATGGAATGTATACCCTTTAAACCTGCCAAGTGCATCCTGACGTAAAAGTGTCATTAGCTCGAGTTGCTGCATTTTTTTGTTGTTGCTACGATTAATCCTTACTTGTGCTCAATAAGATGATCACTAGTCAAATATGTAGCCAGCGCACAAAATTTGTCCACCAAGTGCGAATAAATGTCATTCAATTCGATATCTGCTGAGGCAGTGTGATCGTGATATCTGCTAAACAGTACAAACTAATAAAAATACATGTTAGTATGCTAACGAGCACGTATTTGGTTTACAAGGGCTTACGACACTAGTGGAGCTAACAATCAAATCCGGATCTGGATTCCCCAGTATCTCGAGCACAATCCTCAGCACGCTTTTCGCAAACAGGTTTAGATGCTGATGACATTGATCAATCAATGCACTCAGGATCTGTAATGTCACTCTCACGTATCTAAGTTTCCCAAAACATATCAGTTAGACTTGAAACAACCTTAAAAATCCCACAGACGTGATGCAGTACTGTCACTCACCCAACACGATACCTCCTCAAATCCAGCCTCAATCTCTTTTCCAGATATGTGCCGATTTTAGCTAGCTTTTGAGGTTTGCTTGAAGCATAGAAAATCAATTTCGAGAGGTTGCTGGATTGTGGGCCTTCTTGACCTGGCTGGTTTGGATACACTGCGTTTACTATTACAACGTGGTTGAACCACGAGCCACACCACAGCGACGAGTCGAGACAGTCGCTGCTGTTCATCGTTTGAGTGTGCTTGTCGAGCTGAAAATGGGAAGATGAGGAAGAGAGCACGTGGGAGGAGGAGGAGCTCTAGAGAGCCAAGGATCTAGAGCTCTGAGAGAGCTTCTTTCTATGTGGCCTCTATATGGATCTTGGCTTCTGCTTGATGTTCAAGTGCTCACGGAGAATTGAAGTTTGACTGTGATGATTGGTGACGAGAGCTATGTGTACGAGGTCTCGTCTTGAACATGCCTTTCAGTCATTTTTGGCATTATTTTGGTTTTAGCAGCTGTCATTTACGCGTAAAAGCTAGTATTTTCGTACTTGACTTCAACTAAAAGTCAGTAACATTTGCGCGTTTCCACACGACCAATCTCATCAAAATACTCGTGATTTAACGTGTCTATTCGTTGCTAAACGCTAAACAGCATTTCAAGCTATCCCTAATCCCAAAATCACAACTTGGCTCCAGCCTTTTTAATGTAAGCGACACCACCTCCCATAGCTTGAACACCTCGTTCAACAATGGTAGCCTATATTGTTGTGTCGAAACGTAGTTAATACGTATTCAAGAACTCAAATATCTGCGTGATCTCTTACAGTGAACGAAACAATCTGACATCCACCCTCCTCACGAACCAACCACGAGTCAACCTTCAATGTCTCTCCTGGGAGCACTGGAGACGTGAACCTAGCACGGAAGCTCTTGAAACGGGACGCATCATTGTCGCCCCAGAGTCTCAGAATGGCTCGAGCAGCAGTGCCGTATGAGGCAAGACCGTGGAGGATTGGGGTTGGGAAACCGACTTTTTTGGCAAAGGCTGGGTCTGGAATTGCAGAGTATTAGTAACCCATAAGAAATCAAACATATATTACTACACGATATCTCACCAATGTGTAAAGGATTGTAGTCACCAGACAAGCGGTAGATAACAGCCTGTTGCTTCAGAGTTGGCAGAGAGATGCTCTTGTCTGCAGCGCGGGCTGGTGGAGTAGCGTCTGAGGATGGTTTGGGTGGCTTCTCACCTAGCGAAACAAATGCTTATTATAGCTGTTTGTCTCAAAACGCAGCAATGAGGCCATTACCACCGAATCCTCCAGCGTCTCTGTAGAAAGCGGACGATACGATCTTGACGTATTCCTTGCCGCTAGCGTCAATCATGGTTCCTTCACTAAAGAACACAGGCTTTTGAACACTGAAGTCCGACTGGGAACACTAACTATAAGCAACTCACGATTGGACAACAGCGGCTTTACCGACATCGTACACGCCTAAACTCAAAACAAACCATTAGTATACCCTATCACACTTACTAGCGTGACTTGCAAAACACTCACCAGTAATCTTGTTTCTGAACTGGAACTTTCCCTCAAGAGGAATAGGGTTGATAACTTCAAAGTATCGTTCACCGTCAAGAACTTTGCTCAAATCGAGTTTGACGCCTGGGATTCCAGCTCCTTTGGGACCCTTGGGGTTTAGGAAATCAATGACATCGTTGGAGAGTCCTATGTTTGGTATCCAGTGAGTGACGATGTACTAACAAGGGATCACGTCATGGTTTCGACAGCTGAAACGATAGTATGAGGGTGCTTGGTGGCATACCACGGAAGGGAAGCACGATTGGGTACGTTGGGAATGCAGCGAAATCCTTGTTCAACTCGTATGTGAATTTCAGGTCGTCTTCACCGATACCGCTGGTGAAAAGAAATAAAATGTTACTAAAGCTGCTTCTGCGGTCGTTCATCATTCAAGTCGTGCTTTAAGCATGTTTGTGATGAGTGAGCAAAATGCCGACTGTTCATGAATTGACAAGCTCGTACATGGCGTATAGGATCAAGTCACGCTTGTTGTAAGAGACATCCTGGTAGGTAACTGGTAGCTTGGAAATGTCGGGAGAAGGCATTGTCGTTTGCGTTTTCTGGAAAAATAGTTTGAATGGTAGTGTTTAGTTGGACTTTTGACGGTCAAATGCGAACTGGAAACAACAAATGTGGCATGCGACTAGCCTGGTGGTTTACCTTGTTATATAGCCTGTTAGTTGGATTGCTATTCAAGTTGCAAAACACAAGTCTAAAAGTACGCAACTGATTTTACGTCATCATTACGGAAGAACATAAAGTAGGCCAAGAACATGAAGGATGAGGCAGGTACGATCGCATCTGTATTCTTATTCAAGATTTGTTTCATTGTCACACTCGATAATAGAAGGCCTTCCGTTCCTCCCATCATTCTTAATCGCAATCCCAGTTGCTGCCGCATTCACATGTCTACACGGTACGCCTACCTCAAATCCGCACCAGCATCTACCACAATAACTCACATCTACTCTCCCCTTCAGCTGCCTTCGACTATGCCATCCACGTACAATTTGATCTTGTGGACACACTGGATTTGACATATTGTCTTGACACATACCCAAAACTGTTTCTTGCTGTACGAAATTTACCATCATATGTTGTACCTTACAACTAACACTTCCATTTGTCTAGTTAATGGTATTCAGCATCGCATCATCACTATTTAAACACTACACAATCACGCAGTTCATAATGTGTGCTGGAGCATGTGCGAGCTCGGTTGCTCTGCTGAGGTTGGGAGAGTACCCTACCTGGAACGACTATAAGAGGTCGCCTGGGTATGGTGTGCTTTGGATCTTTTTGTGTGGTGAGATGAAGTTGACGTTTATTCTGGCCTCTGCTGTTGCTCCATTGCTCTACTATCTCTTCATGTAAAACGAGACCTGATACGCTATAAATTATGCAAAATCATTTTGTCACTATATGTCTATATATATTATTGGTTTGATGCAATAAAAGAGGTCGTTATCGATAAATTATGAAATCCATAGTAGATTTTACTTTGTTAAAAGGTAGAGCGTCTCCTCAAAAAATATGGCAATGCCCATTATGACTGATGACGCAATCAACGTCTGCGACACGGAAAAGGACAACACTGCAGGTCCAGCCAATACCAGTGCAAAGCACAATCGCACAATTAACCGTGTTTGATCTACTCGTCCTAGCGACTTCCATCCTTTGGTAGAATCATACCATTGCGCAATGGTTGAAAACATCATGGCGAGAGCCAGTCCAATAGCAAATACTCCTTCTTGCTGCCATGTATCAGTGATTAGAGTGCTAGTGAGGAGACTACGGACTACTAGTGGAGCAGTCGTGGAGGTACCACCCGTAGATATAATAGCACGAGTCAATAATCGTCTCGTTAATGACGACGAGACAGCCAATGTTGGAGCACCTGGAGGGACTATTGGTGCAAAACTATATCCCAGACTGCTCGAGTAGAGTGTTTGCAGCATGTTGGTTTGTAGTCCCGTAGCCATTACCATTGCTGCGTGCGTTATGCAGTGGAGGAATATAGATACGTGGTGGAAGAGTGATGCGTATTTATGGGATGCCCATGCTGGTGTTAGACCCGGAGCAGACAAGGCGGATTGTTTACGAGTCATGACAAAGAGACCATATATGATGACTACTCCTGTTACCGCATAGCATAGATTACTGACATTGAGTTTAGTTTGTCCAACTCCATTGACTACACCCAGTCGCACTTCGATTAAATCCAGAATACATATGCATGGCAGTAGTAACGACATTCTCGCTAATCTATCTCGGGCTCTCTGCCATTCAAAGTGTGCCAATGGTGAGCCAAGACGGTAATCTACTAGCCCGAGTAGAGCCCATAAGACCAATTCGACGAGAATACCTAAACCCCATAACAACTCTCGTAGTGTAAAGCATCCTGCAATGTATAATAATGTCGATGGTAGCAAGAATGCTGCTCTAATCAGCAAAGCACTGGCACCTTCGTGGCTCAAAGCCGAGTAGTTGTTGCCCATAGCGACGACAAAGTAGATGGCAGTCACTCCTACACGTAATCCACAAGCCATACATATAAAAGCGGTAGCAGTTGGTTCTACAGAGTTGAATACAGAAGGTCCACACCAGGCGGCACCAAACGTAGCGAATATCCGTACGAGTCTCCATACAGTAGCCAGCAACGAGTCTTGCGGCAGCAGCACATCGACATCCAGCACACACAGGCTATAATTATACCACATCGGAATGAATATCAGCAGATACCGTGCGATCGTCTTGGGCTGCAGTGGTGGAGTATCCAACAGCACGGTGCTTCGATACAAGAAGAAGGCATATAGGACATCCTCGAGCAGCTCTCTCGTAAATATAGATACTGGATCATACTCATCGCCCGGCTTCACAGTGCCTACGAGTCGTGAAGTCCATTTTTTGGTGTTTGATGACGATGCTCGCCATGACTGCCGAGACTTTATAGGCGTTTCTAGGTATGAGGAGTGTGGGAGTAGTGGGTCTGGAGTGGATGCGACTGCTGTTTCTGGTGAGTTTGAATAGGCGGATTGATCTATCAAATGTCCATTCATTGTTGTTGTGTTGACCGGTATTGTCAGGGATGGGACATTTGGATGTGGATGATGGAATGCAGGAGCAAGCTTCCTGGGTCGATCTGGGTCTAGATTTCCCATCGTCGTTCCGGTTTCTGGGTTTCTAAGTATGAATGTTAATTTTTGTTGTGTTTTGGAGGGGTGCGAGTATCAGCGATACCGCGTCAAGATGCTTCGATACGAATAGTTCTGACTAACACAACGCGCCAGACCATGTATTCACGTCGTTTACGCTGGTACCTATAATTGATCCAGCTCTGTTCAACAAGGCCGTTTTCCCATTAAATTCAAATTTCGCATTTGATCATTTGGTTGAATACGTCATAGTAGCAGACAGCACGCATCATATCATGGTATTGAGGATCACGATACACGTCGTCTACGCTCTCTCAGAGCTTTGAACAGCTTCGTAACTGTGCAGAACATCGAAACATTTGAAAAATGTTCTAACCTAAGTATAAACCGCATGTCTTGCGGAGCTTCATTCCTTGTATTGACTTAAAGACATGAATCTTGGAATGACATGATTGTCTCCATCTCGACATAGACCCCAGATCAGAAATGGGATCAACAGCACTAGAGTATGATGAGCCAACGCCGTCCCTCCAGGACGGCTTCTCCCGTCTTGAACGATGTCTAGTGGGGGATGAGCAAGTGTGAATGAACTGAGAGAGCATTTTGTTGAAGCTTTCTTTCGTTTGTGTTAACTTACGGAGGAGTGCAAGGAACCGCTGCTAGTCATCAACAGAAGCAGAGAACCACCTAGCCAAGCAGAATCAGAGTGTTTACTCTAGAAAAGCAAAAGATGCCGGTGTGAGGCTACCTGGATCTCTCGCGCCCCACATTGTAGCGCTTTTGGGTACACCAGTCGGTGTTTTGCTTTGAGAATCTGGCTGACTGGAACCACATGAGAGCAGTGGCCTGGTAGCTCAAAATTCCATGCAGAATGTCTACAATAGGAATGATATTGCGTGGATGAACTAACGGTATTTGAATGAGATCTCTTGTTGAAGGGTTGGTAGCCCAAAAAACGAAGCAGAGACTGTCGAGACATTCTGAATCAATACAGGACAAAGACTTTGCAGTTGTAGACTATTTATGTATTAAGCATACAGTCTTACCAGATCCCTCTGTATATCGAAGCCAGGTATTCTGGCAGCCTGGAGCTTGGGATTCCACGAACGAGTTTGGGGAGTGAGGAGTGCGAAGTAGTAGTAGCACAGTAGTATAAGAATCATATAGGCGTCGGCGGAAGGGGAGAAAGAGGTTGATCTAGGTGTAGTCTACTAGTTTTGCATAGTTCAGCTTTATTTCTCAGCGTTGCCCGCACACATGAAGGAAATAAATAACAGATAGACATAGAGTACATAGAGTGAAGTTGTGACGCGATCGGTCCTTTAAGTTCAATTTTTCGCCGTGTTGTTCCTCGGTCCAAACGTTGAAGATTCACAAATCACAAGTTTACAAGAGCTACAAAACCAACGAAACAATGGGCGCATTTTCCAAGCTGTTTTCATTCGAAGATCAATTAGGCTTCTATGGAGCTTGTAAGCTAGACTCGTTCTTGTTCCTCAACGACATCAAAAACTAACACAAATTGCTTGTAGATCATGCCAATCCCATGTAACGAGCTATCACTTAAAATGAATCTCTCTTATTGTACCTGATTCGAAACTCGTTCTATCTTAGAAATGTCGGCATCCATATGGTCTTTGTTCCTACCATTTTCTGGACTGCATTGGTTTGGGTAGGCAACATGTGTCATCAACCTGATCAACACACCTTACAACAACGGCTAACGAGTATATATCTATATCCATTTCCAGGCTGCCAACACGCCAGCCGCATTCGAATACGCATACAGCCAATACCTCCCCGCAAACCTCTCGCTTTTCGCAACTGTCGGATACGCTTCATACTTTATTGCTTTGGAGCCTCTTGCTGGTGTAAATATCCCTCCATTCCTGCATAATCCGTCGCCTACATCTCAAATTCATGCTTTCATTATAGACTCTATACGCACCGATTCTCTTGGGAATGTGTCGAGCAGCCAATGTCTTTTTGCAGACAAACCCAAAGGCAAACTCTATTGCTGCATTGCTGCATGTGGCTAGTTGGGTAGCGCAGTTTGCTGGGCATTTCTTGGCCGAGGGACGAGCGCCGGCGTTGTTTGATAACTTGTTGCAATGTAAGATCCGTTGACACTGGGGAACTTTTTTTGTTGTGATATCACTGGTATACTAATATTTGTGTATTTTATTAGCTCTGGTGCTGGCTGTATTCTTTGTCTGGGTTGAACTGTTGTTCATGTTGGGGTATAGGCCAGATCTACGAAAGAGGCTCGAAGCTAAAATCAAGAAGGATATTGAAGCTTACAAGAAGGCTAAACAGGCTAAAGCTGATGGCAAATCTAACTGATATGATTTTGTGCTTGTCAGATATCAAAACACTGTTTCAATTTGATGTTTTTAATATAGTTTATATTTGGAGTGAAATCTATTATGTGTTCACAACGCTTGTTCTATACCCCGAACTTGATATCCACTATCCCTCAAGTGTTGTTTGACATCAGAGATGGGGACTTCCTTGCGATGGAAGATACCAGCTGCCAGAGCTGCTTCTACGTTGGTCCTGTCAAACACTTCGGAAAAGTGTTGTACTTTGCCGGCACCTGAGGATGCGATTATGGGTATACGCACAGCACTTCGGACGGCTGTTATCAGTTCCATGTCATAGCCAGAGTTGGTGCCGTCCTTGTCCATACAATTCTACAAGAAAGTTGGTCCTGTGAGTATCAATCACCACAAAAAACCAGTAGATGTTGTCGACATAACGTACCAGAAGCACCTCTCCAGCTCCTAACGCTTCACAAGCAATGACTAGTTGCCTGACATCGGTATCACGACCTTCCCGACCACCTTTCACTGTACATTGATACCAACAGTATTCTTCACCGTTGGGACCTGGAAATGCTGTTTTTATAACTTGATGTTTCGGTGCATCTTCCGGTTTTGATATATATACTCGCCGTGGATCAACTGATATCACCACAGCTTGATTTCCATACACTCGAGCTATTTGCTCGATGGCAGTTGTCCCGTCCTTCACACCGTTCATTTCCCAATATCGTTCAGCAGCATATACGGCATCGGACCCTATAGACACTTTATCTGCTCCAGACCTAAAGTATTCACCTGCGACATCTAGAGCGGGTATGACCGTTCCGTCTGGATCCGTCATGTCACGTATACCACCACCAATGGTCAGAGGTACGAATACGGTTTCGGATGTTTGCATTAATACTTTTAGCATTGGTGCGTCTCGTAATGGTATTGATCGGAAGGATGTTATATTGAGGAAGGTGACTTCGTCAGCACCTTCTTGGAAGTATCGTTTTGCTAAATCCACTGGTTTACCCAAGTTCCTGACATCACCTTTACCGGTCTCACTAGCTTCTCGTACATCATATTGATCTCCTTTGGTCACTACTAGATCACCTGCATCGTTGGCTCGTACATCTAGACATGCGACGACACGGCGAGTCAGACGGTCTGTATTACGATTACTGGTGTGGGATCCATTCGACATTGGGTGTGGTATAGCTTCACCAGCACCACCTCGTAAAAACGACCTAACTACTTTTAGTCCAGCATATCCCGACTTTTCAGGATGGAATTGTGTAGCAAACACGTTCCCCCTTCTCATGACACTAACAAACGTCTCATTCCCATATGTTGTTGTGCCCATTTCCCATTCCTTGGTAGCTGGTGTTGACATGACAGCAAACGAATGGACAAAGTAGTATCGTGTCGAGTCAGCACCATCGTGATTCAGCTCTGCATATACATCTGATTCCTTTATAGTAGGCTGCTGAGTGACATCTACAGCATTCCAGCCCATATGAGGTACGGATTTCGTCGTGTCGTTGAATCTAGTCACCATAGCAGGTATCAAACCCAGGCCAGGGACATCTGGGTCCTCTTCAGACCCCAGACATAGACATTGTAAGCCAACACATATGCCCATAAATGGCCTTCCAGATGCAATGTAAGCTTTCAATGGTTCGATGAAGCCCTTTTTCTCAAGTCTGTTCATGGCAGCTCCAAATGCTCCTACTCCAGGAAACAGGATTCTCTACAAGAGTAAGAGAGCTAAATTAGTGTTCCAGTACGCAAAACGGATATGATCACTGCTCTCCAAAGTTCAAACATACCTCTGCGTCGTCAAAGTCTGCAGCTGATTCAATGGTTTTGATGTCATAGCCCAGCAAGTGAACAGCATTAAGCAACGAGCGGACATTGCCAGCTCCATAGTCCAGTAGATACAATCCAGGCATCGATTCTAAATGAGTGTTCAACGGCTGGTTTGAATGCAATCTAGCTGAGACTGAAGAAAAATCGTGACTGTTTTGAATGAGTTTGAAGAACTAGTCATAGCAAACAGAATGAGGGTTTAGGACGTGATTTACGCGTTCATGCATGTTGAGAACAAATATATTTGTAATTGCGACCCTTCATACGAGCAGCAGATGCTAGTAACTTTTCTCATCATTCTCCTCCAAACATCCAAACATCCAAAAGACCAAGATGTCGTCCAATTGACATCTTGGTTTTTTCGTCCATCTCTGTCGACATAGAGGCCATTAGAGCTCTCCACTCTTAAAAACATATTGTGCAAGATGACTATGATAGCGTAACTGGCAAACTCTGTATTGGTGCCATCAACCCTACAGAGTCGGTCTGGAGAACATATTTGGTGTTGATTGATTCGCTTCGAAGAGCTACCTTACCTAGATGGAATATAATTATCCTGATGGTATATGGGGCGAAGGGCAATTGCAGACAGATGTACTACGAAAAATATTGGGGCTCACATCTTGTCGTCTGCAAGGTGACCACTCTGGATCATTCCTTTGATCACTTTCCTGCGCAAGATTGGTCACGCTTCGATATGATCAGTGCCCTGTCTTGGGAGTTGAAGCACGAAGAAGGATAGAGTTGTCTGCCTTTCGCCGAATATGTCGAAGATCATGGTTTCTTCGAGACAACGTTACGTATGAAGAGTACTTGGCTCCCATCAAAACGCTTCGCAGGTTTCGTTGTGAAGGTCGAGGTTACTATCTCAAGGTTGATGATATTTTGAACTAAGTTGTTGTTGTTTACATGATTGGTTATGCAACCTGATGATCGCAGTAGCAGCGTCACTGGCAGACTCTGCTATGACGCTATTGGCCTCCACCACAACCTTGGAAGGTCAATCTGGAACAAGGATTTAGTCTTGAAGGATTCCATTCGAATTGTTAGCTTCAGCTGGCTGACTTACAACTATCCTGATGGTATATACGGAGAAGGCCAATATTAAGCACGTGTACTCCATAAATCGTTGGGATTGAGAAACTCTCGCTTGGAAGATGATCATCTTGTTGGGACCCTGGAAACTCAATATTACATGTGGACTCCAGCTGACTGGTCTGGTTTCGATATGATCATTGCCATGTCATGGGAATTGACGCATGACGTGGGTTGGGCTCGTCGGCCATTGCCAAGTTCTTCAAAGATCACAGCCTCCTCCAAGACGGCTTGACATACGACGAGTACTTGGGCCCTATCAAAACTCTTCTCAAGTTCCGTTATGCACATCGTGATTACCACCTTCGAGTTATTGATGTCCTGTCTGATTAATACTACAGCTCATAGAACAAATGGTCTCCTTTACAAGATGCATCTTTTAGAAGGGACACATCAATTACAATGCAAACGTTGGTAAATCTTCCTGGTGAACCACTCTTTGCGGGTAGAGATGTGTCGACGTGGACGTCCAGTTGGTTGAACACTGACTAAGATCAGTCATTCCCACCAATGCCATGAAGGCTATAACGCTCGATGCTGTGAAAGATCATGAATGTAAAGAGTAACCTTGGTATCTTATTCAAGGCAAGTCACAGACACTTCCCTCCCATATGGCACAACGTCCAACTCATATTTATCGAATGTAGATAGAAAGATAAAGAAACTTAGGAGAATGAAACTCAAATTGTACAAAAAGTAGGCATTTTAGTATATAGATACCACATCTCATTCAACAGCAAACACAACCGAACGAAGACAGACTCCAATGATTGATAAGCCTTTCGGCACGACGATCAACACATTGTGTTTTGCTTGTTGTTCCTTGATATGTTCTTGTGCAGGAATGCGGCATCTCGTGGTTTGCATCGTCTGGAAAACGTCACTGGGGAGAGGGCCAATGCAAGTTCTAGAAGCATAGCGCAATTGTTAAAATAATAGCCGTTCCCTCTGGCAGAATATTGCCCGATATCCAGCTGCTGTCATCTTCAAAATTTGAAAAAACGGAATGGGGACTGTTCTAGTGTCGACCACCCGGTGTTCTGACGGACCACATGCTGACTATAAACCATCTGCGATTCACGTTTCGGCAATGAACAAGCCAGATCAAATGCAAACACTTGACTATGAATCTATTACATAAGCGTCATAAGCTGTACTACCTACCGCCTAAACCACTTTCCTCACCAACACCTTTTCTCAGCAAATCGCATAGTCCGTCAATCTCAAGATGTCTTCCTACGATGAAGTAGTTCTAGGCCGCCGCTCCATTCGTGGGTTCCTGAAGAAGCCAGTCCCCAAGCAGCTCGTCAAGGAGGTCATCGAGCTCGCCCTCAGAGCACCCTCGTCACTCAATACACAACCCTGTAACTTTTTTATCGTATCTGGCAAACCTCTAGATGCCATCCGCGCTGAGAACACTCGCAGGAATCTCGCCGGCGTGCCTGCATCTCGGGAACCGAGAGGGCATGGAGAATATGCAGGTGCACATCGGGAACGCCAAATTGAGGTCGCAAAACAGCTGTTTGCTGCGATGGATATTCCACGGGACGACCAGAAGAAGCGTCTGGATTGGGTACTGCGAGGGTTTAGACAGTTTGATGCTCCAGTTTCCGTGAGTTCTGCGTTCGACTCCCTCCTTCTGTTCCTGCTGACACCTTCTTGATCCCTTAGATCGTTGTAACTTACGATCGCTCGATCTGGGGAGGTGATATTGGACCCTTTGATACTGGTGCCATCGTCAACGCCTTGGTAAACGCTGCTTGGTCTCGTGGACTTGGCTGTGTCATCAACTCGCAGGTATGTTCGTATGAATTGCCCTTTTGGACGTGATTGAAGCTTAAATGACTTGACTTTGAACGCGCAGGGCATTATGCAAAGTCCTGTTGTTCGAGAGTTCGCCAAAATTCCGGACGACCAAGTCATTATGATTTGTGTGGCTATGGGATTCCCTGACGATACGTTCCCTGCGAACGCTGTAGTCTCGAAGCGGAAGAAGGTGACCGAGTGCACGACTTTTGTTGGGTTTGAGGAGCAGGAGGAGAGTGCTACTTCAAAACTGTGAAGGCGTTGGACCTGACGGTCGGAGAAGTAAGAGATGGAAGGCCAAGTGAACATCGCAAAAGGAATTGAGGTTCGATAAATGGGAGAGGCGGCAGTAGAGTTTGATAGTTTTGCTGGTTCAATATAAAGTTAGTTATATCTCAATCCATGCTCGAATGAAAAGTATGAATGTGTCGTGCACAATTGATGCATTTCACAGACATTTTCTTCAAAGCAGTCCAGCTCCTCAGCTGAGAATTTGACGTAGCTGTAGATGTAGCCACGAGTGTGATATATCGTATACTGATGAGCAAACTTCATAGTGAGATAATACGCTCCCACATTGCTTTGGGAAGCACCAGGTGAAATCGGGGCCGGGCCGATGAAGGTACCAGTCAGATACTGATTTTTCCATACTGGATTTTCTTTCACTTGCTGAAGAATGTCGTTTTCGGTCCCCTTGTTGGAAGTGCCTAGAAGTCGAGAAATTGAAAATGTCAGCATACGATTGATGTAAGCGTATAACAGGCGTTCGAAATTCTTTCAAAGCAAGAAGATATTTACCACAGAGAATGAACCAAGACTTTCCAGCCCCAGGCATCCACTCTGGATACTGAAGAAGCACAGCAAAAACAAACTTTGAGCAGGTCTGACAATCCGGTCCAACTACCAAGGTTGGGTCTGAGCTGATATATGTAACGAACGACCACGCCAAAGTTTCCAGAGACGGCTCCTTTTCAATGCAAGGCGGCCAAGGAGAGATACTGTCGTTTTTTGTGGTAGCGAGGACTACTTTCTGGTACACGTTGAGGCACCTCCATAGAACGAGCGCGGTGCAGTTCTTATGCTGTCATGGCACTTTTACTGTCATTCTCGCTACTAGTCGTGATGTGTTGAGAAGAAAATTGTTTCGTGAAAGTTTGAAGGCGAAAAGTCGGAATTTGAAAATCCGTCGCACAGCCCGCCTTCAAAGCTATCAGCAGACCTGCTCGAAAACTGGACAAGTTTCAGATGAAAACTTGGTCAATACCGCCTATTTATTTATTTATATATTTATTTTTCAAACAAATTTCATAGACTCACTGTTCGATGGCAAACTATAACCACGAGGTCGCTCTTACTTGCCAGTTTACCTACACTAGACGCCTGGCAGGCCTTCCCGCAGGTCAAAAATGTGGGAAACCAGTCATTCCTGGAACTCCAGGTTGCAGCAGAGACCATATCCGCAAAATGGAGGATTCCAACTATGCCAACCTGCTGTGATTGTGCTCCTTCAGATCTAGCAACCCTCTCTCGAGAATTCAAAGACATTGTTCGTTCTGAACCTGCAATCTTTCAGGCATTGGATTATGAGCCTACTTATGATTCGCTGATGAATGGTTTCGATACGGGAAAGGTAGCTTTGTCTTTGAACGTCTACTTTCGGCAATTTCTCTCATCGTTGACCTTTCGAATAGGACTTTGTGTATGCAATACTCGTAAAGTGGGAAGCGAATCCAAGATTTTGGTTGATATACTGCGGTAAGACTGCTTGTGAACGTCACTGTTGGCTCAATACTAACAAGACCTATAGGAATCACGAATGATGTGAACCAACGTCTGAATTTCCACTTAAAAGACTCAAAATGGGAAGGAAATCCCAGCATCCAGTTGATTGGTAAGGCCAAGGCTCTGAGCTGGACTTCTGAGCTCGCAGCAACTGCTAAACTGTATATTCGTTATGGATTCTACCATGTGCGCGGATATGTTTACTCTACCACACTGATACCCGAGAAGACGGTTGACCGTTACATCCTGAATGTGGCTACCTTGTACGATTTGTGTATGGACTGTGGGGAGACTGGAAAGAGCTCTGGTGCACATTTTTGCCAAACGTAAATCTCAACAATTTTCAACCCTACTGAAGTTGTATCATCTGCTGACCTTCATCTTTAGGAATCGTTGCATCTTTTGTAGAGAATGCTTGGATTTGAAGACCTGTCAGCGAAAGAAGGACATCAGAGGCAGCAAGAAACAACTGAGAATCGTACACGGGTGAACTTCATGCAGAGTCCTAATCGAACATGGAATAATCCAATGTAAGCACCTTACAAGGATGTTTTGAAGTCATTATATAATAAAACTCGTCTTGTCCCCCAACACTTAACTCTTGAGAAGCCACGAAACGACAGACATCACAGGCAATTGTTTTAATGCCATCAGTGATGCGTTCGTTCTTCACGATGCCACGTTGCCGAGCATTATCAGACTGTTCTTGGAGGAGTGCAGCGATGTCTTGATGTTTTTTTGGATCGGTTGTATAAGTGACAGAAGGGCGGTAAGACGTGATTCGCGCGCCTATCCACGTATCTCGAATCTCATGTCAACGTCGATTGTGGTTGATGCTTTGCCGTCTGCCACAGGGTTGGAAATCGTCCTCAAAGTTCCAAATGCTTTCCGTATCCTTCGAAATTGAGGCCATTAGAGCTCTCCACTCTGGAGAAGTGGTTAGCCAATCTGATGATAATGATAGCGTCACTGGCACACTCTGTGCTGGTGCTATTGGGTTCTACGGCCAGCTTGCAAAATCCGTTTGGGCGACAGCTTAGTTGATTGATGCTCTTCGAACAGCTAGCTTTAGAAATATGACTCTCTTGATGGTATATACGGAGAAGGTTCATCTCAAGCATTGGAGCTACACTGCGATTTGAGATTGAGTCCCGTTGGTGAACATCTTGTTGGAACTTTGGATGTCTATTCCTACGGAGGTAAACCAGACAATTTGGTGCAGACTCGATATGATGATAGCCATGTCATGGGAATTGTAGCATGAAGTAGGATGGAGTCGCTTGCCTTTCGCCAAATACTTCAACGATAATGGCTTCCTTCACGACGGCTTGACATATGAAGAGTACTTGGTCCCTATCAAGACTCTTCGCAAATTCCACTATGAAGGTCGAGGCTACCAACTCCAAATTGAAGACATTTTGACTGTATGTTGATATACCCTGTTTGCTCTGGATTCTAGAGTATTGCACCGCAGCTCGTAGAACAACTGGATCTATTCTTCGAGATGCATCGTGTATAAGGCACACACGATTGTATCCAGAAAGCATTGGTAGAACTTCCTGGCGAAATTTAGCAAAATGTTGTCAAAGTAGGCCAAGCCTATGAAGAAAGAGGTTGGCTGAACACCGATTGAGATCATATTTTCACACCAATCCTAAAGAGCGATGAAAAATCGATGATTTGAGCCACTACGAAAGCAAAGACTCGGTTTAATTTGTTACTCGAGGTATGGCTCCTGACACCAGAAACAAGTAGCAAAGCTCATCAAACTGATAAGTGTAGTATAGATAAGATAAAGGCGATCAAGATGGTGAAGCCCAGACTGCTTAAAGTAGGGATTTTTCGTGTATTGCTTCAGAATAAACCAATCCTTGGTCCATCAAATCAGATTGTGTCAAACTTAAAATGAGTATAGTTCGCGTTGAATTGTAGCAGTTCCAACGCAAAAATCAAGTTGTATTCCGTCTAGCATTGGACTTTTGACCCAAGCGTCTTGTATGAGAGAGAATCAAGGTCTCTAGTAGTCCGATTTTGCTGATTTTGGATTTTCTGTTCTGCTGGCCACTGTCGTCCTGTTTTCGCGTCCTTTTTAGATCTTCTATAGCTTCTGAACTGATTGGACCTATATCTATACTATCTGATTGCTGTGCATCGCGGCCAGGAACAACAAACACGTTCTCAATTGAGATTCCGACAGAGTTTTCAAACCATTGAACCTCTTCCTTGTAAAGCAGAGAGGGAAAGAGAGAACACGCATCAGATTGATTTTCAGTCAGAAGAGATATTAGGACTGTACATCACCCTTGATAGCAAGTGGATCTACAGGCAAGTATCAGTTATTACCGTCAAACTTGAATCGGGGAGAAGACAATGACGAACGAGATACAAGTGGCGTACGAAGAACGAGACTAATATATTTATTTCTACATCTTACTAGTGGTGTAGCTGATTGCTTTTCATATCAAGATACTAGAAAATGGCAACAGCAAACACAACATCAACTGCCGAGTCGCTACTTGGGCGCGTAAAAAATCTGGTGAACGATCCGTTCTTACAAGCACAATGGGCAGAGAAGAAATGGGTATGGGTCACCGATAAAGATGAAGGATATCTGTCTGGTTGGATTGTCACTGAAGAAGGTGACAATGCTGTGATTCAATTGAGCAATGATACGGTATGTTTGTAATGCTGTGACTTATTGCGCAAGAGCGAGTGAAGAGAGACTTTGAACATCATTTGAGGGGCCCTAGAAGGATAGCAAGCACATCTTTCTCATTTTCCGCTCTGTTCCCATCTAGAAACGAAACGTCAACATCAATGACTGTGAAAAGATGAACCCTCCCAAGTTCGACAAGGTTGAAGATATGGCTGACTTGACATATCTCAATGAAGCCTCTGTCGTTCACAATCTCCGACTACGATACTTTTCCAATCTTGTATACGTAAGTACAATGCTCTTCACATGCCTGCAACATTTTCCAAACAATTTGTCTGCTTCGGCTGACTTGCCCTTACGTTCACAGACCTATTCTGGACTCTTCTTGGTCGCAGTCAATCCATACAAGAAGCTTCCTATATACACGGACGATGTCGTCAAAATGTACCGTGGCAAGAAGCGTGCTGAAATGGCTCCTCACATATACGCCATCTCAGATGCCGCCTACTTTGACATGTTACAAGACAAGGAGAATCAGTCCATTCTGATCACGTAAGACCCCAAATCGTCAGTAATACGCACGAAATCCGAAGCTTACATATACCTAAACGTAGTGGAGAATCTGGTGCTGGTAAAACCGAAAACACCAAAAAAGTCATTCAATACTTTGCTTCAGTAGCTGGTGGAACCAGTGCCAAGAACGCTGGTACACTTGAAGCTCAAATCTTACAAGCCAATCCTATTCTCGAGTCTTTTGGTAACGCCCAAACAATCCGAAACAACAACTCATCGCGTTTCGTAAGTACGCTCACTTTCTTGGGATTCGATCGAAGCTAATGATCAGCATTGCGTTTAGGGTAAATTTATCCGGCTGGAATTCTCACCTACTGGTCATATTGTCGGTGCCAACATTGAGAGATACTTGTTGGAAAAGTCTCGTGTTACACATCAGACTGCTAAAGAAAGGAATTATCACGTCTTCTACCAGTTGATTCGTGGTGCTTCCAAAGAGATGCGAGGTATTTAGTAACATCCTCGGCTCTCCTTGAATTTTTTTGGCCTGACTCTTCTCGCACTGTAGAAAAATTCCTATTGACTGATAACTTGAATGATTATCGGTTCTTGAAGAGCTCCAACAAGAATATTGAAGGAGTTGATGATGCTACTGACTTCAAGTCTTTGAGTGTATGTTGAATTTCAATCACGCTGGCTTTTTGGTCAATCAAGACTTACCTAACAGATGAATAAAATCTAGGATTCGATGAACATTATGCAAATCAGTGCTGATGAGCAAACCGCCTACTTCCGAGTCATTGCTGCCATCCTTCATTTGGGTGGTATTCAAGTCTCTGCTGACAAGGAAGACCAAGCCAACTTGGTAGACTCGTCCAACCGTATCGTTGAACAAGTCTGTCATGTTCTAGGTATCCCAGTAGCCGAATTCATAAAGGCCTTATTACGTCCCAAGATCAAAGCTGGTCGTGACTGGGTTGTATCTGCTCGTAACTGTGAGCAAGTCTTGTACTCTGTGGAATCATTGGCTCGTTCCATCTACGAACGCATGTTTGGAAGTTTGGTCGACCGAATCAACCAAGCTATCTACACTCCCTCATCCAAGTCATCATTTATTGGAGTGTTAGATATTGCTGGTTTTGAAATCTTTGAGGTTTGTTCGCTTATTACGAAGATTATCGCATTCCAACTGAGAGACATCGTCCTTACATTCTTACTACGTTTACAGCAAAACTCGTTCGAACAACTGTTGATCAATTACACGAACGAAAAGCTCCAACAGTTCTTCAATCACCACATGTTCATTCTTGAACAAGAAGAATATCGTCGTGAAGGAATTGAATGGAAGTTCATTGACTTTGGTCTTGACTTGCAGCCTACTATAGATCTTATTGAAAAGACTTCGGTAAGACAATAGCAAAACAAAGAGGCTGGTTCATCGTGGTATACTTACACTCACATATCAACTTCTAGCCGATCGGTATCTTGTCTTGCCTGGACGAAGAGTGTGTCATGCCTAAGGCCACCGATAAGACGTTCCAGGAAAAGCTCAACCAATTCTGCAAGGGCAAATCTACCAAATATGAAGTGCCTCGATTCAACATGGGCTTCATCTTGCATCACTATGCTGGCAAGGTCGAATATTCTAGCTCCAACTGGTTGGACAAGAACAAAGATCCTCTCAATGAGAACATCACTCGTCTATTGGCCAAGTCTACAGAGAAGTACATTGGCGAGCTATTTGTCGACTATTTGGGTGATCCAGATGAGCCATTAGCTGCCGGTAAACAAGGAATGGTTGCCATCACCAAGAAGGGTGCCTTCCGAACGGTACGTTGTGGTTTGAGGGCATTCGAGGCCACTTCAGTTTTGTCTATTTTTGTTCGAACTCTTAATGTCCTTCAATCTAACATTAACAATACATAGGTTGCTCAAAGACATAAGGAACAACTTAGCTCGCTCATGAGCCAACTCTACACCACTGAACCTCACTTTGTCCGTTGTATACTTCCCAACGAGGACAAGAAGCCTGGTAAACTCAACACCAACTTGGTCCTCGACCAGTTGCGCTGTAACGGTGTACTTGAGGGTATCCGTATTTGCCGTGCTGGTTTCCCCAACAGGCTCTTGTTTGCAGACTTCCGTCAACGATACGAAGTATTATGCCCTGGTGTTATTCCCAATGGCTTCATGGATGGTCGTAAAGCTAGTCAAGCTCTTCTTGAAACTCTCAACTTGGACAAGAACCAGTATCGTATTGGTAGCTCAAAGGTCTTTTTCCGTGCTGGAGTGGTAAGTGTTGGTTCTCGTTGGGCAATGTATCACAACTCTATTTGAAATTGACTTGATCTTCACCCCTAGCTTGCCGAGTTGGAAGAACGACGTGACGAACGATTAGCCAAGCTCGTAACTAAGATTCAAGCGTTGATTCGAGGTTGCTTGGCTCGTCGTGGTTATACTAAGAAGAACCGTCAACTTGCCGCCATCAAGATCATCCAAAAGAATGCTCGTATATATGTCACTCTCCGTGAATGGTCTTGGTGGAGACTATTCTGTAAAGTAAAGCCTCTACTCAACGTTGCTCGTACTGATGAAGAATTACGTAAACGTGAAGATGCTGCTCGAGCTTGGGAAGAAAAGGCTATAAAAGAAGCAGAAGAAAGAGCCAAGGCCGATGCTCTTCGATCACAACTAGAATCGCAGAAACGTCAAATCGAAGAAGCACTCTTACAAGAGAAGAATGCTGCTTCCGACCAAGCCGAAATCCTGGCACGTACTCAAGAACGTGAAGTAGAACTGTCTGAACGTCTGAAAGAGTTGGCATTACAACTCGAAGACCGTGAGACACAAAACGAGCAACTATTAGCGTCCAAGAAGAAGCTCGAAACTGAAATCCGTGAAGCTCGTGACTTGCTGAGTGATGGTGGAGCCAACTTGGCTCGTCTCGAAAAGATTCGAGAGCAAATAGAAGGTCGTGTAAAAACTCTAGAATCAGAACTCTCCGCCTCTGCTGCTGAATGCCAGAAACTCGAAGGTGATAGGTCGTCTCTCCAAAACCAATTGTCTGAGCTCCAGAAGCTCCTTAAAGAAGCTGGTGATAGAGAAGCTGAACTTCGTCACCAAAACACCAAGCTTAAATCCCAGATCGCCGAACTCGAAGCTAAATTAGAATCCGAAGAAGACCAACGTAAACAGCTAGAACAACGTCGTAGTCTCTTGGAAGGTGACTTGAAGAACACTCGAGATGGTGCTTCAGACTTGGCACGTATACGAAGTGAACTCGAAACCGTAATCAAACGTAAAGAAACTGAAATCCTGGAACTCAACGAAGCCTTGAAACGTGAATCTTCTGAGAAGGATTCCGTTGATCGTCAACGACGTGATATTCAAGGCAAATTGAACGCTACTGAAGGCGATCTTGAAAACGAACGTGCTGAACGTGACAAGATCACCAAGCTCAAGATAAAGGTTGAGAAAGAACTTGAGCAAGTACACCAACTTATGGCCGAAAAGGGTAATGAAGCTGGCAAAGCTGATGAATTACGTCGTATTCGTGAATCTGAATTGTCGGATCTAAAGAACTTGTTGAGTGGCACTCAAGCTGAAGCTGAAGAATCACGTCGTAAAACCACTCAAATGGTTGAGTCGCTCCGAGCTGAACTCGATGCTGCTCAACAGGATGGTAGTACCGCGGCCAAGGCTCGTGTAGCTGCTGAACGTCAAATCGCAGACTTACGAACAGAACTAGAAGCAGCTGAAGATCAAAAAGGTCGTTTGGACAAGTCTCGTCGTCAACTCGAATCTGAC
The DNA here is from genome assembly GCF_006535985.1 of Synchytrium microbalum. Lineage (NCBI taxonomy): Eukaryota > Fungi > Chytridiomycota > Chytridiomycetes > Synchytriales > Synchytriaceae > Synchytrium > Synchytrium microbalum. The sequence goes on from NW_022158360.1 coordinate 377,070, forward strand.
TTGCAAGCTGCCCGTGCTCGATTTGATGAATCGGATTCTTCTGTATTAGAGCTAAAAAATGCTAAAGAAACTCTAGAAAAGCAATTGGCTATCTTGTCTGCTAAGGCAGAAGAAGCTGAAGGCAACTTCCAACGTGCTGACCGAGAACGTCAATCCTTACAAAAGCAAGCCGAGTCTCTAAGAGAGGAGGTTGAAGAGGAAGTCAACAAACGTAATGTACTAGATGGCCAAAAGAAGAAGTTGGCTGCCGAAATCCAAGAATTGATGAACCGATTGGAAGAAGAAGATGAGTCTAGGCAAGAGCTCAATAAAAAGTTGACTGCAAAGAGCTCAGAGTTGGAAGTCCTCAAGGAGAGCTACAACCGTGACGCCAAACAACGTGGAGCTGAACTCGAAGAGTCATTCCGTAAAGCTACACGAGAACTCACCGAGTTACAGGCCCGTTTTGCTGAATTAGAACGTGGCTCATCTGGTTTGGAAAAGGTCAAGGCTCGCTTGTCTGGTGAAATAGAAGACCTGAAGGTTGAAATAGATAGGGAACACAATGCAGCACGGTTAGCTGAAAAGACAGCCAAGGATGCTCGTAGCGAGTTGGCTGCCGCAAACCAAACTTTGGAAGCTGAACGTCGACAACGTGAAGTAGCAGAGTCTAATCAACGTAAACTCCAATCTCAAATCGAAACCTTAAATCTCGAACTGGACAACCGCAGTCACCAGATAGCTCAAGTCCAAAAGTCAAAGAATGAGCTCGAAACTGAATTGAAGGCTCTTATAGACGAGATTGGTGATGGTGGCAAGAATGTACATGAGCTTGAAAAGGCTAAACGTCGTCTGGAGTCTCGAGTTGAAGAGCTACAGACTCAGCTTGACGAAGAAGAAGGCTTACGAATTAAAGCTGCTGATGCCAAACGTACCATCGAGCTCGACTTGGCTGACATTCGAAAGAAGGCTGAAGCTGACTTGGCTGCTAAAGATGCTCTCATGGAGGAAACTCGTCGTATGCTCATGAAAGAAGTCAACTCTATTGGAGAGCAACTCGATGAAGCTCTTTCACAAAAGGGTGAAATCCTCAAAGCCAAGAAACGCCTAGAAGAGCAAGTCGAAGAACTGACTTCTCGAGCTGACTCCACCTCCCGTAATAAAGATGACCAGGAGAAGGCTCGTAAAAAGGCAGAAGCTAGTGCTCGTGAATCTGCCCAACGTCTCGAAGATGAAGAAAGAGCTCGTCGTAACTTTGAAGAATTGGCTCAACGTCACGAAAAGAAGGCCAACTCTCTACAAGCCGAAATCGAACGTCTTGATGGTCAAGTAGAACTTCTAGACCGTACACGTAAACAGCTCGAGAAGAAGGTTGATGAATTGACCAACGACTTGGAAGGTGGTGGTGAAGACTCTCGAAGATCACTGCTAGAAGCTAAAAAACGATACGAAAAAGAAATCCAAGCCTTACGAGAAGCTTTGGAGGAAGAGCAAGATGCTCGATCCCAAATGGCTGCTCGTCCAGGTGTAAACCCGAATGAAATAGAAAAGCTTCGATCTGAAGCTCGAGCTGATCTTGAAGGAAAGATTGAAAAGATGGAAGAGTCTCGAAGAGCTTTATTGGCTGCTCAACGTATTGCGGCTCAAGAGGTTGAAGATAAAGTAAAGGAAATCAGCAACCTCGATAAACAAAAGAAGCTCCTACAAGATGAGATTAGCTCTTTGAAGTCTCGTCTGGAAGCTGAAGTCGTCGCCCGTGGCGATGAAGCTGCCAAGAACCGTAAATTAGCCACCGATATAAAGGAAATGCAATTACGTATCGATGCCGAGTCATCCAAGAGTCGAGACGCCTCTGATCTCATTGAAGGCTACAAGTCTAAAGCCGATGCATCCTTTGCCAAACTCGAATCTGCTGAATTGGCACGTATAAAAGCAGAAAAGAACCAATCTGCTCTCTTGTTGCAAATGAAGGAACTCGAAGACTCGTTGGCCGAGTCATTAAAGGATCGCAGAGCTGCTGAAGACCGAGTCAAGTCTTTGGAAGAGCAGCTCATTGACTTGCAGGAGCAACAGGAAGATAATGCTCTTGAGATTGCCGATCATGCTCTCATCAAACGTAAACTCCAAGACGAAATCGATAAAGCTCACGAACGTCATAAGGCAGACCTGGAGGAACGTGAAGCCTTGGTAGATGATTCTAGACGTAAATATCAAAAGGAGATCAAACAGCTAATGGCGGAACTTGAGATTGAAAAGAATAATGGTCTCACTCTCAAGGAAACCAATAAAGAGCTTGAACATGAATGTGAAGAAGTCTCGGCCAAGTTGGAATCAGAGCTTCGCTCTGCCACTACTTGGAAGAAGGAGAAGGAACGTCTCGAATCTCGTGTAGAGGAATTAACACGATTATATATGGATGGTCAAAATGGCCAAGACGAACTACAAAACCAAATCAACACTCTTCTTACACAAGTACGAGATCTACGAGCTAGCCAAGAAGATGGTGATGCTACTCGATCAGCTCTCGAAAAGGCCAAACGATCATTAGAGCAACGTCTAGAAGAGCTCGGTGAACAGATGCATGCATCAGATCGTGCTCGTGGTGATTTAAGCCGTACACTACATACCTTGGAAACGAGTACCAATGAATTACGTGAACAAGTGGAAGAGCTTACAGAAGAAGCGCGTGTGGCTTCTGATAAACAACGTCGTGCTGAACAAACAGCCAACGATGCTCTATCTGATCTCAACAAGGAACGAACTACTACCATGGATTTGGAAAAGACCAAGGTGAGATATTTAGGTGCTTTTGGTTGTAATTGTGTTGAATGCAATTTGTTGCATCATTCAGTCTTGATTTTGTGTTTGTTGCTCTCCCTTTCTCATTTAACTTGCCCTCGAACTTAGGTATCGTTGGAGAAACAAGTCAAAGAATTGGGTGCTCGTATCTTGGATATGGAGGCTGCAGTACTTCAAGATCGCGGTGGTGGAACTCGACGTTTAGAAGGTCGTCTGGACGAATTGGCAACGCAGCTTGACAATGCCACTCGAGAAAAAAACGAGTTGGGCAAGGAAGCACGCAAGAATGATCGTACAGTAAAAGACTTGCAATTCCAATTGACTGAACGTGACAAAGCCAAGACTCGATTTGCGGAAGAGATTGACAAGTTGACTGACAAGTGTAGACAGCAAAAGGCTCAAATTGAAGAGTTAGAGAGTGCTGAAGCCAACCTACAATTGGCCAAACGTCGTGCAGAACGTGAATATGCTGAACAGAAAGAACGCTCTTTGAGGTAGGCACAATCTCTCTGTCCTTGCTTGTTTTTTGCTATACTTGTTGGTGTGAAGTCGTTTGCTAACTTGCCTTCTTCTCAAACTTAGACTCGAAAAGGAAGTAGAAAATCTCAAACGACGCTTCGAGACCTTGTCACCAAATAAATGATCAAATGGACTTTTGTAAACGGCAGCCATGTATTGTGAGTGTGTGTCCTCCACCGTTGTGACATAGTGTCAAATTCGTACATATCAATGATACCAAAGCAAGAAAATCAAACGTAAATAGTTCAAACTCTTTTCCCAATATAATTATTTCTCCCGAAACAAAATCAACTGTGTGTGATGATTGTTATGTATTGTGTATCAGAGGAGGGAGTGGGCAAAACATGCAATATTTGAATGTTCTAATTTATATTCGAGACGACCTTGGGTTTGGAGTATATGCGAGGTGCACCAAAAACAAGACACTAATGACGCAAGACCATTTCTCAAACTAGGAAGACTTTCCAGCCAGTTTCTCTTGCTGAAGATTCCTTGTAGCGGAAGGTATTCGGACCGTCATTCCGTCCAATTCACGACTCATTTTGATCTGACATCCCAGTCGAGAACTAGGAGGTTTAGAAAGTGTGACAAAAAAGAAGCGCTGATAGTGGTCCACTATGTGTAAGTCACTTACGTGTCAGTAAGCGCAAAGGCCAAATCCAGCATATCGTTTTCCTCATCTGAGGGTTCTTCTAGCTTGTCATAGTACTTTTGGTCGACAATTACGTGGCCTAAAAGAGAAAAGAGAGTTCAATTACATTACAGTGGTTTTTTGCCATCGATATTTTTTTGGCACAACGAGGCCTTACATGTTGAGCAAGCTAGTGAGCATTCACAAGCACCTAGAAACAGTATAAACTGAGCATTCCTTGAAAATTCTTTGGTGGAAGAAAAGAGTATCACCATACCTTCCAAATCAATATTATTGGCATGAGCGAGATCAAGCAGATTCTGTCCAGCTTTAGATTCGACAGTGATGTGCTCGTTCTCTGGTGTGATGTACGTGACTTTGAATCTATGAAAGCGTAACAGTGTTGATCAACCTTCCATAAAGGAGCTTTCGACACACTTGATGTTGTTGATGATGATTACCCTTCACCAGGTTTTGGCTTCTCTAGCCCGCCATGCCTCAATGCTATGATATACAGGTGTTAGCACATGAGAAATATGTATAGAGCCACAGCGGGATGCTTGCCTGCTGTGGTATGTAATGGTCGTGTTTTGCCAGAAAATGATGATGCACATTGCAAACAGAGCGAGGGTTGATGAGGTTTGGGCCATATGGATATTGATGAGAATAGACGGGATGCGTGGATGTGGCGGTATGCTCTTGTTGCTGGGAACATTGTTGTGGGAGCTAGGTGTGTTTGGAGTTTTGCTTGTTTCTTGTGACGATGAATTACGAAGGATCGGGTGAAGAGTTGACGCTTCGGTGAGAGTGATGTTATAGTTTGGCTACGTGTCTGGATGATTGATATGCGTCGATTTGGTACAGATCAGTCGCAATAGCTTTGGATCAAGGCAAAACCAAAAAGATTGTTCAAGTGTATGATAGAATGTTATAAATTTAGAGTTTTAAAGATACTAGTACAATATGGTTTGAGGGTCGCAATGTCACATATCCAAGATGTCGTGGTTGCATTGGTGTCCTTCTTTTTGATCGTTTTTGTTGATACAAGTTTGTTGGGCATTGTTTGCTGCGTCGTTTACTTCTTGTGATTGGAGACTTGTCGTAGAGCCTTGATTTTGGTGGCAATGAAGGTAAACACCATCAATGTGAAGAATTCAAACTCGTCTTTGGACAAGAAGAGTAGAGCTTGTTGTAATACCGCCTTATAGATCTGGGCGCCCATTCCTCTGTACCAGCCCGTGATTCCATCACTTTCCAGTACCTACGTTCAGAGTGTTAGCGCCGGACTCCAGCCGAATCATTCAATCCTTGCGTGCAACACACCTTTTTCAGAACATCAAATGTGCTCTTGTAAGTAACACCAGCTTGAGCCCCTTCAACGGGCTTTGGCCGCCATTGTAGCCTGATTTTAGCCAATATATACGGATAAGACACGATGGTAGCCAGAGTTTTAGCTATTGCGCCTATAACAAACGTCTCACTCCCCGACAAGCGAGCATCAGCCTCGCGACCAGCCCGCTGGTTTACGGCAGTCTTCATTCGAGAATGGAGACCATACGTGATGGCGGGATTCACGCACAATATTAGAGCTGGGCCCAACCCACGCCATAATCCCTCGATTCCCTCTTCTTTTACAACTTGCACCCATGTGCCGATAAAATCCTTCCTTTCGTCCTTTGATGAAGTCAATTGGCGCGTATTTACAACTGCGATGGGGAGGGTGATGATTTGGGAGAGTGCACCAGCAACGGCACCTAAAGCTAGTTCCATGGCAATGCCGATCTCGCCTGGGAAGCGTTTGAGGTATTTAGACCTGACAAACTACGTGAAGGTGAGAGTAATGATTGAGTGCTATTGTTGCAAGTTGAAATGCAAACCCCAACTAAGAAAAAAACGCCACTCCATACCCCATATGTGTAAAAGTAGCTGAAGTTTGACAAGACCGTGTACAACAGCCCACCACCAAGTCCATTATAAAGCGCCAGTGGGCCTTCCTTTTGTATTATCTTGATCAGCGCATCCAGAGTGCTCTTGTAGTGTTGCTCAGGATCGACATTGTGTTTGCTTTGAACTTGGATTCTAGTTTTGATCCTAGGTAAAACGAAAGATGTAGTCAGTGATTGTATTCTTGCAACATGGTGGTGAGTGGTGAGTCAAGTTGTCGACCACGTTTTTTTCTGAAAAGGGGCGACACGTAGATGTTGTGGCACGGTTTTGATGCCAATGTCTTCAAGGAGATCGTAGACGACATTTCATGGTACATGATTCAAAAGGAGTAAATGTCCGCCATGGAATCGCCATGGATCAACGGGTACTCACAAGTCCAAAGGATATATCGAAATTAATGCGTAACATGCGGCTAGACTTCCTGATACAGCGACCCCAAAAGGACTAAGGACCTGTGCCATGCAATTTGCAAAAGCTTATTCCTTAGAAGGTGCTTCTCTCTCTCTCCTCTCTCCTACTTGGGTTCTGGATCTTTCGTTCGTTGGTGCTGGTGTTGGTTACGCAAAACGGAATCGTCGCCACTATTGCACCACATGGAAGACATTATAACCTTTTGATCATATTATTTCATCCAGTCAGGCGTCTACAATTACTTAAGACACGTGCATGAGGTCTGAGGGTGTCCAGCTACCAAGGTTGGTTTGGTTTGCTACGTTTGTCTTTTTCTGTCAAGTTTACGCGATTCAACAGAGCCAATAGCCTTTCAATATAGATTACACGTCAGAAATTACCAAACAATTAGCATCCGTGCCCTTGGGGATGTATAGATCTTGTTGTTTGCAAAAACTCCAAAAATTCCTAGTGACATCATTTGCAAGGACAACAAGGCATAACTCTTTGTACCAAGTAGGAAGAGTAGCCTACCCAGCAAGTAATCGGATCCCTCATCTAAAATGTCGAAGCCAGTCAAGCTATCTCCCTTTGGCGATGCCTGTGCAGGTAACTAGCTCACCAAAACCAATCCAAGGTTTTAAAGCTGACAAAATGCAATAATAATATAGGCAGTGCCGGAGCTTCTGCAGCTCTTATGATAGTGTTTCCATTAGATATGTAAGCTTTGCTCTCCTTTTGCACTTTGATTGTGCATTCTTGTTGCATGTCGGCATCAGAAATTTGGAGGGTTGAGTTTTACTATTGGAGAGGATATGGACCAAAATCACCGCAACAGTGAGGGGAATCGTATGAGGACGTGCATCAAATTGATTATATCTAGTGATTGAATTCGCAATTCCAGCGGGAGTCTCTGGACTGTGTTGTCATGGGTTAATCGTTTTTGTACTCACGATTATGTGGATGAAACGGGAGAGCGTATTGCTGCTATGCACCAGCTAAACAAAATGAACGAGGATATCAATGAACGAATCGCCTCATTACGAAATCAAACTAAATTTGTCCCCTATCAACTTTCTGTGTAGAATCAAAACCAGACTACAAATCCAATCTAAGCACCTGGCTCAAGTGCAAGATGAAAAACATACCTACCACAACGCTCTAGATGCATTCGTGAAAATCCTGAGACATGAAGGTCTACTAGGCTTCTACTCGGGTCTAATCAGTGGATTGTTTGGTACCGTTGCGCAAAATTTCACATACTTTTACTTTTACTCGTAAGTTTGGAATTCCTGTATAGGATTGATTGCAAGCTTAGACTACCAAGTCATTCAAATAATGATTGCATTAATATAGGCTGATTCGAGGGGAGTATCAGAAACGAGTCAAGGGAGAACTCAGTACCGTCATGGAATTAGTCCTAGGTGCACTTGCCGGTGCTCTGAGTCAAGTTTTTACTCTACCCATCGCTGTAGTCAATACCAGGTATAATTGATTGCAATTTGAGATCATGCGTGCTGGCAGGGTAGACTCAATGGTACTTTCACATAGACAACAAACTGCCATTGCGGAAGAAAAGACAACCTTCTTTAAGACCTGGATGAACATTGTTAGAGATGAAGGAATAACTGGTTTGTGGAGAGGAATGGCCCCATCTCTGATTCTCTGTGTCAACCCGTACGTTCAACCAGTCAAATTTGAGAAAGTATTGCTTTGTACCAACTTTCCTCTTTTTTGCGCTTCTTGACGTCTACAGTGCCATCACATATGGAAGTTTCGAACGATTAAAAGCCGCAGTCAACCACCGTGCTAATCGTGAAGTAGGCGCTCGATTAACCTCTGGTGAAACATTCATAGTTGGAGCAATAGCAAAGACATTGGCTACTGTAGTAACGTGAGCACCGACAACATGACTGCTGGTTTTAAACATTTCAGCTGACGCATTTTGGTTGATATGTAGGTATCCATACATTATGGCCAAAGTCAAGCTGCAATGGAAGGCACCAAAGTCTGCTACTGACAAGTTGACTGCCGCCGAGAAGGATCGTTTACATTACAAGAACTCTATTGATGTATTGCAAAAGGTGTTGGAAAGTGATGGTATTAGAGGATGGTACAAGGGCATGAATGGTATGTGCAACTTGCCCTGATTTTTTTTGTCTTGTAGTTTCATCGTTATCTAACTGTATTTCCATCTCATAGCTCAAATTTACAAGGCTGTATTGAGTCAAGCGTTTTTGTTTGTCTTCCGTGATCAAGTAAGTTGTATTTGCATCACCAAGAAACCCAGTAACCTAACCAGTATTTCATCACCTAGTTCACATTATGGACATTCATGCTCTTCCAATATCTCGCCAAGTTGAGAGAGAAGAAGGTTCTTACTGCCGCTTAAAGATTCAAAAGCCTATAGAAATCACCACCCAACACCCATTCTCGCATTGACTATTTCTCTACCGCCCTTTACCACCTTTACAAGACTAAAATTTTAGTGAACTTAGAAGAAAGCACGGATCACCATATAGACTACAGCACGAGGGCGAAAAGTGTAAATTCACAACAGTAGTTTTAAAACATCAATTTTTTTCTGGAATGTCTTCTTCTTGTTGCTTGTGCTTGATAAAAATCCAAAATATACAAAGTTTGATAATAATAATGATGGCTCACGTATCAGGTTTCATCTAAGAATCTTCAAACCACTACTACTTAGGGCTGCACATCCATCTCAGCCCCACCAACAGGCAAATCGAACATAACAGGTGGATTATCAGCCTGATATTTAAGCGTACACGTCGACGCATTAATAAACGTCTTGCCATTCACCTCACACGTTCCAAACGATTCGTGAATATGTCCAAACACATTCACTTTGGCATTCGTATTCATGACTCGTTGAGTCAGTAATTCACATCCGACGTGCTCTTGCGTGAATGCTGCAATGTCGAGTCGTCCGATTCCGTGTGGTGGGCCATGCGACATGATTATGTCGACGTCGGTTGGGATTTGGTTTACTTTGGCTATGGTTTGATGGGATGGGTGGTTTGGTGAGATGTCCGACTGTCTCCTTGGGTGAGTTTCCTTTTGGGAGCGTACCTTCTAGTTCAGGACTATTTCGAGGCATCATGAACGCGAATTGATGGAAATCTGGCATCCATGGACATCCATAGACTTTGATGCCAGTGCCAGGTATAGTCACCATCTCATCTTCCAAGTAACTAACCAAAACAACAAAAAAAAAAGGGTCAGATCCTTCTAGGGACTACCAAGCGGGCAACAGTTTAAACACCTACAAGACATTCTGTTCCCTCTTAGACAACACAATAGCCTTACACCGTTCCCCAATCTGTGAATTCTCATCAAATAACTTGAACCCCAACGTCTCGAAATGTTGTTGGAATCGTGACTCGAGTGGATTCAAGGTCTCGGCTTTCCGAGAATGGAATCTGGCGGCGTTTTGTTGGTAGAATGGGAGGTCGAGTGTAAGTTCGTGGTTTCCTGGTATCATGAGTTTGTATCTAGATAAGAGAAGGAAGGGAGTGAATATGATGACTCGTCACAAGTGCACATATTAGTTTGTAGGTATCAAATATTTCTTTAGCGTTAAAACAACGAGGGCAATGAATTTGATGACTCGAGACATGTAGTCCAGATATCAACATAGTAGTTTCAATTTTTTTGGGTCAAACTTACTGATAAGGCGTTGACGCAATCCAGTTCATAAAGTCCTGGATTTCGTGCTCGACGCCGCTGAATGTAAAGTCTCCTATTATCAATCACTAGTGTCGATGGGATAATGTTCCTTACACAGTACAGAATCGATAAAACACATACCCGTATGGAGCAAAACGTCCGCTGGAGGCATAGCGATTCGACGATGCCTCGTATGCGTGTCTGATATGCAGACGAATCTGACGTGTCCTGGAGGCTTTTGAGCTGGAAAGTTGAGATCCAAGCTTGTGATCACCATTGTGTGTGTGATGTTGGGATTTTGGGAAGGAGGATGGGGAGTACTGACGTTCTGTGGGTCTAAATTGATGCGAAAATGATGATAAAGTCAATAAATGCTGTTTTCGTAACATGCTCGAGTATTTAGCGTGGAAAGCAATCCACGAAACAAAATGTTGGAAATTTCAAGCCCAGCTTCGTGAAGCTAAAAGGCGTGCGTTCCAACGAGTCGGGACTCTCAATACACGTACCGATTGGAGGGCGGGCGCACTTGATAACCTCGCCAACGTGGTAAAGCCAAATCGCAAAGTTCTGAAAATCAGTCTAACTGGAGGCCAAACGTCCAACAACCGTACTCTGAATTCTGAAGATGCACTCAGATGCACTTTATTGATTATTGATTGTATAGACTATGACCCGAAATATTTAAGTTGCTATACATGGTGGTCCACGCACGGAACAACAAGGTCGCGTTCATAAAATCTGACGATGTCGGCAAAGCACATGCGCTTACCATTAGGTTGGATCTGATTCTGGCCTGGTGCTTTCACGGCGAGCGAGTCTAGTCCATGTCGCAAACAATGTCGAGATATCGTAAGTCATTGCAACTTTCAAACCCAGCTTAACACCATGAACAGACTAGCGCGACACACGCTCTTCAATCGCCAAGCATACACCCTTAGACCATTCATAAATCCACGCTTCACTCGCCCAAACACTCAACAAGCTTCGTCGTCTGCGCAACAAGCTCGAGGATGGCGAAAATACGTTGATGCGTTTCGAGATAAACCTGCCTCCCATGTAAGATTATACATCCATATCCTATTGAATTCATCATATTCAAAGTTGTGCTTACTCTCAACCAACTTGTCTCGACCTCAGGTAATAGCATTCGCGATCTTGCACGAAGTAACAGCACTCCTGCCACTCCCACTGGTATACTACACGCTCTCATACACAGACATTCATATCCCGATTCCAGATTACTTGATTGTGGAAGCAAACAAACGTGCGTCGTATTTGCTAAAGATGTTTGGAATGGGTGCTGTGAAGGATGATTCAAAGGCATTGCTGGATATGGCTACTAGCTATGCGCTTGTTAAGGCTGCAATGCCGTTGAGATTGGGTGCTTCGTTCTTGTTGACGCCGTGGTTTGCCAGGTATGTGAAACTCCCCCCTGCGACTGCTCAGCTATCATTCACGCTGACTATCTTCCCATAGAACGTTGATTGCACCTATAACGAAACGCTTGGGAATCAAAGTCTGATGCAAATCTAAACGTATATTGTAAAGGTCCTTTTATGTATGCTATATCAGTGGCTAATAAGACAGTCTCTTTAATTTAAATATGTATCATCATTTTCGTGAGGCTACGACGTGTGTGTGTGTGTCAGACTTCTAACTTCACTCCAATCACAACTCAGAAACTATACAACACTCACCGTTGATTGAGAAGGGATCATTCGATGTCGCCGGTTTCTTAAACTTTTCTAAAACGGACTGAAAAATAGCATGTCCAGCACCTGATGACCTTTTTACCGGAATTGGTTTCACATCCCCCTTCTTAGAAGGAGGAGGGAATGCTGCTGGAGGTGTCGAGACAGGCTTTTTGAATATAAATGGCCTCTTAATTTCATTGGCTACACGTATTGGTGTTGGATGTACAGACGATGATGGAATCGGTGCAGCGACAGGAGTGGCACGACCACCGGCAGTGTCACTTCGACTCCACATGAATGGCCGTGAGAATATGTCTCTCTCGTTACCACCACCAGCAGCATCATCCTTCTTGTCGTTCGATGATACGTGATCTCCTGCTGAGTTCTTCTCTTCAAGGTCACTACCCATGTATGGCCCGTTCAGTGGCATATTTACATCAAAGAAGGGGAAGTGACGACTCCATGTCTCCTTGCCGTTCACGGTTGTCGAAGCAGGTACAACTCGTCGAGAGTCTAGTATCAGCAATTTACGTGGTTTCTCATTGAGCGGATCGGCGACAAGTGTCCTCTTCTTGGAAGAATCAACTGGATCCGATATCCGATCTCCTGGTTGCGAAGACAGTATTGTAACTGGCTCCTCTGTTTGAGAGAATGCATGTATTAGACTCAGAGAAAGCATGACATAAACATGCACCCGCTCTCTGACCTTTGTTCTCCTTCCCAGAATTGGCAGGATGGCTGGGTTTACGAATCATTGAAGAATTACGAGGTACCAAAGGTTGAGTGACAATTTCAAGTCCAGATTCAAAGTATCTCCTGGATATCGGATCCACTTCAGCGTCAGCAATAGCTCTAGCTATCTCCACAGTCATATTCCTAAATGCGTTGAGTATTGTAAGATACCAGGAAAAAAGTGGAACGCCAAGTTTCATAAATTGCATATCTACACTCTAACCACTTACGGGCCAATAAAGTCGGCATCTACTAGATGCTCTTCCAGATCGGCAGGGAATGGATTAAGAGGAACCAGACCACGAGATTCTGGATCAAATACACGTTGATACAGGAAGGTATAGTCGGCCCTCCTAAATGACTCTTCATAGTCCTTGGGTATCGTCATTTTCGACAAGACGGGACCTAGATTTCTGGTGTTTTTCATAAACTAGGACGTGTAATGTGATTGTTAGTTGCAACAACGACGGGCAAAAAAGGTACTACAGCCCACGAAGCACGCCAACCTGGTATGCCGTCTCAAACTTGGACATCTTCTTGAGGGCTAAGGAAAAGTTTGTCAAAACAAAGTTGTCTCAACGAGTACTACAACGTGGCCAACTCTAACCTGTCTTGAGACCCATTCCAGGTAAAGAATCAATATAATCACAGCCAGAAAGAATACACTAAAGTAATAGAAAGCGCCTGAGCAGCTATTCAATTATAGCCGAAAGAAAGCTCTTTTTGGCGAATCTTACCATGTGTCGAATTTTTTCTTGGCTCCAGAAACGCGGAAAGACTTCATTCAAACGAGAATTGCGTATCTGTATACCAGATCCTGTAGCATCAAGCTTGAGAACAACCTGGGAGGGGGTACTACAGTGTTGGCTGCATTCTTGGTTGAGTATTGCAGTTCTTTTTGCTCACCCTTTCACAACCAAACACCACAAGATCAGAATCCTCAGTTATAATGGCTGCTACATGTTTAGTCCTCGATAAGAAGGCCAACTGAGCATCTGCTTCGTATGGCGCTACAATGTATTCCACATTAGCTTTTTTCAGCTCCTATAGCATGTGCAAAAAGAGCTTAGTTTGTTGCAACGACGTTCATCATCTTCAACTAAGAACATACCTTGATGACCTCCCATGCCATCCGTGGGGTGACATCAACACAAGTCTGGAAGCAGCTCTCTGCTTCGGACTTTTTACCAGCCTTCAGCAGCGCGATGGCTTTCTCTCTAGTTTCATGTCGTCGTTTACGCCTTTGTTCTTCTGTTCCAGCCTTTATTGGCAGTGGACCTGCGTGAAGAGATTGTATTAGCATGCAGCGAAGACCAAAAAACCACACAGTAGCATTTGCGCAAACACAATCAGTTTTATTACCTCCATCAAACACCATAACAGGATGAATTCCATGTTGACGTAGCAACTCTACTTTCCTCATGACAAATCCGACATATCTAGTAGATCGATACAAGTCCGTGAGCCAAAAAAATCCAAGTTGATACTGAACGAATAGTTGCCTACTTTGTAGTAGGATTTCCCAGCACAAGATCCTGTGCACATCCAAATGCACCACGATGTAGCCATACATATGTATCTACAGCTACAGCCAATCCTTTTAGGTCGGCAAGATGAATGGGCTAAAGTAACAACAAAATGTGTCAGCAAACGATGCAAATGTTGAGCAAGAACGAAGGGAGAACTACCTCGTAGATCTTGGAGAGCATAGGCAATAGTCCCTAGAAGGTGAATAGAATATAGATCTGTATTGTATCGTCTTTATCGAAGCGCTAAAATTGAAAAGGTCAAATGCTCTGTACCTGAATTCCCATATTCGAAAAACGATGACGAGAAGCACTATGGCTGCCAAATAAGATGGCTGCAGTAGCTTACTGAATGTACTTGAATTGATGATTAGGACTAGCTCTCTTCAATAGCGACTGGGACTTATGCTTACTGCGATTTTGCGGAAATTGTGAGAATAGCGAAGATTTTGGCGTTATTAACCGTTTCAAACCACTCAACGCGTTTTCCCATGGCGTTGCATCTCCTTTTGCCTTCTGGCGTATACATTGAAATTCGAAATAAACGAATCTTTGTTTATTAATATTACAATTCCTATCTCATTCTACTTACAAGTAACTCCATCCAATAGCAAAGACTTGGGGCCAGTTTATCCTTCCTTGTAGCTACCTTTGTCAATATGACGTATGCGAGGTATGATGAGCATCTTCAAGTCGTCTTTTGTTACTTCCTCATCTACGATCTACGATAAAGCCTAGGTTTACCAAATTGGGAAGGTTTGGGAGACATGGTACTGGTATCATGTCACGATTTACGGGGTACGGGTCAGGACAGTAATCGTAACTCCTCAGATACAAGGTATGTAAGTGGAGGCAGCAAATAACCAATCAATTGTGAAGGGCGTCGTGTCCATTATAAGAGATTCAATACAGAGAGCCATGGTAAGCATCCGTCTAATACATATTCTTGCCAGAGCCGTGACTTTCAGCCTATCTGTGATGGAGTACTTGTTTCTCTCGTCAATCGGGTGACTGTGAGTAGTGAGCTTTTCAGGAAGTTAATCCTGGCAACAGCAACACTGAAAGGACTTTCAACTTCATGGCTTGCTGCAAAGACCTGCATTCACAGCATTTATCACGCATTTCACGCGTTGGTGAGTGAAGTTTCAGGCGATGCTAACAGCAGTTGCTAACACTTAAAGTCCCAACAAAGCGTGTCTTCGATTGACTAACGTATCTATCGTAATTGCTCATTTTATCATCAATTGCTCTTTCCAAGTGGTAGTCCAACATTGCTGTGTATTGTGTATGCTGGCGTAAGAATTCATTGTGGTGTATACAGAGTCCTAAGCTTGAGGCTCACAGACAATACTCAAATGTATCTCTTCAAGCTTTGACTGATCCTCTGGCCGCGTTTGTGCCGTCAATAATTTACTTTCGGGGTGTCTTGAAATAGCAACGTCACGAGAACTCACAAGTCAGGAAGTACAGTAAGCGATCAGCGCGACATTAAAACAAATATAATAACTATGAATATGATGCACGTCACAGTCACTTTGTACCTAGTGGTATCTCTCGGTGGCAGAGTATTTTGTTGTTGCGTCATTTGTTCGGTATGAGTCAGTTTTCCAGAATACAAAACAGCAAAGCAGGGAAGTAATCACAGAGTCGCGAAAATCAAGACGCCCAGGACGATCCACTTCCGCTTGACCCTTTATGTTAGGTATCGCTTCAAACGCGGACCCGCAGGATTGAGGATTTTTGGCAATACCCCTCAGGCACTTGGACCAACAACCTTTGCGAAATCCAGTATTTGTTAAATCGACCTAGATCTTCTGGCAGTCACTCTGAAAGGGGCCATCAATCAGAAAACACGCCCCTACGAAATCGTTCTAATGCTAAAGTTCACAAAAAACCAATGGGGTTCACTGATGGTCAACTATTGTCGCTTAACGTATCAGTGCAAGTGACTGCCATCCTCTCCATAATTGGAGCATTGACAGTTCTTGGCCATATATGGTATGATGTAAAAAGAAGACAGCAAAATCGGATAACCGCCTTCTTAGCTCGTAAGTTGCTTTGCGAGCTTGAAGAATTTTGATGAGGCTTTTATATCCTGAATTTGAAAATTCCAAATCTTTCTAGTGTCTGATCTGCTGACAGCGTTGTCGACTGTCTTTGCTCAATATCCTATCAGTGGCTTCCTGTCTAGTGGTTATCCCACAGTCTCAAGCACTGCATGTGTGGCTCAAGCCTTTGGGATTCAGACATTCTTTATTGCTTCGGCATGCTGGCAAGTCGTGGCATTATACTTATTTGTATTGCAGCAAACTGGGTTTTAACATGAAAATCTAGGAACTCTGCCATGGCATTAAACGTTTTGCTGGTGCTTGCATTCAACGTCCGAATCGACCAACTCCCAAAACTCGACAAGTACTACGGGATGGTCATTTTCCCATCGACAATTATATCAGCTGCTGTAGCAGCTCACGCAGGAGTCTACGGGAATTCGACGCTGTGGTGCTGGATTATGCCCGCTTACGGCGATCTACGTCTCCTGCTCTTCTACGGGCCTCTCTGGATTATGTTTGCATTCAATCTCGCAGTCTACCTATGGATTGGATGGACCTTATACAAGTCGCAGAACTCATTGAGACTTAGCCTTGCAAAGCCTGATGTAGGGATCAATTCGTATTTTACTGCTACTGTAAATGGTCGGAACTCGGTTGACTCTACTATGATGGGGCAAGGACATACTGCAATTAATATGCCTCGACGAGGGTCGGCTATTGATAGAGTACGAGAGTCATCATTTTCAAAAACGGGTTCTATTCGACGTCCCAGTGTTGATACTCGTAGCAGACGGCGTAGCAGTGTAGCTGAGGCTCAAAATAACGACTCACGAGATCGGATAAGGAGGTATACGTCCAAGGTGGCTCTTTTTATAGTAAGTGTATTGAGAAACATTTTTTTTTGGTCAAAAGTTTGGTTAATAACCACTAAACCCTAATTTCAGGTTGGATTCTTCATCACATTTGCTCCAGCAAGCTTGAACCGTATTTTAAACCTCTTGGGGATTAGTCAGTATGGATTTTTCCTTGCCCAGGCTCTAACTGAACCATTGTCTGGACTGACCACCACAATCATATACTTCAATCGAGTATGGACGAGGAAGAGTCAGCCAGGATCATTCTTAAAACCTCCTTCAAAAGAAAAATCTGTAAATGCCAGAGTGACACCACCTGTTATTCTACTTGCAACAGCTGAGTGTTCGGAGGCATGAAAGAAGCGTGTAAATACTGGAATAAATGAAGCCATAAATAGTAAATGTTGCAAGCAATTGACAGAATTGAGCTGAGTTCGGCGTTCTTCGGTATGATGTTCGTATATGAAACAGGGGGTCGGAATGTCTCTGCAAAATTGATGAGCGACAAACGTTGAAGAGTACGCGATGACGACTGCGAGGATCATAGAACCGTGTAAAATACATAAACGAATTATCACGTCAAATGCTCGAAGTGTTCGGACCTCGGACACAGTACCAAAGTTATGATTTCGAAAGGGATCCCCTGTATCAATCGCATTCGAGTCATGACAAGGTCTTTCAGCTGTCAGGTCCTGAACTATTGTAGATACCGGAGGTCCAAAATCATTGCATCCCACAAGTCTTCCGTTTCCATTCCAATCACACACGTTTCGGTCAAACAAAGGGGTGTTTGATTTTTCGGATGGGTTGACGCAACTCGACTTTGCAAACACCTTTCAGTGTCGAAAGTTGGATATATAAAATGGGCTTCTCGGACCCACAACTAATGTCTTTGCATGTCACAGTGCAGGTACGTCCATGCAGTAGCTACTCTAGCAGAAACCGAAATACATTCCTTCAGTTTTGTTTTCTCTACAAGAGAAGCAGAGAGACAGAGAAGGGCCGGCTTCTGAATTCACATGTCTTATTCTCTAGATAACGTCTCTGTTGTCTCTCATTGCATCGTCCGTTGTCATCTATCACATTCTCTTCAAAAACCCAAGAAAGGACCATAATCGAATAACGTTACTGTTGGCAGGTACGTCCACTCAGTGAAAAGCAGGTTATTTCATACGGTTTATGGAAGGTCGATAGTGTCAATAGCTGGACAACTATCGGCCTATGTTTCGCAGACCCAACATCAGTCAACCCCACTTTCTTGCCTTAGTTTCCGACTTTTTCACATCACTGGCAACGGTTTTCGCCCAATATCCAGGTTTCAAACCACTCGCTTTAATGCATGGTTACTCTCATAAACCATATATATACTAACTCGTATTCACACAGTCAACGGCGCCCTAAGCAACACAGACGGCACCGCATCGTCAATTTGCATAGCTCAAGGATGGGCAATCCAGACATTTTACATCGCATCCGCTTTATGGAATAGTGCTATGGCAGTCAACGTCCTCCTCGTGCTCTCATTCCGATATTCAATTGACGATTTACCGAAACTGGATTTAATGTACTCGGCAATCATTTTCAGTGTCACTCTAATTACGTCTTCTGTGCTGGCTGCAGTGGGTGCCTATGGTGATGCTACACTATGGTGCTGGTATGACACGGATTCTGGAATTTTTTGTGTTTAGGTTTTCAAACTTTTGTTCATGAAGGATTGTACCGTCTCGCTCCGATCTTCGTATCGGTGTCTTCTACATCCCCCTCATAATCATGTTTCTCTTTGACTTGGCAATCTACATCCAAATTGGGGTTACGCTCTGGAATTCTCAACGCAAGATCAGAAACTCTGTTGGGATTGTTCCGTCTCCTTTATCGACGAGAGTGGGAAGAACATCCACCAACGGAAGTGATGATATCAGAGATCCAGTGGCTAGATTCGTGTCAAAGGTTGCCTTGTTCATTGTGAGTGACGGGATATAAGTCTTTCATTTCATAGCGGTTTTTTAACGTCGCTGGCGAACTCACTATTTTGTCTCCCAACTTCTCATAGTGTGGCTTCTTTGTGATTCTGGCTCCAGCATGTAAGCCTCGCCTCCTTTGGAATTGTCGCAGCGTTGGAGCACCAAAACTGACCTTCAATATCTCTGCAAATGAACTTGTTAGCTCTCAACCGCATCCTAAACCTAGCCGGCATAACATCCTTCGGTTTCTTCTACGCCCAAGCGCTGACTCAACCACTATCCGGAGTTGTCACGTTTGCAGTCTACTTTTCTCGTCGTGGTGGAGGTGCACCTGCAAATTCGGGCTCATCAGATACCATGAGTCATCGACAAACAGGGGAAATAAAACGAGCGAACTCGAATTACGAGCTACATCGCTCGACAAGTACTTTTTATGCTCCTGAACGTATGGGGAGTGTTGCTTTGAATGGGTCGCATCAGAGTCTGGTAGCTTGATTCTAAAAAGACTTCTGTACAGTATCCTCGTTTTCGCTCCTTATTGATGATTTGTGAATATTTGATATTTTCTCTTGCTTCAAGCAACTAATTATACTTAGTCTATTTCAATTTTGAAGTACTTTTGTCAAGTTCAAGTATCAAGCTTCAAGAAGTAGCCCTGCTTATTACGTGTACAGCACTGTGTGCTCGTTGCTTCAATACTTAAACAAGACGCTGACTCTCAATTACTAATTGGTAAACGGCTCCCGAGTCGCTTGCGTAGCTCATGGATCGACATTCCAAACACCCTGTCGCTTCAGCTCTCTGTAATAGTGTAATGAGAGCCAAAGTCTATCCCTTCTTGTCGATCTGATCTGGGATCTGATACTCAATTGATACTCAATTGATGATTTCCAAGGCTGGATTGATTGTATACAGCTGTATCGACAGATCATGTTCAGTTTCTCTCGAGGGACCTCTTTGGCCATCAAAACTTATCTCAATTTGAATTTCAATACAATCCACTACCATCCACTACAATCCCCTACAAAAGAGGCGACATTTATATCGTTTTAATCTAACGGTTGTCTAGCCTTTTTGTCAGGCGCACGAGCTCGAATCGCAGTCCTTTCGTAACTTTTCGTGCACATTTCAGCAGCCAACACCAAAACGCCTGCCTATCATGAACATCGCGCCAACCATATTCTTCTACTTCCTCGGTGCATAACGTGTGATTTCTGGAGTTGCTTTGACCCGACGACATGATCGTGTTTTTCGTGATTTGCCTGCAATTTACCGCTCTCTTTGAAGTGGCAATCTACATTCAGATTGGGTTAGACTCTGGAATTCTCAACGCAAGATTTGGAACTCTGTTGGGATTTTTCCGTCTCCGTTATCGACTAGAGCGGGAAGAACACCCAACAACGGAAGTAATGAGATCAGAGATCCAGTGGCTAGACTTGTGTCGAATGTTGCCTTCTTTATTGTGAGTGACAGGATATACATCTTTGATTTCAATTTGGTTTCTTTTGGCGCCTTTATGAAACTTGATTTCTCGTCTCCCAGCTCACATAGTATGGCTTCTTTGTGAACCTGGCTCCGGCATGTAAGTCACGCTTCCTTTGGCATTGTCTCAGCGTTGGAGCACCAAAAACTGACGTGTAAAATCTCCTCAAATGGCCTTGTTAGCTCTCAACCGTATCCTAAACCTAGCCGGCATAACATACTTTGGTTTTTTCTACGCTCAAGCATTGACTCGAGCACCATCCGTAGTAGTCAAAGTTGCAGTCTACTTTTCTCGTCGTGGTGGAGGAACACAAATAAATTCCGGTTCATCAGATGCCATGAGTCTTCGACAAACGAGGAAACTCTAATTACGAGTTGCGTCGTTCCACAAGTACTTTAGATGCTGCTGAATGTATGGGGAGTGTTGCTTTGAATGGGTCGCTTCGGAGTCTGGTAGCTTGATTGTATCGCACTGTCTCGTCACAACAAAGCAGCAGAAAAACTGACAGTGTTTACTTCGTGCTTCGTTGACACTAGGCTACAGCCCAAACATATCCGACGTAACGAATGCGAATTGTCGTTATGCAAAACACTATCGGGAGTTGTCACAATCCTCTCGTTATCGTGCTGTGATGATGATGAGGTATGAGGTAGCTCTGCAGACAGGAGAAGCTAGTGCTCGGAAACTCGAATTCCGAGCTACATGGGATCCTAAAGTTTCTTTGTAAGTACCTGAAGTATGGAGAGTGCTCGACTTAATACATCAAATCAAAGTCTCGTAGCTTGATAATTGGACGAAATAGAAACTTTACTAGTCGCAATCAAGCATATCTCTCTTGTTCTGACGATGGCAGAGTATGAGGCAAGTCATTCACATCAAAAGCTTCAACTCGTCAAGAAACAGCAGATCCTAATTCTCGTCATTTAGAATTCCGAGTTACACCGTTCTACAAGTAATTTATGTGATCATGAATGTATGGGGAGTGCTGTGGTTGATGGGTCGAATCAAAGTCTAGTATCCTGATATATTTGTGCTCTTTAGTTTCATTACGATGCTCATCTAACAGTGTGCCAAAAACGGCATATACTACACGCAGCAAATCATGATCAGTGCTACCATCATCAAGGCTTGATATGTGGTCCTTGTGGTGTTGGTGAGAACCCATTCGGTAGCAAGATCGTTGATTTTTTTGCTATCGTTTCTATAATAGTTTTCGTGAACAAAGGAGTCTCGCTCAGACTTTCATGTCTTGGCTTCTACATCCCACAGACAGTAATCTTTTCTACGACTGGGCATCATTCGATCGTCTGAAATATAGTTTTTTTGCGCGAATGGTTGGCTAACTTGGCAAAACCCCATCTCTCATAGTGTGATTGCAATCATGATATTGGCTGCCCGAACGTAAGTCTCGTTGTGTTCTTTCCGTAGTCGTGTCGTCACAAAGATTGCAAAGCAGCAAAACAAAGAATTCACGTTGGTAAGTTCTCAACAATGCCTTTCAACAGCATCCTTAACCTATCCAGCATAACCCCCAATTCGGATTCCCTTGAAGTAAACCACGATCTGGAATAGTCACACATTTGCAGTACATTTCCTTGTGGTGGTGGTGGGGTCCGCCACTTCTCATGACAGGTCACCGACAACCACGAGACCAGAAACGAACTGCAAATTGACGTGTTGAGATCTTTCTCGACGTATTTTTCATCTATGGGGAGTGGTAGTTGGATACTGGGTTGGATCTGAGTCTTGGTAGCATGACATTCTTCGTATTGTTATCTCCTTTTTTTCGAACCTTTTTGGGAAGTTTTTAGACTCGTGATGCCATAATCTTTCGAATAACATTGTCAGTGTAATGTTCTCTGTCAACTTTGAATCATTAACATTTTTCACGTTGATGTACTCTGATGTTGAATCCGACGTTTACCTCGTTGTGTAAGTTCAAGCATTGAAGAGCGTACAGCAGAACATCAACCAAAACAAGGATAACAATTAAATAAGATGCGTTGCGGCAAACATATAATTTGAGCTCTCTTTTAAAATTGTACAAGAAAAAAAAACACTATCAAGCAAATTTCTCTCGCCTCCATCTCCCCTCCTCTTCGTTCGTCTCTTCATAAGTTTGTGTATGTGTGTGTGTTAGTAAAAAAAGCGAGGTGCGACAACTATAATATCTTTTTTTAGTGTTTTTTGTTTACTTTTTCATTTAGGATATTGAGGCAGCACTCTTTGCAGAGTCCCCTTCTTCATAATCAGCAGCATGGCCATTAGCAATAGTTGGAGTAGGGGCGGCTGTCGATGTTGTTGGATCAGATCCATCATCAGCAGCTGGAGCTGGAGCTGCATCGGCAGCAGGAGCAACAGCTTCTGCTTCTTTGCCCTTATCGTCATTCGACAATGCAGGCTTATCACCAGGAGCTTTGGTATCTGCTTTGTCGTTATCACCGGTATAAAAGGTAGCCCACTTTTCCATGAGTTTCACAGATCGTGGGATAACTTCATACTTGTCGCCTGTAACCTTGTCTCCGGATTTAGATAGATATTTGATGACTTTGCCAATCTTGGTGTTCTGGAACAAGGTAATATTCATGAGTTGGATGACCTCGACTAATTCTGGGGTTTATCCCAGTTTTTTTGCTACCTTAATGAGATTAACAGCCGGCATACGACCATCATCGTGAAAATTTTCAACAGCTTTGAGGGCTGAATCTGCTTTACTATAATCCTTGTCATCCAGCTAAACAAAAAGTAGATGATATGTGAGTGGAGACAAAAAGATCGCCTGATCAAGGCAGAGTAAGTCCTCGCAATCCAAGACACACGCTTACCGGCTCTGAGCGATCAAGCTTTTGCCAAAACTTCTGGAGTTTAGCACGGAGCTTCATCATACGCTCGTGTTGTTCCTCCTCTGTTTGAAACATTTGAATGTTAGACAAGAATCACTCTCGGACTATTGTATATCATTTACGTGCCTGTCTCTGGACCTCCGGCAGTCTCAGCAGGTTCGGGCTAAGAAAGGCAGACATGGAGTACGTATGGTTAGAACGACCAGCTAGAAGAGTATGACTTTCTTGACCAATAAAGCAAAATACATCCATACTTCATCCTTCTTGGCCTTCTCTGCAATCTTCTTCTTCTTCTTGGGTGGCTGTTTAGGAAGGAAGAGGAAAGAAGTCAGATCTGAAGTATCGATGCATGAGGCACTACCAAAACAACCACTATCATACCTCTGCTGGTTCATCTTCAACCTCTTCAGCTCTCTTCCTGCTCTTCCTTGGTTGCTTTACAGGTTCGGAATGTCTCCTATTGTTACCAGACTCGTCTTCGTCTTCTTCCATGACACTGGTAGTAGCACGTCGATCCTGTTTAGGTTTCTTTGGTTTCTTTTCGGACGGAGGTTTGATGGTTATCTTCAAGTTGCTTGCGGGTACAATATCCCATCGTTTGTCGAATAGAGTCAAAGCATCAGGCCGTTCTGATTGAGCGAATGCTTCAGTCCATAGTTTTAATTTGGGTTTCTTTGCCAGGACTTGAGGTTTATAGTCTTCATAGTCTCGCATGTCGTTTGCTTTGTACCAGTTCCTGTTATGGTATGGTTGCGTGTTGTTAGATTGGGTTATAATTGGGAAGGGGGTGAAAGAACAAGGCACAAAACGAGTGGAGGTTAGAATACTTACACATCACCGGCTTCTCCAAAGTGATAGCAGCTAGTGACATCTTTTCCACGCTTCTGTTTGCGAATGTGTAATGGTAGAGCACCTTCCAAAGCAGCATCCATAACCTATGTGGATGATTTGAGTGTGATTCAAGATGTGTGTTGGAAGGATGCAGCGAGTAGGAACGATTATCAAAGCGAATGAATGCTATAAACATACAAGACTTGGCCACCACGGGAATCCCTGTTGAATGATATGTGTGTTAGTTGATTTGTACGAAAGCAGAGTAAGATGTTGGGTTTTGATGTTGATGGCATACGAGCGCAAGAAGTAGCAAAAGAGCAGGAAGGAACGAGAACACAGACGTGTATGATGAGTACCTTCATGCGAGTCCATACGAGTTTCCGTTTAACATCAGGGCCAGGCAGAGGAGGCAACATGTCTACCTGGTCGTTGAATTCAATAGGGGCCTCTGGAGCTTCGCCAGTGTCCATGGCAGATTCATCAAAAGTACCACTCTCCTCATCGTGGTCGGCCATTATTATTTGATATTCTCTTTTCCCTTTGAGCTAGAGTCAGCAGTTTATATCGAAAGAGAATGTTTTTCGAACTTGACAGGTATAATGGATGGAACATGTTTCGTATCATGTATATATACTCGATCGCGTTACGCGTTTTGTTTGCTTTTTTAATCGATACAAACTCGTAAAAGTCGAGAAATTTGAGACTTGTTTGTCCACTTCGCTGCTCTATTCGCTTTTTTTTGTTGGTTTGGAAGCTCACTGAAGGAAGCTAAAGATCGTAAACTGCAGCAAAGTGTGACTCGGTCATGGTCTTACAGGTGTGTGGAAACTGCAATTTGTATTGCTTTCTTCCTTGTTTACATTAAACAAACAACCAACATCGCAATCGATCATTAGGTCTCATCGCCCAACAATGTCAAGGTATACGGCATCACAAGCACCACAAGATCCGCCATTCCTGACTGGCTAGCCGCCAAAAAGAAGGACGAACTCAAACGAGATCCAGGTACCATCCTTGATCATCAACATGTTTGGGCATGTGCAAAAAAAAACCACATTTGACGCGGAGGCTATGCTAACGCAACACGCTCTCTCATCAAAGAATGGAGGAATCGTGTCGAATTGATTCAGGATTTCGAATTCCCTGAAGCTTCTACTCGTGTCAAGATCACTCCTGATGGAAAACACATTCTGGCTACAGGTAAACCTTGCAAGCCAAAAAAGGAACAAGTATGAATTTTAAAGGTGCACCTCACACTCTCTCTGTCATCGGCTCATAGGTGTATACAAGCCCATGCTCAGAGTATATGAACTAGCTGATCTGGCCATGAAGTTTGAACGACATTCAGACGCTGAGAATGTTCAATTCATCGTATGTTGTATCTGTTGTTGGTCGACAGTTAAGCGATTACATCGTGCTAACGCCAACGTGTCATAGGTCCTATCTGAAGATTGGACAAAGTCGGTACTACTACAGTCTGACAGGTCACTCGAGTTCCATACTCAGTTTGGAATCCATTACAAGACTCGTGTGCCAAAGGTAAGTTAATAAGAGCAAAACGAAAGGTAAACTCCTTACTTATACGGCTCGCTTTTAACCCACCTTTCTCCATAGTTTGGACGTGATTTAGCCTTCCATTACCCATCCTCAGAACTCATTGTCGGTGGTGCATGCCCAGACCTATGGCGTCTAAACCTCGAGCAAGGACGCTTCCTCAACCCCATAATAACATCATGCCCAAACATAAACACAGTCTCTGTCTCTCCAGCCCATTCCCTAACAGCAGCTGGTGGCGACGACGGACGCATCGAATTCTGGGCTTCCCACAATACAAAATCCCGTGTTGCAGAACTGGACGTGGCCAAAGTATTGAACTCAATGAGTGCTTCGTCGAATGTAATATTGGAATCCTTTCCTGAAATCAGTCAAGTGACGTTTCATGAAAATGGATTGTTGATGGGTGTTGGAACCAGTTCTGGACATGTGTTGCTGTATGATTTGAGGAATCGGATGCCGGTTGCTTGGAAGGATCATCAGTACGGGTTTCCCATTAAGAATGTGTCGTTTCATTCTTCGGGGAATGTGGTGTCGTCTGATACAAAGACGCTCAAGATATGGAATCAGTATGATGTAAGTGTCTAGTCAGTGAGCACCTTCAAAACGTAGTCCAGGGATAGTCTTGGCTTTTTTTCAGCGTCCTTCGTTGACTAATTTTCTTGCTTCGTCTGCTGCTATCTAGACAAAACTATACACATCCATCGAACCAACTCACGACATCAATGACGTTTGTGTCATTGATAACTCTGGACTGATATTGGTTGCAAATGAAGGTGTTCAAATCTTGAGCTACTATATACCTTCGTTGGGTCCTGCACCAAGATGGTGTCCATTCCTCGAAAACCTCACTGTGAGTCTAGCAGCTCATTTGCGGCAGCATCTATTGGAAATGTATTGTTGCTGAATGCTTTCTGGTTGTCTTTTGCAGGAGGAATTAGAAGAAAATCCCAACCAAACCCTATACGACGACTACAAATTCATCACCCGTAAAGAACTCAACCGTCTCGGTCTCGACCACCTTATCGGCACCAACGTCCTACGAGCATACATGCACGGCTTCTTTGTCGATCTCCGTCTATACGAAAAAGCCCGTGCAATCGCAAATCCCTTTGAATTGGACATTTACCGCAAAAATAAAGTACAGGCTCGTATCGACAAGGACCGAGAGACTAGGATTCGTGATATTAAGAAACTGCCTAAAGTCAACAAAGAGTTGGCGAAGCAGCTGTTGGCTGATACTAAAGCTGCTACTAGTACAAGTAATAGTGATGTTACGATGAATGGCAGAGCCAAGAAGAAGGCTGCCAAGAATAATGAGGTTTCGGCTACACCATTGTCTGATGATCGATTCAAGGCCATGTTTGAGGATGAAGATTATGAGGTTGATCAGACGGCTCTGGAGTACAAGTTGTTGCATCCGACTGTATGTATTGTATTGGAAGGATTGAATTTGCTTCTCGCAGAGGTTTTTAATTAGCTTTTTTCTTGCACTTCATTTAGACGAAGAAACGTCACCAACGGGAAGAAGAGCAGGAGGACGAAGACGACGATGCTGCTCTTGAAGGTGGGAATGCTGATTTAGAAGAGGAAGAAGAACGTGAAGGTCATGGAAGTGATGTCTCGTCAGATGATGACGATGAAGACGGTGAAGATTCTGAAGGAGGTGAGACAAAAATAGAGTTTCCTGAGGCCCTATGACTTCTGAAAATCTAACGAATCGCCTTTTCTCACAGAATATGATAATCGTCGATACAACAATCAACGTACCAAACCACCACCCACTCAAACAATCACTCCGTCAACAACACCATTCCAGAAACCAAACTACAAGGATCGGAACAACAATAATAATACCAATAGCCATAATGATGGTGGCAACCAAAGATACAACAACAACTCAGCACCATATCAACAACCAACCCTTCGTGATATGGTACATACCAAGGCCCGACACAGCAACAACTACATCCGAGACAACACAACATCCTCATTCTCAACTGGCTCCAAATCAATAACGTTTGATATGCCAGCTAAACCAAGACGTGGTGATAAACGCGGTGGTGGTAGAGACTTTGACGATTTTGATAATAATGATGGTGGAAGAGGCGGACGAAGCGGCGCTAGAGGTGGAAGAGGCAGAGGTGCTAGTAGAGGTGGATATAATAGTAAATTTGGAGATTCTATGAGTGGCGGGCGTGATATGCCTGGTGGAGATGGCGAGGGAGGTGAGGAGAGAAAGAAACAGAGAAGAGGTGTGAGAGAGTTGCAGTTCAAGTCGTTACCTGCTCGTGGTGGTGGGGGTAGGATACATCGTCGTTGATGTGCTGGCTGGCTGTGGGGTTCCCTTTTTTTGGTGGGTTGATGCTTTGGCTGGAAAGAGACGTGTTTGGAAGTACTGACTTCTACTCTTTTCAAATAAATAGAAACCTTTGTTTATTCTAAAAACTCTTGTATTATATGCAAACTGGAGCAACAAGATATACTACTCATATTTTTGGATGGATCAGGGTTTGGTTGGGATGGTCAATGGATTGTGTATAGTTTTTTGGTTTCTGCCCAGACATCGCCAGCAAACTGTCTAACAAAGGCCGAAAACAAGAGACAAAGGTTCTTTTGTATAACGGTCTCCTATTTCTGCCGGTTCCATCATCTTCTAAATTGGAAGATCTTTGTTTCTTTATAGTCGCATTTCGTGGTGAGAGATCTGGTGGCTGCCTTGACACTCGCTACTTCTACTCCTGCTTGCCGAGAATCTGACTGTGCTTACGTTTTGGAATACGACATGGCATTGCTGGAGTCTTGTCATCTATAGAAACTATTTTCAGATCGATGGTTTCGCTATCATGAATCCTGATCGCATTCATTCATCTGATGCCAAAAAACCTGCTAAAAGGTGGCAATTTAACAGTCGTTCGACTGACTTTGCCATCTAATATTAGCACCGTCTCCGTCTCTCTAGCTTATTCTTCAACCGCTGGTGGTGATGACGGAGAAAATGGCCTTTGAGCATACAAAAGCACAAGGATTCGTGTCACAGGACGTGATGTTGCCAAAGTATTGATCGATACGGAGTCTTGGTTATTTGCTCCTAAAATCAGTCAAGTGACGGTTGGAGTATTGACGGGTGCTGGGCCGTGGTCTGGAGCTTGTGTATGGTCGGAGAAATCGAATAACGGTTGCTTGCAATAATTGTCGGTATGGGATTCCGATGAATTGTTCGTTTCATTCGTCTGGGAATGTCGTGTGTTTTGATACAGAGACACTCAAGACATGTGAGATACACGATGTGAGGGGTTTTGTTTTGCTTTTGCTCATGTTTAACACTATTTGCATCTACTTTGGCATCATGACATTGGCATCTTGGCCTTTTCACCGCGACAATCTTTCAAACATTCAGAAAGGCTCAAGTATGATTATCGCTTCCTCCTTGTCAATTGGAGGCCTTTCACAGTATGTTAGAACGGCCGAAAACGAACGACTACTGGACGGACTGACAGGTTGATGGCACTTCAACCAAAAGAGCAATAGCTAGACAGTAGTCTACTCAATCAACTTCTCAACGATTGCTCCAACCCGCAACCTTTGACTGTCAATGAATGCTGGGGATTTCCTATAACCTGCCTTTCATCCCCCATCTATAAAACACTTGGCCATACGCGTATAGCTCATAATCCTCCCATCTGAAATATTGTGATGATGAAATGTCTCCGGTTTGTCACATATAAATAGATTACAGAAAATCAGTCTGGAAAATCGATCACGCACAACTGGCGCATAAGTGTTTTTGCGATGTGTCTAAATTATTTAAATATTAAGACGCGTCTATCTCTGCCTTTAGTCTTGATTCCTGAAAACATTTTCACGTTCTTCGTTTTCACATTTTGCATGTGCTCACATTTTGAAAGTTGAATTTGTGAGGTATACGGCCATTGCGAGACAATGGAAGCCTTTGACAAGTTCCTGGCGAGGTAAAGCTTGCAGTGCATACATGAGCTTGCAATCGAACAACTAGTTCGATCTAACAAACTTTTCCCGCATGGACTGAATAGCCAGAAATATCATGATGTGTTGAGCATTGTCAAGGGTTTCCGAAATGGTGCTGTATATGGCGCGAAGATACGATTTCCACATGCCCTGGTCATGTCCTTTCTGTTTAGAAATGGAAGGTAATGGCCCAAAAGAAATGAAATCATCTCAGCTCTTTTCGCCCAGAGATTTTTTTTCGGGTTGCCATATTGGCGAGTGATGAAACCGATTAGGTGTTGAGTGGATTTGAAGGAGGAAATGGATTATATGCTCACGAATTGAGCTCTCCGTTGCTTGAAACTCAACGATTCGTCTCTCTTTAAACGTGATCTCGCAAAAAAACTCAACGGCCCCATGATTTTTTCCTTTGACATTATAGTGTGAAGGATAAGCTGAGATTTGCAATGAAGGCAACATATACCCACTCGAAAAACCTCGCTCTATTTGTGACGATATACAAGAGTGTTTTGCTCGTGCTCAAAAAGCTGAGAGGGGTGGAGAATCAAGGTGACGCTTTTGTTGCTGGCATAGTAGGAGGTTATATAATTTTCGGTGAAGATACAGCTGTTAATCAACAGGTACCAATAGCATTGTTTGGATTTTGAGTTCTTTGAATTGAACTTAACACAAGCCTCGTACAAATTTAGATCAGCTTGTATGTGTTTGCAAGAATTATGATTGGATTGGCTTCTTTAGCTGTAAAGAAGAATGTTATAGCTCAACCCCCACATGCATACCCTGTATTCGCTGCTGTCGTATGGGGTGAGTTCGTCGGAAGCGTATTTGTTCCTTATCTGAAATGCTCTTAACTGGTCCAAACGTGGATTGTAGGTATTGTTATGTACCTCTTTAGACATGATAGAGACGTCCTGCAACCCTCATTACAAGCATCTATGCAATATCTGTACAATGACTCGGACAAGTTTGACAAGTTCATGGTATGTTGAATATACTGTCGGTCCAGCTCGCTTTTTTTTGCTAACACCCATAACCACTCCCGGAACAGAACTTCATCTGGTACAACAAGGCTTGAATAAAGCTTCATATCTGTTTCCGCATTAGTTTCGGTTAAGATTATTATACTGGGCCAGCACTTTGTTTGACTATACATAGACTTCCTCTTGTTTTCTTAATTGAATGGTGAATGAGACCTGTTCTGATTTGAATAGCGATGAAGCTATTAGAAAGAGCACACATATTGAATCTTGACAGCGCCGCTCGATGTCGTTCTAGGAGATCAAAAGTCCTCAACAAAACAACCGACGAGAATGCAACCATCCAAGACACATCCAACTGCCAGAGGTACATCATCGAGCTGCAGAAGCTAATGAAAATGACAGTCCGGAAGTAGAAACAACATCCAGGTGTCTTGTTTCATCCTGAAGGCCATATGCGTCCAGGTAAAAAGAATTGCTTGGTCTACACTGGCAGAATGTAATTGGAAGAAGGAGACGCAAGCAGGTTACATCCCGTAACGAGACTGGCTGTTGATATCGAAAATTACATTTGGGAAGCATACTACCTCTTACAACAAATGTCGGGTGCTGAAATATTGCGGAGTTTGAATGAATTCAAAACAGCCAGCCCAATTCTTACGAACCACTAATTTTCGCTTCCTTTAGGTACAAGAAGGCTCTAATAGGCTGTTAAATTACTCTTCGTGTCGCTTCTTTACTTGATTCTCAAGATGAGAAAGACATTGACGTGTTTGTTGCTTCTTGTCATAACGTGGAGCTCAATAGCTTACGCGCAATTATGTGGACCTGGAATTGGAGGATGCAGTAACAATAATTGCTGCTCAGAATTTGGGTGGTGTGGTTCGGATACAGAGTACGCATCTCCTGCAACGTTTTTGAATGTGCTTTACACGTAAATTGGCATTGAGCATGTTGTCTGACATGAAGTATTTCGTTCATTTAGATACTGTTTGGCTGGATGTCAAGCTGCATATGGAGCATGCGGAGCAAGTGCTGTAGTGACCAACAATGCGAATCGCTGTGGTGTTCTTTTCAACAATCAGACATGTGCACAAGGAAGCTGTTGTTCTCAATACGGGTAATCTGCGGTTCCATGATCTGGAGCTGTATCGCAACTATCACATCTTATTTTATATAAGGAACATCGTCACTCACACAAATCATCTTTCAATTCAAACAGATACTGTGGTTCTGCAAACGCTTATTGTACAACTGGATGTCAATCGGCTTTCGGGTTATGTGGGACTGCAACTGCCACGACGGTCGGCATCCTCTCTACCACCGCTGCAGCTGCTTCTCCAACTGCTTCAAGGTACCGCTGAACTTTTGTCGTGATGTTATAACGTGGAACATGATCTCACGAATACATGCCTTGTTTGGATTTACAGTTTCTCAAATGGTTCTGATTCAAGTACAAGCGCTTCGTCTGCATCTTCGGGAATCACTTCGAGGTAAAGCACACTTCGTATTTCGATGAAATTTGACGAATGGATCACATACCCACTATTTTCTGAAACTAGTTCTCTCATCCTCCCTGCACTGATTCTCGCTTGTATCGCTGCTGCTGGTTTTCTTTTAACTGGTACTGCTCGATTGCCATGTTTCAAAATCGTCGTGGAGTTCATCATAGCCCCCTTTTCAAGCCTTCATCTGCTGTATCCGCTGCATGCGGCCCAAACCTGATGATGCCGAAAGTGGTCGTAGGGGTCCTCCTGGTACGACCTCGTTTCAATTCCCGGATGCAAGCTGTATATTGGCTGCTTGAAACGTTTACAAACTTATTGGACCCATTTCTTGTGAAATAGGTATTAAGGGCGAGTCTATCGTCGGGCCAGCCGGCCCTCAAGGTATATTTCCGGCTTTGATGTGAATTGAATTAGACTCAAGACTGAACGTGCCCACGCCTCCACTTACAATAGGACCTCCTGGTATGATTTTCCTCTGTGAATCTTTGAAATCTAGTTAGTCTCAATCCTTCTATATAGGAGTTGGTGTCGCTGGACCAGTTGGACCAGAAGGACTCACCGGACCAGTTGGACCAATTGGACCTATTGGACCTCAAGGTATGAGATTTTCTTCCGATTTTGCTGGTTTATTAGTATCAGCTCGATTGCAAAAAGTCTGAAACCAGCAATTCTTATTGTAGGTCCCAAGGGTGACAAAGGCAAGCAAGAAGTAGGAAGATTCGATTCCTTATGGGCTTCAATACTAACTCGTTGATATGATGCGATTGAAGGTGATCCGGGGGAAGCTTCTCTTCTTTTGGGCCCAGTTGGACCTCAAGGTTTGTCTTTTGTTTCCCACGTCTTTGCTGAAGTTGAATCTGACTTTGAAGCTCCAATTCGTTAATCGCACCAGGACCTGAAGGTGAGTGCTTCGTGGATTTCACGGACAAAGCTGCTTCCAGATGTCAATCTCTTTTGAACTTTGTAGGACCCCAAGGACCACAAGGTTCGCAATGTCTGCCCCTTCTTCATTAACAAAACGCACTGACTTGAAATCTCCACTTGCTACATACCTCATTAGGACCAGAAGGTTTGTTTGGATTTAGTTGGGTGAAACAAGAAGGCTGACATCAAAATCTGAACCGTTGCGTTATAGGGCCTCGAGGTCTGTAGCAATAAGACTCCAACTAGATCACACACAAGTCTCATATCTGATGATTCTCGTATAGGAAAAGACGGGGAGGATGGAAAGAATGTGTTTATTGACACACGACGTGAGGATTTCTGTTGTTTGTCTGGTCTCTTTCTTCTTCATCACACCCCACCTCACGTTGACATATTGATGATTGCTTAAACTTGAACATTGACCCAAAAACTTCCTCAAATTCCAGTAGACCCGCCCCCAGAGGTCCATGAGAAGCCACCAGCTGATTTTGCAGGTCCGTTGAGCGAGGGCACCCGTGTTCGAGCTATTGGCGGAGCTGTTCATTCAGGGGAAGAGGGCACAATTCTATCAATTACTCCTCAATCTTACTGGATAAACTACGATGGATTTGGCAGGGCAATTACAAGGCAATGGAATGTAGTGCCCATCAAATAGGCACGGGAACTTTCGCAACATCTGTGACCTTGACGTTTGGAGGGGTTATATCTATCTCGATGCAAGGTGAGAGATGCTCAAAAATCTCACAATAATTGGGTCTGGGAGGTCATAATGGGAAGTAAAAGAGCATTTTTAAATAATATGGACTTGTTGAAAGCAATTTTGTGCATTTTCACTTTGCGTCATATGGTCAAGAATTCTCCTGCCGAAACGCCTGTCATCTACGCCTGAATTATTTGACTTTGTCTGCATTCATCATAAGTTTCGTTTCCACCTTTCTCATAGTTTGACCCTGAAGTCGGTCCAAACTCACAAAAGCATTGAGTTTGAGCCATCTCTGAATCTCTTGAATGGGGTGTGGTCACATGAAGTCACGGAACCTGACTTCTCTCCATTGGCAATCCCTGTTCCATGTTCACAAGAACTGTATATTATAATACCGAAACAGAGTAAGTTCTATTTAACATGTCAAAGCCAGTGCAAACTGTCCTCCCAAAGCGACTTGCGTAATCGAATCACTGAAATGAAGAGGCTTGTCTATACCAAGACCCAATGAATACATCGTCCTATCACTCACAACAGCGGCGTGGTGCGTTGCAGCATATATCCGTGTCGTATCAGTGATTTGCATAGTAGTTGGTGCTGGCACCAGTAAGCAATCAGCACCCACACCTAGTCCTTCATTGAACGTCGATAACCCACACAATGACAGCTGATTTTGCTTGGTGGTTATGAGTGTGAATGTACCGCCAGATGCGATTTCACGTGGAGTCGATATGGTCCTGCATTCTTCGGGACTCAGAACCTCAGAGCGAAAAAAGAGTGAATGATTGGACAATACGATGAATTGCGTTCCTTGTAGCTGCTTACACGATCAATCTTACGGCCATGCATCTGTTGGGCATACTCTGAATTGCCCCATGTGTAAATTGACGAGTCGTTCCATGCAAAGTTCGTGTCCGTTGAAGTCGAGATGTGTTGTGCGGATGGTAGGTTTTCAATACGAGTTAGACTGGTAGCGTCCGCCGATGATCCAGCTCCTACTTGGCCATCAGCTCCAAATCCGGCTGTGTATACATGTCCACTTTCTATTATTTTGGTTGTTGTGAGTGTTAAACCAATGGGGCAAGAAATATACCAGAAACAGAAACGTCTTCATTACCCGTCAGCACGACAGTATGATCCAGTCCACACTGCACATCTATGATCCTTTCGCCAGACCATGGTATTTGAGTTGGATAACGTATAGGAAGAGAAGAATGACCAAGACCAAGTTGTCCAAAGTGGTTGTGGCCAAAGGCGAAAAGCACGTCTGGGGATCATCAACATCAGGTCCATAAGCAAAAACTGCCATAGAAAAGTGACTAATGGCCCAACAAACCTTTCTTCTCCCCGTGTCCTACAATGATGGTATGCAGTCGTCCACATGCCATATGCTTAACGGCTGTCTTCTTGGATATTGGAATGGCACCATATGAGAGTGACGTGTTTGAGAGTCCAATGCCTAAGAGAATGTCAAAACAGTTGACTGTGAACAAGCTAGAAAAAGGAGAGTTGCAATTCTATAATACCTAGTTGGCCCATGTCAGAGGCACCCATAGTAACGAGCACCTCCCCGCCACCATCATGTAGTTGACATAAAGCCAAGCAATGAGAGTAACCAGCAGCGATCTTCACGATATGATGTGGTTGTTGTAGTAAGGGTGAGAGGCCTAATTGGATAGCTCTGCCGTGTGCGTGTTTTGAAGAGTAGCATGACTCTGGTTGAACTATAGGCAGAGAATGCTGTGATGACACGTAGTATAATTTCTTTTCTGTCGTTGCCTTTGTCGAATAGTTTTTTTGGTGTCTTGCTGCTGCCAATGATCGTGTTGATGTTGTCAATGTACGTGTCAAACACGCCATATTTGGAGCTTTGATGAGGTTTAACGCGACGTCATGCATAGAAACTATCAAGAACGAAGAATTTGAGTCAACATTTTGTATGTTTTATGTCTACCAACAATAAAGAAAACATGAGTATCCAAACATCACACCACCAAGGAAGAAAAGTTTAGAGCGGCTCAATTGTAGATCATAACTCGAACAGGCTACCTCTCTGGCATATATAGCATACACACTCGCACATATGACGATGCACGCAAATGGCTCCTTCTCAGCAGAAGAAGAGTATTTCAACACAACCGAAGCACCTGCCGGTGTCGAGGAGTACGCTGCAAAGACTCATGATTTTGTAGTATTCCATCAAAAGGCTGGAAGGAGAATCGTACTAGTCACCGTATGTAGTTGACTATTTATCATCACCTCCCATCAAAATTCAACATGACGACATTTTCAAATTTTGTTGGCTTTTGATCTTTGATCTTTACGTTCAAGATTCATGCCCTCAGATATTTATTTCTAATGCTCTTTCCATGTATAGAGTGGAGGCACTACAGTCCCACTGGAGAATCAAACCGTGCGGTTTATAGACAACTTTAGTGCTGGAACTAGAGGTGCTACTTCTGCCGAATACTTTATGGAAAAGGGCTATGCCGTCATATTCATGCATAGGCAGTTCAGTCTCCAACCATATAGTCGCCATTACTCGCACTCAAAGAACTGCTTTCTCGACTTTTTGCAAGTCGACGAGACTGGTGGCATTGCTGGTATGTATTGCCTGAAATTACTTGCAGCGTGATGCAACATGCTCAAGAGCTCGGTAATCAACTCAATAGTTACGCCAGAGTATGTGCCAAAGATGAAGAATGTCTTACTCAAATACCAAGAGGTGAGCTCAAAAAAGAAATGGCGTAAGAAACGATTGCTCACAGGCGTAAGTCACAACTCTAGGTCCGAAAGAACAACCTGCTCCTCAATATTGAATTCATCACCGTACGGGACTACTTGTTCCTACTCAGAAGGATTACGCAGATAGTAGCATTGGCTCGTGAGAATGCCATGTATTATTTGGCTGCTGCTGTCAGTGACTTCTACATTCCTGCCTCGAAAATGGTAATATTATTGGTGGACTACAAAGGCGTTTTTTGCTCTTGGTGTCAGCAACTACTCGTTAACCAAAACTACTACACAGGTCGAACACAAGATACAGTCAGGAGATGGTGCACTGTCACTGCAACTGGAACAAGTGCCAAAGATCATCAAACCACTCGTTAAAGAGTGGGCGACTCGAGGGTTGATCATCTCCTTCAAGGTATGCCCGCATTTTGCAGTTCTAGTGTTGTCGTCATCGACTCGCACATAGACTCACACGCTCCCAACTGTTCTTAACCTCTAGCTGGAAACAGATCCAGACATCCTAGAAGAGAAAGCTCGTCGAGCACTTATACGATATGGACATCAAATCGTCATTGGAAACATCCTGGCCACGAGAAAGAACATCGTCCATTTGATAACCAAGGACGATCGAGTGGATATACGCCTGTCTCCTGAAGAGGCCAAACAGGATGTTGAGATTGAGAGTAAGATTATACCAGAATTGGTGGAAAGGCATACCAGATGGATTGAGTCCTTGAAGGACGACAGTAATGGGCATTTGATGCCTTGAGTGGAAGAATAAGGCGGGAGACCTTTAATATATGTATATAATAGAGTGTGATTAGAGACCTCAAGATCCTCTTGTTTGCATCATGCAAATTGCATGACAGGCTAAACGAAGCAGAGTTTTTCACGAGCACGTTGGTTTAGATCCTATGGAGTACAATATTGAATATTTGGATTTACACGCGATTCTCTACCATTCCTGCATAATGAATTTTCTTGACCGACTAGGTTCGGCTTGCTTTCTCCACAATCGAAACAATCACATTTCCTCAGCCGCAGCAGAAGTTACTAAAGTTGTCTAATCAGCAAACAAGCAAAGAGCTCTTGCAGATAGTTGAACAAATGAAAATAGAAGTTGCTCAAGAGAGGTACGTCCTCTTTCCATTATTTTGATTTAAAAAGATATTTCTTAAAGAAACGTCAACGACGATTGACTATACACGTTTAAACAAATAGAAATGCACGTATCAATGCAGAGCAGAAGCTTCGTATTACTATGACGGAGCGAGTGGCCCGTTCTCCTCTTATGTAGCCGCCTAACATCAACACATTCAACGGAATCAAAACAGCTGCTTTGGCAAAAAAACTACTACGAGAATTCCAATGTCACAGTGACTATGAAGGAACTGTGAAGCGGATATTCGACGCTCTTAAAGAAGGGTCTTCAGATAGCCTGGTCCAATTTGGCCTCCATCGCTACAAGATGAGACACAGTTATGTGGACTGTTTTGCAGCCTTCATTAATCTAGAAACACTGACTTCATGTTGGCCCGATCTTGACATACCCGATCAGCTCATCACAATCAAGTTGGCCCCACAGGTGAAGCTCAGCTATCTGGAAATAAACCAAACCGCCCTCCCAACTGTCACGAATGGATTTGGGTCCGATACAAAAGCAGTCAACATCATCTCTAAAGTGTCTCATTGTAGAGGGATTTCATCATTGGAATAATGAACCACAGCTTTTCCAATGTGAGGAGGTTCTTGAGTTAAAGAGTCTTCGTAAACTAGTGGTACAATCCAAATTTACACAGCAGCATCCATGGCTCGCTCCAACAGGAAAATCTGTACATTGAATGTCCGAGAATGTCAATGTACCAGCTTTGGCAAAGGTGGAAGTTTCTGGTCTTGATATACCTGAAGACGAAAAGCAGAGAACCACTATGCTTGAATCCGTCTTCAACGAATTCTCAAAGGCACTTGTACTCTCCTCTGGTTCTGTTCATTATACTCTAAAAGAAGTGAATGCAAAGAACCCTATCTGGCCTGTATACACTGGACCTAGTCACTTTCTCTTTGGAAGAAGTTTGAAGTACGTTTTACAATAGTTGAATATATCGCACATACTTTGCTGATGAGATTTGAATCCCATGTTCCATAAAGAACGGACGAGAGTACGTCCTTGAAACGTATATGTCCCATGATACATCCCATATAAATCAAAATAAACACAATAGAGCATAAATGATGTCAATGTGTCCTGGAAATATAGAATAAACGAGAATTGTGAAAAATGATCTACTTGGCCGTTTGGTGCTGCATGTCGTAGAGCCCGTGTGGTAAGACTAGTGGTGTCATAATCACGAAAGTGTGGAGAATTTTGTCGCGGAAGAAAATGCAGATTAACGAAGAAGATCTTAAGAATACTGTTATGCTAGAATCAACAAATAAACACGCTCTGAACGCGTAATAATTATGCATTCAAAGACCGTGGTCCTATGGCCTTTTTGTTGCAGAGTTAGTGCGCAGGGTGGCAATGTTGTGAAACATCAAACCTTAACATTCTCAACAATCAAAACTTCCGACACAAGCAAATAAACAACAGCCAAACGTGATAAGGACTTCCAAGAGCTATTTCCCAACAGTACAACTGGTATGTATTCCTGCATTGCATCGCTCTACACAACTTGTTATCGTTGGCAAGTTGCTTTTTCATGTTAAACCACACACCCACGGGTTTTTGGTTAGTATCTGCATGCAGAATGCATTCTCACCTTCCTTTACATCACGTATGTTAGACTCATATCTGCTAAGTCACACGGTCTGAAAATCTCTGCTATCCTATCCAATCGTCAACAGATCAACAACACGCAAAATGTCCCACTACCATGAACATCACAGATTCAATCAAATCCTCCTCATTCTGGCTGTACTTGCAGGTCTAGCCGTCATCGGTGGCACTATCGGGCTTTGGGCTATAATCAACTCTTGGGTAAGTAACTCCACTCTCCCCAGAAAAAAAATGTTGCAAATCAACATTTTGTGCAAAAAGATATACCGCTTTATGCAGTAGTTTTTAACTCAATCTTTTATTCTTGAAATATAGCCCATCCCTCTTATTGTTACTATTGTAGTTGGAGGCTTTTCTGTCCTGATTGCTGGTTGGACATTGTTTGGAATGAGAAATGGTGAACCTCACGGTGCAGGCAGACGTGCATTGTTTGGTATCTTCATGATGATTGTCTGGGCTGCCACCTTTGCATACTTTGAATACCGTAACATCCAGGTACGTTGTTGTCAGCAAGCGACATTTTGGTCCTTTTAATGTCTCGTAACATTTGGAACGTGTTTCTAATGCAATTTTTAACGCCATTCTCATAGAACTTCTGCACTGGAGACTGTCCCCCATACAGCACCTCTGTCGACTGTGTCCTCGCCGGAGCTGGTGTTAGTGTTGCTGCCTATCTCTTCTATGGAATTTTGCCAATGTGCGGGAGCAAATCTGAGCACGAGTAATCCCGCTGGTATCATTCACCATGTTCCCATGCACGCATATGGATATGGCTCCTTTCGTTAAACAGTTTTCTATAATCTTTTACCTTCATACTTTTTGCCTTTAATAATATCCAGCAATTTTTGTAGTACTGCTACTAGATACCTCACATCTAACAGAAAAGCCTGATCAAAAACCAATTTTACTTCGCGTCTCGTGGCTTTGATTACAGAGTTTGATGTTCCTTGATTGTGAATGAGCAGCGCGTCCTCATTGATGGACGCAACGAGCAAAAGACGAGTCGCTGCTATACAAAAGGCAAAAGGAAAGATAACAGCGCACCACTGAGGACCTCAGAAAGCAGTGCAGATTTTGTGAGGTGCAGACTAGTGATGTCGTCTGGAACTAGTCCAATTCGTAACGTTGAACTCCCAAAGTGAGGTTTTTGTTTCGAATTTCGAAATGGAGCGATGGGCTTCAAACTTAAAGCTCTAAATATAGCCCAGGATATAATACTGGGATGTTCGACCGTCCGGTGTCCGTTGATGCCTTCTCGATCTGCCAACCTCAAAACCAAATTGTGATGAGAGGAGTGGGAATGTACTGAATTCGTGACGCGCTATGCTGCATCTGACGCTTTTCCGCGTCCTGAAATCGGATTCGAGAACGATCGTAGTAAGTCAAGACACTTCTTTGGGTCGTCACGTCGAAATCGCTACATTAAGCGGAAAAGTTCAATTCTCTGTCAGGTATGTTAAAGTAACAGTCGCAAGGGCTTTAACTAGTCAATGTAGTATTGTGACAACTAAAATTGTGCCTGTGTTTCTTCAACTTTTCATAGTCTCGTGTAGTCACAACATGTCGACGTCAAACGATGACCAACTATCATCGCTAGAAACTCTACCAGTGGAATTGGTTCTAAAGATTCTTCGAATACATCACACTTCTTGAATTAGAAGACCTCCAATACAAGAATCTTCGCAGCCTGCTTCCCCTCTCTCGAGCTAGTAAGCGACTGTCTGAAATAGTGCTCGCAGTCATATGGAGGGAGGTCTGGATAATTTCTTATAGACCTGACAGCTTATACTTGATGATGGCTGCTAGAGGCATCGCACAATATGGTGTCGACGCCATTGGTGTCCTGAGAATTAGTGGGATGGACCATGTAACCGCCTTATAGCAAATTTGATAGGAACGTGTGTCAATATCACCACTCTTGACCTTAACGGCATAGTTTTTTTAGTGTGGGCGAATGGCTTGATCTATGCAAATATCGCTTACAAGACACGCTAGTGAGTTTGAAGCGTGACTTAAACATAAGACAGCTTCCAATCATACGAGCTGCCATGATTGTAACTGATGCAAGGGTCTGGCAAACTTTGGGGAGCTTCGACATGAGGGTTAATAACTGGTTGGGCGGAAAACGACTATATGTAAATACTCCACATCTATTATCCATGGTATCTGAACCTGACGCATGGAACGTAGCAAATAGTAAAATGTGGCGTATAGACCAATTCGAAGACGGCACTTCTGATAATGAAGTCGATGAGGATGGGGAACGATGACATGTTGATGATGTATGACTGAATTGTCATATTATGAATAAGTATAAATGATGGTGAGAATGAAAGAAACGATACAGCGAAGGTCAATAGACGATCGCAAATGTACTCCACATAGCGCGATTTTGAGGTTACCTCAGATGTTAACTGCTGGTGCAAAGTTTACAAACCAAGTGAGTGATGTTCTTCTTGACGTACGAATAACTTCGATAGTACTGCATGGTAAATATTTAAAAGATGACGACTCGTTCGTGTTGGAAAACCTCAAACATTCCATGTTTCCTCACTCTCTTCAAGATAAAAACTTGAATTACTCAAGACAACAAGATGACTCTAGAAAACTTCAAGGTCAAATACATCGAGAGATGCCATGCTCAAGAGATAGATCCAGTACAATCTATCTTGGCCGCTCTTGATACATGTACAGATCATATTTTGGATTTAACATCCCAAACACTTTCGACCAAGGTACGTGTCTTGAGACTGTTTGATGGAGACTCCGATATGTACATCACATTGGTTAGCTTTGAAATTAACTTTTCTTCCGTTATACAGGTTTGCGCTTCGTTGGCATTTGCACTCGCCGACGACAAGGAATTCACGAAATTGATCTTTCGTGATGCATACGTTGGAGATGAGGGTCAGTTTGGAAGGCTGGAACGTGCCGCCTATCAGTGTCAAATGTTGAACATCTCCATACTATAGGATGCGCACTTATTGCCAATGCGCTCAAGACGAACCTCACATGCGCCCATTTAGACTTGCGAGGCAACAACATTCGTAGTGATGGAGCCACCGCATTGGCGCAATTACTACGTGTGAATTCATGTATTACGGTGCTGCTGCTTGAATGGAATTCGATTGGTGTTTGGGAGAAGGGTGTGCTGGATCTTGCGGATGCGTTAGGACATAATGGCAGTCTGATTGAACTGGTACAGTTATAAAAATTGCCTTGATATCAAGTCCTTAAACTAATGCTTATGGTATTCCGTCAATCCTAGGATCTAAGGAACAACAAGATCAGCTCCATCGCCGGACAACACCTCGCCATATCCCTCAAACACAACACGAGTCTCGAGAAGCTGGATCTTCGATGGAATCACTTGGGTCTTATC
Organism: Synchytrium microbalum; assembly: GCF_006535985.1. Taxonomy (NCBI): domain Eukaryota; kingdom Fungi; phylum Chytridiomycota; class Chytridiomycetes; order Synchytriales; family Synchytriaceae; genus Synchytrium; species Synchytrium microbalum. The sequence goes on from NW_022158360.1 coordinate 419,544, forward strand.
GGTGGCCGAGCATTCGAAGATCTGTTTAAATGGAATCATGTAATCACGTCTCTAGATCTAGCAGGAAACGAAGTGCCGGAAGACCAACTCGGAGCAATGACAATAGCACTCGAACGAAATCTGCAGCAACGTCAACATGCAGTCCAAGAGCATTCGCACGCCTTGCATTTATCAAGCACCATTGACGCTATTGCTAAAGCCCATGAGGTCGCACTGCACCAGTTGACTGATAAACTCAATAACGTGGAAACGAAGTCACGTACTCTTAGTGAGGAGCTAGATCGTAAGGTATCGCAGCATCAGAGTACCGAAACGACGGTATCGAAACTGCAGGAAGAGATTGCATTACTGCATTCCAACCGGAAAGCAATGGAGGAAACACAGTTTAGAGAGAGGAAAGAGTACAAGGCACATGCTGAAGGTCTTGAGAGACATATATCAGGGTTGCAGAGTGAATTGGCGGGTGTCAAGCAAGACCGAATTAGGATGCATAGTGATTTGACTGGTAAAATATTGTCCTTGGAAGCTCTGGTAAAGTCTTTAGAAGTCAGCCAAGAGAATGGAAGGAGAGAAAAGATGGCGTTGCTGGAGGGTGTTGCCGCCGCGGAAGAGCGTGAGCAGAGGGCACATGCTAAAATGGATGGTATGACTTCCATGCCTCAGATTTTTTTTTTGCACTTTGGTTTTCCATAGTTGGCTCTGGCTCTTTCATCTACGATACTCATCCATTAACGACTCTTAATCAACCTCTTTAGAGAAAATACGAAAGCTAGAAGAGTCACAGACCCGAAAGATACGGCAGCTAGAACAAGTCATTGGTGAGGAGCAAGCCAAGTCTCAGCAGTTGCGAGCTGCTCAAGAAGCCGAACGATCTCAATATGAACAGGTTTGATGACTGTCAATTGCAACGAAACCTATCCATAGGATTTAACTTTCCGTTTTTTTTCCAGGACTTGGAAGTCTCAAGATCCAAATTAGTCGACCAAAAACGAACCTTCGAAGAACATTTCTCAAACACCGAATCCAGAATCCGAGCTACCGAAGCATCCCGTCGTGATGCTCTCGAACGAGACATTGAAGCCCTCCGCAATCAAGTCACAGCATTACAAGACGCATCGACCAACATCAAACACAAGCTCTCTGAACGAGACGCAGAACTATCAACATCCCAGCATTCACTCAAGCTCGTAGCAAGTGATTTGAGTATCACGAAAAGCAGTCTGGCGAGATCAGAGACTGAGGTTGAGGATTTGAGGGCCAAGTTGAGTGGGGCAGAGTCCAAGATGTCTGATTTGCAAGGGGTTGCTAAAGCTGCGGTGGAGAAGGCAAGACATGATGAAGAGGTGGCTAGACATGCTGAAGCCAGGTATCATGATATCAAGATTGTGTTGGACAAGAAGGAAGCGCTGCTTAAAGAGATTGAGCAGGATGAAAAGACGAGATGGGAGACTTTAACACGGGTGTTCAAGCCCCATCATTATACTACTGCTGCCTAGAGTAGTCCCATTTAGTTGATATTGTAGCTGGCAAAACATGTGACTATTCGTTGCCATTATAAATGTATTTTTGGTTGTGTGCGAATTTGAGATTATAATTACAAACGTATAGCTTTTATGGTTTTTGTTGAGTGCTTGCTTTACAAGAGAACCTTCCTTTGAAAATGAAAAACAAAACGACAGAGAAGAATTTACATCACGGGAGACCAAGCATTATCTACAAAGGTGAGTGATCGTGTATCGTGGTAATATGCATTGCTATTTTATGAGAAGAGGGATGTGTTCAAAATGGCATTTATCGTGGCACAGATTGTGTAAATGGGCTTGCAGGTATCTCTTTAGGCCTACTCTTCCCAAATACATTCCAGAATCTCAAAGTCTCGTCACCAGCACCTGTTACTATATTCTGGCCGTCCGGCGATGTGGCCAAATACAAGACTCGATATGTGTGTCCAGTTAATGTTGCTACAGGTGTCATCGTTGGATACTTCCATATGACGACTTGATGCTGTGAGTAGCCATGTGTTGAGACGATTTCGTTCGAGTTTTTCGACCAAGCCAGGTTACAAACTTGGGAGCCAGTATCGATTGAATTGAGCGATGTGAAGTTGAGTGTGCTCTGGAAGCGTATTTTTCGATCTGCTGTTCCACCGCCTGATGCAAGTAGTCCGTGCTATAGAGAGAAGAAGGGTGGATAAGACATTTGTATCGCACAAAGCATACGCAAAATGGGGATTCCTCAATGCTACAACCCCTTCTCTTCAGAAACTGTTGAATGTACTTACTTGATGAGGAGACCACGCAATAGCCTTGACAGCAGCGATATGTTCCGAGAATTTATGTAATGGCGTAGTAGATCGACAATCCCAGATCATGAGCTTATTGTCGTTTCCACCACTAGCCAGCTGTGTATCTTCGTAATTCCATTTCAGGCCACAGACTTCCTGTTTATGAGCATTCATGGTGGTGGCAGTTCTGGCTGTATCTCGAGTATCGAAATGGTATATACAGCGATCACGACCACCGGATGTGAGACTAGCACCTCTCCAAGCCATTGTTCCCACTCGATTGTGATGACGCGTCGATTCGTGGATTTTTTTGCATCGAGAAGCATCCCATAGTTGGACTAGGCCTCTATTCGTACCAACAGCTATAGATGTACCTTTGGGAGACCATGCTACAGATGTGACTGTATCAGATGGTCCCAAGTCACATAGTTTGGTGACTTTGGATGTTGATGAATTCCACAGATACACGCAAGTGCCGAGTCCTACACCTAGTATGTTGGTGGATGACCAGTCCACCAGGTTCAAATAAAAGTCGTCTTGCAGTTCGGGAGCATCTAGTACTTTATACGGTGTCTTTGCTACTAGTCGTGGTGGTTTACGTGGAGTTGTCAATATCCGTTGTACTTCCATAGACATTGACGGGGTGGCAGTATATTTGTCTGATATAGTTGAATCAGGTAGTAGTGGTATATTGGAGTATAGACCGTTGTTCCGTGGTGATGAAAACCGTAATAGTGTGGTTGGTGTTGAGCGAGTTGGAGTCGTCGATCCAGGAAACAGGGAAGCCCTCAGCAAGTTGTCGTATACATCTTCTGGCGAGTCTAAATATGTGGTTTTAAAGGAAAAGGGGGGGTGAGCTGGCAATTGTCAAACCCCAAAAAGAGGAATGCGAGTGACTGTCGCCCAACAAGTCAGTATAGCCAACAGTACCTTCTGGTTTCCTCTTGCTTCCACGACTAGGAGTGGATGGTGCCTTGTACAGTTCATACTTGGCGCCCAAATCCTCACCAAAAGCTCTATCAGGTATAAACCTAAATGTGCGTTGATGTTGGGTCAGTTCGTGTCCAAGCTACTAGAAAAATGCGGATCCAAAGAGCGATATAAATTAGTACCTGTCATCTGGCGTTCCCTCGTAGCGAATTCTCTTCTTCCTGGGCGTCGCAGGTGACGAGAAGTCCTCATGCTGATTTGTTCAAAACGTTGGATTTTTGTGAGTGGAATGCTGAGAGGGAAACAGAAAGATGGGATGCGAAGAAGCTGGAAATCGGAATAGGACTTACTCTCTTTGGATGCTCAGTATGCTCCATATCCTGGCCTCTTTCACGCTCTTCCAATGAGGTCTACAAAATATTACTAGAGAATATGGCAATTGTGACATTTGATGTATTTGATCTAGATCGCATTTACATTTTTTATAACATGGATCTATACTACAATTACTCAAGAGGATGGATTGTACATCATCCAAGTGCAGATCTATTGCCGGTGACATGTTGATGTGGTTTTTGGCAACAGAGTGCATTTCCTGGGCGTTTTTGGCTGTTCAAACGAGAGATCAAGGACATCAATATTACCAGAATAACTCTTTTGATTTAATAGGATTTCAAAATTTATAAGCTAGTTGGTGAGGTGTGTTTATGTGCCGTCCGCCTTCGCACTTCGATTGGAACGTTTTACGTACAAGTACCGACCGCATCTTCACTGCCAGGATAATTGTGGAACATTGAATCAGATGAAGTTTGAATTCTGCTTGGGACGGACGAATAACCACTCACACACATACCGAAAGGAGAACCCTCCACAAGAGAAGAGAACTCACCACCCGGCGAGCGAGTATCCAGTCATTCAGAATAAAGTTGCGGAGCAACAACGTTGGATTTAGCGTTATACATGCTTGGGCACCGGATGGAACCACATTAGACACCGGAATCCAAACACACCAAAGTGTCCTTGCCACATAATTTCTGCAGACTTTCAACGGTGCCGGGATAGCATCTTGCTTTCTTGCGGATTGTCTAATTGCCAAATATAAAATTAGATGAACGTGAATGCTAATGTGAAAGATGACTATTAAGGCTATTCACATACCGACAGGAGAGGCTAGCAAAAAGTTCCACAAAAGAGATGCCTCACGATGAGGTGAGCGCGAACTCAGTCATTCAGAATCGAAATGCAATGGCAAAGACATTGGATGGGTAGCCCGCAGCCGGACTCATGCACATTGGACACTGGACTAGAAACCCACCAATCTGGTCTTTGCCATGTGATACTGGCTGACATTGGATCTTGTTCGCACGGCTTTTAAATTGACATGTTCTTGCTAAACATCCTCGTTTAGTCATGGACGCTGATGATCAGCTGAGCGACGAAAACAAGTGTGTACTTTACGTCGGAATCCAAGTGACCACCGGCATATGTTGGAACTAGCGGAAACGCTACATCTGGTAAGTGGACCCGATTAGCGCGAAGGGTTCCATCAAACAAAAAGGACCATTCGTCGTGGAAAGGCTCATACGCGGGTCTTAAGTACTCAATCATCTTTTCATAAAGACCCACGTCCAGAATTCCAATAACCTCGGGGTCCGACATGCCGCAAACCTGCCAATGTGCATGGTCTATGAGGTAGCAACGATACAGCAGCCGAATCAGGTGCTTTCGCGGACAGGCGAACTGTCAGAGAGCATATTGTTTCCTTCTAGCCATTGAAGCACATCACTACGACTCCCGTATTTCAGTACCGGCATTGGATTATGGCTATACATAGCAATGTGAGCCATCAGCTCGACAGGAAGCGTCATTTCTGAAACAGAAACCAGAAATATAGAGGGCGTTTGCCGGAATGAAATATGCTTGACTCTTCAGAGGCGACATACCAGGAACGGCACTGTGAGGACATTGAATGAAAGACCCACTGATATCCAATGGGGCTTTTCTTAGCAAGTGCAACGCGACCTTTATGTTTTGACAGAGTTCCACAATTGTTCTCAATGAGTCCAATTAAGAAAATAAATCCAGGGGTGCGTTTACAAAGCGTGCAAATGAATAGTATGATGGCCACTAACGCACTGGGTTGGGCATCAAATCAATGGATGCTTGGTGTTGTTGCCATTAGTGTGAAAACATTGACAAGAGATAGGAGAGGGGTCGCAATGATTGATTTCAAGTACTCCTTCCACAACAGCTCACTCCTGCGATAGCATTGAGTACTGGTGTTACACCTTCCACGAAGTCATTCTAGTCACTCTTTCCGCAACAGCTCCTCTCACAAAAAGTTGCCATTTTCCAATGATACGATTTGTTTACATCCCAAACTTGCGCTCGGTGAATGTATTAGTATTACTTTGACGATTGCCGCCTTGGTATAAAAGGTGTAAACAGATACGTGACCATTCGTCCAGTGAGGAATCGTAAAAAGCAGAGCACGATCCAACATAATCCGTTTGAGCGTTGAGAATACAGGGAGATAAAGCAAAGAATTGTAGTGAATAGAATTACTTACGACGTGTAAAATACCAAGGTTCGTAGTTGAACTGACATCCTGCGTCGAGTTGCGTCTTTGATATGAATTGACCTTTATAAGTCTTTCGCCCATATCGTTCCCTTGCATCCCAAGTCATAACACAACGAGGATGCCTTTATAACAAAGATACCCACGAGACTGACGATACAGGCATCTTCCTCCTCGAATTCGACTTGTAATCGTGTCGGCACTGGTCGGTGATATTAAAACCCTTTAATCTGTCAGGTAGGGAGAACATAGTTGATGCGACTGTTGAAAGAATCATAAATGTACGGAATTACATAGATATTGACCATTCCCGCCTATATCACTTATGGATGATGATTGTTTTGGCTGTTTGGAGTTTTGCAGGATTAAATTAGCTCAAGTACATGGCATGATATGGATGGCTTTCAATAAGCAAATAGGCGTATCGCATAATCAGTTGACGTGTACATGCTTGAATACTTGCATCACCGTCATACTTGACTCTCTCATCAAAAGTATTCGCCTTCCTCCAACCTCGTGCGAATTTAGTTATTTTTATCGAAACAAGAGTCACAGGGTAAGTGAGTTACGCTCTTCCACAGCTTCCGTTGAGTCGCCATTGTGTCGAAAATCAAGAAAACATCAAAGGCTGTTGTGCGCCTTTCGGACTTAAGTCGACATCGTTCGCACAAATTCGAGTTCCAACCCCTTATATAAGAATCGGCTGCACCAGAAAGATAATTTACTCAAACATCTCTACTTTCTCCTCTACTTTATACAGAATATCCGTGCCCAAGCTATGAAAAAAAAATATGTGCTACGATATACATCTACTCTAAAATTCACACCCCTCACTCATCCTCATCAGACGACACCAAATCAATCACCAACGCAGCTTTCGCTGCTTTTCCAACCAGCGATTTAGGCGGCTGTTGACTAGTTTGCAATGGACTTGTTTGCGAATGAGCAGCATCCTGTTGTGCAGCTCGTTGTTGCGGTTGTATGATAGGTCCATTACTGCTACTGCCACTACCCCCATTCACAGGAGCCTGCATCCTACTACTACCACGGAAAGGAGAATCAGCACTCCCGCCACCACCTACATCAGGACCAGGTCCTGCTATCCTCGGTCCAGGTATAACAACAATCCCTCCCATCCGTCCATTCACACCAGGTTGAGGCATGACCGGATTGGATGACGAAGCCAATGACGAGAGGAAACTGAATCGTGATTCTGGCGATGTGATCATTACTCCATCTGGTTGTGTCGGTGTTATTGTTGTGTTGACACCCGTACTACCTGTGTTCCTAAGACCATGATTATACACTGCGGTTGCAGGTTCGATACGTCGTAGTGATGATGCTGGTGGTTGTGGCGTTCGTATACTAGATGGCTGCTGACTTATTTTGGGCGGTGGTTGCGATGGTCGTCTAGCAGGTTGATTTAAAATTGTCATAGAGGGCTGACTACCATTATTTACAACTGCGAAATGCGGTGCTGTTGGATGATTAACAATCATCGTAGTTGGGGGTTTGACTGCTGTAGGTGGTGGTGCATGTGTTTGGTTTCTGTCAGTCATCGTAACTGGTGGATTGACAGCCGTAGGTGGTGGCGCAACCGTACCACTACTGGCAGCATTACTACTAACACCAGGACTTGCAGTCCTACGATAATTTGGGTCCACAGGCCCATTCACACCGGGTATATTTTGCAACGACCGAACCGGAGCAGCAACAGGTGGATAAGCCCATCCAACAGGCATAGGAGCAACCAATGGACTAGTTTGCAGTGAATTTATGTGGGAGTTACTCCCACTTGGAATACTGGCGATATTTGTATTGAGCCGTCCCGGAACTATATTTGGACTTGCATGATTTGGGGGTATAGATGGTGCTGCTGGTGACGGTGGCAGAGAAGATGATGAAGAGAAAGCCTGTAACTCAGCAACTCTAACCTGATATAAAAACCAATGTGAGATGTGACTATCAAGACAACACTGGCTAACAAAAAAGATTCAGACGAAATTAATTACCTTCATCAATTTCTTAAGTTCAGCAGCAGTCAGCGTCCCATTCGTCATCTGTGCATGGTAATCGGCCAGCTCTTCTCGTGATAAAGATTGAAGCATCGTGGCAAGTTCTATGCAAAACAAACGAAACAAACAAGGTGAGATTTCATCAGCAACCAGCAAAACACCACTGAACACACATAATAGTTTGTATATTCAGACACAAATTCATATTCATATTTCACAACTTTCTTAACATACCTGGTGCTACAGTAGGTGGAGACGAGTGTCCGTTCGGCTTTCCATTTCGTTTAAGTTGCTCTACTTTATTATTCTGAGGAGCCTTGCCCTTTTTAGTAGCAGCAGAGGGTCCAGGCTGTGCTTGCATTTGCTGTAATACTGGAGACGGATATGCTCTGGTTGGTGGAGGAGCCATAGTACTAGCTCTACCTAGGTCAGTCTGTCTAGCATTATTCATAAAGTCTGCCTGATATTGCCTTCCAGCTGCATCATTCCAACGTGATGGTAATGGTAGAGTTGCTCTTCCAGATGCTGCTACTACTGGCAGTGGCATATTCTGAAGTGGTGTAGCTTTCGGTTTCTTTATAGTGGCCTTACGTTCTACTGGTGGTACTGCTACACCTCTTAAGCCTGCTTGACTAGCATTATCTACATACATATTTACACGCGGCAGTGCTTCTGGAGCAGTTATCTCATCAGAGAATATGATGTATTGCCCCCGATCATATTGCTGCTGTTCATTTTGCTGTTGTCTAGCCAATTCCTGTTTTACCAGTTTCGACTTTTTCTTGTTCTTCTTCAAACTATGTTCGAAATCGTCCTCGTCGTCTTCATCATGATGATCAAACTCTGCTGCAGCATCAGACTGGGGACTTGCAACTCCAGCAAAATCCTCATCATCAGCAGCCGTACGACCAAACCCAGCCTTTCGTTTACGACCAGCAGCAGGTGACGAGTCGAGTTCGTTCGATTCAGTATACGATATGGGTTTTACAGCTACACGACGTTTCAATCGACGACTTCGTTTGCTAGCACCACCCGATCCATCATCCATATCATCATCGGGTACATAATCCATCTCGTTTGGATCAGTACTGTCGTTTTTGTACTCTAAATCTACGACTTCTGACGAGTTGCGTCCCGTTTCATCACGCTGGCCCTGCAAGACACGATCCCAAAATGCCGGATCGGGATTCGTATCAATTATTTCACCATTAGGTGCAGCAGCAGCTAAATCTTCATCTACAATGGGATCTAATGTCCATACTTTGGCGAACGAGAAGGCATTATTTTGGTTGAGTTCCTTTTCTGGATCTTCTTTACGATTGCGTAATTCTTCGAGAAAGAATTCCCGATGGAGAAGCTTGTCGACAGCAGCATCATCGTATATGGCAGTGTTTTCGTTGACGTTTTCATTCTCACTAAACAAGGCTTCAGCGCCAAATCTGATGATGCCTGATATTGCGTCCTTGCTTAGTTTCTCCTTTTCCATTGACTCGACAATGACTTCGTCCAGGACCATTTTACGTTTACAGACTTGTACGATTCGTTCTATGAGAAAGGAGAAGACTGAGGTTAAGAGCATTCTCGAACTCGTCTTATACGATGACGCCCGAATGGGCTCTTTGCTCACCTTCCACACATCCAGCTGTAAACAGCTTGTAAACAAATACAGGCTTGGTTTGTCCAATACGATGAGATCGTGCCATGGCTTGCAGATCACAATGTGGATTCCAATCAGCTAATAAAAAGGAGATGAACATGTTCAAATGAGCATCCTTGACTAAGACAATGCAATTTTTTGTTTTGGTTATGTTTTGGTTACCATCGTAAAGAATGACTGTATCAGCACCAGTCAAATTCACACCGACACCTCCAGCACGAGTAGTAAGCAAGAATGCAAACTGATCAGACTGAGGATCATTGAAATCATCAATGAGTCTCTGGCGTGAAGATACTACAGTTGTACCATCCTAGTTCAAAAAAAGTTAACACGTGAGAAAACCCTCCTGTTGACTGAGGCACACTCTTCTCAAGTGTCTTCACGTACCATACGCCCATACAGATACCCCTCCCCAATCAGAAAAGTCTCAATCTCATCCAACGCCATTCGAAATTGACTAAAGATCAACACTCGATGACCTTCCTTTCTCAACACTCGCAACACTTTTTGCAAGAGGACGAGTTTACCAGATGCCATTACGTGTCGCCTATGAGCTTCGGCAGGATTCGTATCTCTGAGATCGTTTTCATCGGGTGGTGCATTGAGGAGGTATGGATGAGCTACTACTTTACGTAGTTGCATCAGGATGTTTTGCAAGGATCCAGCCTTTAGTTTGGACTCCATGCCACGTAAACTTCCGTAGCTGTTGGTGAGGACGGCCTTGTATAAGACTTTTTGCTCACGGCTCATACCAACAGGTACAAACATTTCAATCTGACAAGGGAAAAAAATATACAGATGGTCCCGAAGACACAAGCAACGTGATGTTCAATACCTTTGGTGGCAAATCCTTTAATACAACATCCTTGGTTCGTCTCAAAAAGTATGGCTTCAAATCCTAAAGTACCGAAAAAAGTATAAGTGTGTCGTTCAGTGTTCCATTAACCTATCGTTCCCTGATACTCACATCATGTAATTGAGTAACAACATCAGGAGTCAGATCCAAATACTCCTTTTCCCATATAGTATCTGCTCTTTCACCAACTGGAAACTTGATTGGGTCAAGGAAACTCATAAGAGTATACAGTTCCTTTAAATTGTTTTGAAGCGGTGTACCAGTCATCAATATACGATGCTTTGACTGAATACTATCAGTCAATCGGGAAAATCCCTTACTTTCGTCGTTCTTGATTCGATGACCTTCGTCAGCGACAACTACTTCCCATTTGATTGAAGCGAATTTGTTGGCATCTCGTAAGATGGATTCGTAGCTGGTGAGGACTACATGACAGCAGATGTTCTTAGCTTTCAGTGAACCACCGAATATTTCGTATTGGGCTATTAGTTTGCGGGTTGGTTCGTCTCCTGCATACATGGTCACGTCAAGGCGTGGGGCCCATTCTTTAAGCTCACGTTGCCAATGACCCAGAGTTGAGGATGGGACCACAATCAAGAATGGAAACTTTTTGAATTCGTTCTCCAAGATGCTCAAGCATGTCACTAAGTTAGAGGAGCAGGAACGTGAGGTTGCTTCGGTTTGAGCAAAAAGAATGTCGGTTGGTCAAATGACAGTATGCAATCTCGAAACGAAGACTAAGAAGCTACTCACAGACTTGAACTGTCTTTCCCAATCCCATCTCATCAGCAATAATACTCGATCTGTTGTGCCACCAGTTATACAAAAGCCAACTGGGAAGAAAATGTGGTTAAACCTTTCCTATCTCTCCGGATTCCTTCCACATAACATCTTACTTGACACCCTCAATCTGATAATCCTTCAAAGGGTTTCCAATGTACTCAGGAGTCGCTTCGATTGGATGGAAGCTCTGTCTGGGCAATAGACGTTGTTTCGCAAGATAGTGCAGTGCTTCACCAGGTATCTTCTGTCGACGAATCCAACTATCCGAGTGTAAAAAGGACACAAATAGTTGTAAAGCTTGCCAATGCAAACCAAATCACCAAAGTATCTTACTTCCTGTATGCATCCCTGAGATTCCTGTTTAGTTTTGGATCCGTCGTCTTCAGATCAGTCCAGTAATTCTCTACAGAGGTATTTATATCTGAATACGCCCGAAGACCAGAGGCACCTGACCAAACCACCTTCATAGATTCTACATATGGCAGTGCGTTCGCGGCTTGACCAGTTGGCAGAGCCAGTGCCTGATGAACACTATACCCTTTTGCGAATGTCACATCTACGACTCTATCTATAAACAACCATTCTTGTGGTATGGGAATATCACCTGGTATTGGATGTTTTTGGATTTGGTGCCTCGGCAGATTTGACTTTGAGGCTGCAGATTCAGCTTCTTGTATGGCGATTTGACGATGGAAGGCGAGTAATTTTCTATCCGCTACCTTCTTGATCCATTTTTCAGGGAGCCATGTGGCAAATCGCCACGGAAATCCTTCAAACTTACAATAATATTCACGGGTTGATTGTGGAGTATTCAAAGTGGCCTTTGATTGTAGAGCATCTACAGTAGCTTTCTTTGAGGATGATGCGGTAGCAGAGGCTGAGTTCTGATCAACAATCGTCACATCATCGTCTCCTACGATACCAGCCTTTCCATCCTCCTTTACAACCTCATCTTCTTCATCACTTATGTCGTCGACCTTGACTGGTGAGGTTACTACGTCTCGGTAAGTATATACAGTTTCGATGACAACGTCGTATTCCAGGCACTCGTGACATTTATGACCACGTTTCATCTTGCCAAGTGTCTTTACAGCACGTTCATCGTTCGGCCATATTGCTTGTAATAGACACGATGAGTGGAAGGTAGATACACATCGTTCACAGCGAAGGAATAAGGTATCGGAATCGTTTGGTAGTTCGCTACCTAGCAATTTTACGGCTTTTGATGGAGGGTCTACTCGATCACATAGTTCACAGAGTACTATACCCTTTTTGGTACATTGTTGACAAGTATAATTTGGAGGTTTGGTTGATTTGCTTCGCTTAGACTTTGTGATGCAGTTTTCGTGCATAGATGCTGTACACGTGTTGCAAGGCCAGAGTGGTCCAGGATCTGCTTCTAGATCAGCATCACGTTTACTTGGACGATAGGTATAGTCTGGACCTATAGGTAAAGATGTTTTAGAGGTTTTGGATTGAGGCAAAGGGGAGCGTTTTTCACTAGTGCATACCACACTTTGAGCAAAACTTGTAATGTAGCTTTGGATCTAGCATGGCACGTGTCCTGACATCGACATCGTCCATTTCAATGTCAGATGAGCCTTCGAGTATGGGCGAAGCTCGATCATCGTCATTGTCACTATAGTTGGAACCGTCATCGGATTGTTGGTATGATTCCGAAGAGGGGTTTTCGTGGTCCATTTTTGCCGTCAGCATACTCGGATTGAGATGGACACTTTAAATGGATGGACGTTCATAGAAGATAAACACGACCAGTCCTCCAAGGGGTAAGAAAAAAGTGGCGATCAAATGTTGGTCGAGGGAAGGACTGGAACCGGAAGAAGGATGGTAAATCTAGATTAGAATGGCTGATCTAGGTAGAAATAGAATGGGCAACTGTGTCCATTCCAAGTTCACGTTTACATTCGACATAGAGGAATCAACCAAACATATGTTGACATCTAGACCAGTTCAGTTTCGACTGACTCACCTGATAGACTATAATAGGATGAGTATGGTGAGCTTGTAGCGAGTTGAATCAGCTAATGCACACTATATCACGGGCTCTCGTCGTGGCAGAGCATCGTTTGAACTTCGCATTCTTGGGTGACTTGGTGATTGAAGGCAAAGAAAGCAGTCTTGACAGGCAGGCCTTTAGTGCCAAAACACAACATTTAAGATGAGGAAACGCGTTATATTGACTCAAATACGCGTAAAATATGACTACAGCCATCCAGTTGATGTATTCTCTGCTACAAAGGGAATCAAACTTTCAAAAAAACGGCTGATCTGACGAAATCAGAGCCCAAATGCTTTCGTGGTGGCGAAAGAGGAAGGCAAGTACATGCTGTTGTGCTTATTGTCCTAGGTCCTTATTAACCATCATACCTTACCCTTCTTAGGATGATTACGAGGAGAGGTTGGTGGAATACGATGAATCGATTCGCAGATGCGAGATAGGTCTATCTGCCATGAGACTACGCGAACGACAGACACTATACTCATGGTAATCTATACATAGTCATACTCTCAATGATCACGTTTGTTTGTCTCATGATTCTGAAATCCAAACTCTACATACTAGGCTCTACTATTCTCTTCCCTCCTACCTGGTCGTCTTGTTGGTCTACTTCAAATTCATGCATCCGGAACAAGATCCTTGGGAAACTTGGCTCCTCAAGTCGGCCCCTGTCTTGGTTGGTCCACTCGTGTATGTGTTGTAGACTGTTGATTGATATATTGTCGACTTACACCTACACCATTACAGGATCTACTTTGTGAGGAAGCTGATTTCATTCTCATTCTCTCGTTATCGTGGATATGAAGGTACATCTTGTAGTTCGCTTCGCAAAAAACGAGGCTAACATCGCAACATAGAAATGCGACTCGAGAATCTCAAGACACGACAGAAAGCTACGGTAAGAGCTACAGCGCATAACCTTCAAGTTTGCATATGTCTAAATATTTTCAAAATAGGTCGAGGAATTGTAAGCACCTGCAAGGATACTACAAGCCTTGGATGTTTGAACGGTAACATCATTGAATTGCATACAACAGGAAGAAGAAGACCAAGTTCTATGCCACAAAGGAGCTGATAGAGAGGTAGAAACAAATTTATATTCGTGTTACCAATGAGTCATACATCGATGATTCTAATAGTTGGGGTTTCTGCTTTTAGATACGAGACACCAGTAAAGTCAAAAGACCAGGCCGTATGTGTGCTTCAAATGTGTTTCTTACCTGGCCATTCTCTCATTCGGCACTATCAATCAAATAGCAGATGAAGAACGGAGGTCAAGCTCGCCCAGCTGGTAACCAACCACCTCCTTCGTAAATTTGAATTGGCTTTTTTTGCTCACACCAACTTCTGCATTACAGGACCTATGCCTCTCAACGCACCAGGAAATCCTTCTTCTCTTCCCAATAATCCAGCTGGATTGACGAAAAAGAATCCATATACTCGCGACACAACGCATGTCGATGGTTCTCGACCACCACAACCATCAGCAGCAACACCTTTTTCACGACCACCACAACCACCACCATCAATATCACAAATAGAAGCATCTTCAATGCCAGGATCTTCTCCTTTGATGCCACAAACCTCAATACAATCGGTTCAGCAAGGTAAGTGACAACCAATCTCGAAGGGGTTTGCCAGTACTCATTTTTTGGCTGACCTCTTTTAGAGCCATTCGTTTATCAAACAATGCCAATAATACCGCAACAACCCATGCAACGAAACTGGTATGACAAGATTGTCGATGCGATTGTTGGTGACATGGACAGTCCAAACAGTCGATATGCTCTGATATGTCGGTACTGCTTTACGCATAATGGGCTGGTATTGCCTGAGGAGTACTCTAACATCAGTATGTGTGCATGTGTGCAAGAACAAATTGAAATTGCGTTTCGTGACCATCCATGAATCGACATTAAGACTTTTTTTCGCTTTTGAACCTTCTGATAGAATTCAAGTGTATGAGTTGTGGAGGCTTGAATCAACACGTACCCACCACCACATCAACTGCAAGCAATCCAAACGAATCAAGAACACCACCACTACCATCCCTTCATTCTACATTGTCCTCAGAGGATTTATCCAGGTCTGCAGAGAGTTTACAATTACCGATAGTTGAATCTCATCCAGGTGCAGTCGCCTCTACAGAAGGAGAAGAAGCTGTCAAGAAAAAGGCCAAGAAGAAGAAAAAGAAGGGGCATGATGAGGACGTTGCTCTGTCTGGTGATGAAGCATCTGTAGCTGAATGAAAACAAGGAAATGGGGTTTTGCGTTGTTTAAACTATGTCTGTACTTTTGCATTTTCATATACACTCTGTTATTTGCAAAGACAATGCGATCGCGTTACATCAAGTTGCTTCGATTCGTTTGTATTCTGACAATGTTGATTCGAGCACACGGATCGAGTTCACTCCATACTGTGGAATACGCCTTTGACTTACCATAGAAGCGAGCGAGTTGGGTGAACTCTTATAGGAGGAGACAGTGACTTCCTGCAATCCACGAGGTAGGAGGATTTCAGCCATCGCCTTGTTGGTGACTGCCAACGAGACCAAATTATTTGGCGTCGTCCTGTAGATGCCAAAGACGTTGGTCTGCTTGTATATATAATCAGCAATCTTGAGGGTTATTTCTACTGGTAGACCTGTCAATAAGGCGTCATGCATCAGTTGAAGTTCAGTTGATGTTGCCATGATCTTGTAGCCTAGATTAGTTTGGCAATGTTAATTACATATAAATACGATGAAATGCATTTAAAAGCGAAGACGTATGCGAGGAGTTGATGCCTTCTCCTCTTGGACTCACCTCAAGCTGCTTGCACGTAATGGATCCTGTTGATGTCTGGATTTGCGAATACTATACAAGCAGATAAGCAATTAATCGCCCAAACTATTTATAGTGCCACCCGCTATGATAATATGGTTGCTGGACGGCCTGTACGATTATCGTGACGAAGCTACAAGCACGATGAGTTTATCAGGACCAGAACTTGCCTACAAGAAACCAGTTCAAATGGAAATCCATTCCATTTCATTAACTGCTATCTCTTTGTAAGGCTAAACTATAGAAAATTCCAAACCTATTCAAGTCGAATCATTTGCTTCAACAACGTGTTGTGATTCCTCATAACCGTTTTTCCAACGATAGTTCAACTCAATAGTTATAAATCTTCTTCATCCAGATCTAGTCTCTCCCCCAAACCACCTCGTTCTTCGTATCCCAAGCTTCTGATTGAGAGAAGATTTCGAGATCTTCACGAGTCATGATATATAAGTGACGAGGGAACTCATCTATGATAAGATCCTCGATTCTGACCAACTTCATTCTATTCCTTTTCGGTACTTGACCATCAGTATTAGACTCTCGACCTAGACGTGGAAGAATGAGGTCCTTCACATCTTCCAACGTCACATCATCGTCAACTGTTATTTCAAGTTCTTCTAGTTTGGAAAGAGATGGGAGACACATTGCTTTCATCATTTCTGCGTCTACGGCATTCCACCACATTGCAAGCCTTTTCAATTGAGGATACGATTCCACAATCAATCGGAGAGTGCTATTAGGGAAGAGCGTGGTCGATTCCAGGCACGTCAGTGCAGGCAGCCCCGGGAGGCAAGTTTCTAGCACATCAGGCCTCCAACGTCGAGCAAAGAGCCTGTCGATTATGGAGGGGTTGATACTTTGGCCGGCAGTCTGGCTACCGTCCCATTGATCTAAGTCAAGGTCGACGGCTTTTAGTGTTGGATGCTGCACTATTTTATGTAGAGTGGCTAGTCCCATACGAACTAATTCTATCTTGAACGTTTGAAGGGACGGGCAGCCGTTTAGCAACAGCTCTACTATATCCTCGTTTAAATAACCCCCCTTTTCCAGGCAAAGCTCCTTCAGCCTATCTAGTTTACGGGTAATGGTCTTGGAGAATGTGAATCGCCATCTCTCTGCCCTCAAGACTTCCAGCTGTGGAAACGAGGTTGCCCATGTGTCCCACATCTCGTTCGTAAGAGTGAATCCAAACAGAGATAAATCCCTGAGCTTATGGTATGACAAGAGGTGGTTGCTATCTATATAACGATTTACATGGAGCCTTTCAATGTTCGGCAAACTACCCAGTTTTAGCATTCGATTCAGATGGTCGCCGAGCCTATGCGTTTTATACTCGATTGTGCAGTCTTTTAGGCAATTCCAGACTAGCCCGGTAGTCTTTACCAATGCCTCTTCAATTCGGTCGAATTCCATGACTTCGAGGTTGAGATGGACACACTCTAACCTAGTATTTACTGCAGACAAGAGATCCATCCACATCCTTTCAGACAGCGTCACGGAAAGGAGATGGAGGGTCCTTATATTGATACAAGACACCATAAAGTCGACGGCGGCGCTTTCTTCGATGTATCTAAATCCATCGTCAATCCGAAGGACACGAATGGCGTTTACACGGTATGGAGGAATACGCCGTGCGTTTATCATCGAAGCGAGTGACTTGGGCTTCACTCCGTTATTATACGTGGTGAGGCAAGTGACTTCCTGCCAGACGAGAGGAAGTAACACTTTCGCAAACCGCCTGCAGGTGCGAGATAATGGGACCAACATTTTTGGTGCTCGATCCAGACTACCAAAGCGGGCCGTACTCTTGCCTATATAATCAGCAATACGCAACACTATCTCTACTGGCAGCCCCGTCAATGATGCGTCCAGCATCAGTTGAAGTTCATCGGCGATTGATATCGACATGTTTTTTGAGCTTAGATTGCGTTTTCAATATTAATATGGCCACAACGAGGATGCGACGATGAATACAAATGTAGAGATCTTCTGCATGCCCCTCCAGAATTACCTCAAACTTTCTGCAAGCTGTGAATAGGGTTAAACGTCTCGACTTGCTACGTGAATACGATAGAAGCCAGATGAGCGACGAGTAGTGGAAGGTATATATATACAGTGACCTCCTATGATAATTTGATAGATGCCTGGCCTTGGCAGTTGTCTCAATGGGAAGCAACACGGGGTGATTTGAACATTTCGCGAAGTAAAGCCGGAATTGTTGTAATCACGTTTTATTATTGCTTGAATTTAAGTTTATATGTTATATGTTATTAGGTATGCATCCTCCAGACCCACATCCCCCGGGACATCCCAAACTTCTATTCATCGTACCATGATCCAGGCCGTCTCCATAACTTATCATTTGTGATGACTATTCCATCCTTCAGGTTGAAGCAAGATTTCAAACAGTTCTGGCTTCTTCACGGATAGTTGGCGAGTTATACGATTTACGGTTACCCCATCCACACGTAAAGATTTGAGACAGGCCACACTCTCGTTATGATTGTCATTATCAATACGGAATATGCGAGGTAAGATGAGCTTTCCAATTTTGCTCTCGTATCTACGATAAGGTCCAGCTCTACCAAGTTGGGAAGGTTTGAGAGACAGAGGACTGCTATCATATCATTGTTTATGAAGTAGTCATATTCTGTCAAGTGCAACGTGTTCAAGAGGGGGCAAGATGCAACCAGCAATTTCAGAGTATTGACTGAAAAGGGCTGTCGTGCCCATTTTCAATGATGTCAATGCAGAGAGCCATGGCAAGCATCCTTCTAAATATGTTATTTTAGAACCATGACCCGAAGCCAACCTGTGATAGATTTGACACCCTTATACTTTGCAGCTTTCGTTCCTCCCAATATAGTACTTCAATGAATACCTTCATCAGAGTTGGATGGTGGAAGCAAGTAAAAACGAAGCTAGTCCAATTTTGTCCTAACCATATGGAAGGAGCCAAAGTTCGTTTACACAGAACACCATGTGTATTCGGGATTGGCCCAGAGATTATACGGTGGTGCTGCAACGGGATATTGTACTGTAAAGCTGGATGTTAATAATGTTTCAGAACCAATGGAGCTGTAAATTTCGACACGATTGGATTTGCTCTACTCTGCTCTAGCTGCTTCTCAAGCCGTTTCGAATTCAAGAACACACCCAAATGGTGATCACTTGAAGGAGTGGTGGATCACGAAGTACTAGTGTCGATTTGTAGTATACTGGGTAATCTCGGTCAAGTTTTTGTGATATGTATTTCTGCCTATTGGACGACGGAAGCTCGTCCCTTGCACGTCGTGTTCATGCCCTACATACGTGTAAAAGGAATCGTCACGTCTTGGCTTCTAATGGGAGTGAGAAGCTTTGGAGATTCAAATTGGCGCTGAGGGGTAAGCATTAGCACAAATGCGGTGTTTTTTTGCTCATTTGTACATAATCAGGTTAACAATCACTTCCAACACGTCGAAAACACCCATCCTTCACTACCTCTTTCGCGATACCCAAAAAAGTTAAGACTATAAGGGATTCACCACGTCGCACACTAAATTATCCAAACAAGATGCACTATTTCTCATATAGACATTGAATTGCGTGCGAAAGTATGCTATTAATGTATTGGGTGTGTTATGAATACCTTGGGTGAAGGCCCTCCCAAGAGGCAGTTACAATGGGACGAGACTATGTAATAAAGCATCCATTCCAACCAGCCAATGGATTTCAAGTCGAGTGCTGTTGATGTGGAGCACTTAGCGGTGCAGCCGCCACACTTGGAGGATTCATCATCAAGTGCTTTAAGGCCTCATACTATACAAGAGGCAAACAAAAAGGGGTTAGTCAACCAATCGGTAATCCAAAACAGCCTCGGAGAGCATCGTTTAGGTCTCGTCTCGACGTTTCCTTCATATCAACATCATTCCGACACCCCTCCCAATAATATGCATCAATATTCAGTACGTTCATGAGTCGAAAACGACAGGTCAACAGCACGTCCGAGATAAACTTGTAATCGATTTTTCGTTTTTTTGCTCGAGCATCACGACAACGATATATTCCTTCACAACCCATTCTTCACCTCTGATTTGCATCGATTTGCTTCCCAACAGTGACAAGAAACCAGTCTCAATCACATGCAAGACCATACTGCTGAATCCAAATCCACCATCTTTCCTTCACCACCTCTCATCTTTTGCGTTGATCTTGCATGATCATCTTGAGACAATATTCATGCATCATATCCATCATTCCCAAAAGCGTCTAGTATCAATAACTTCTACAGACCCACTTTGGATCGACATGGTTTTCTTGTCCCTTTCCACCTCCATCGTGATATCGACAGTATGAGCAAATGTCTTCTTCGATACTTCTTCGATTCTTGATTCATCCAGACCTTCATCGTCAACTTTTTTTGCTACCCATACTGGGCCAAAATCGACGATGAACTGGCAAATCGAGTTCATCGTCGTGTCATTCGCCACCGTTATAACCAAAACAGGATTCTTCTTCACCACATCGATTCCTCGTCCACTCCCCAACACCACCACCAAGAAGACTTGACCATCCCAAAAACGCAACCACATTTTTGAAACACATCAAGCGATGATACGTACTGTAGTCCAGCATATGGCGGTGGACGGCATATGAGATAGAATCCTCGGCCTGATACCACGCATAAATCCCTTCCACCCTTCACTAGCATATATAATCCTAGCAGCGTCCTTCAACCCACTAGCATGCCTTATAGCTACATCCCCAGACATGCCTCTTGTCTGCAATAAAGTCCTGCACACATCTAAAGGCGTTGTGGCAGCCGCTGCTATGGCACCTGCAAGTCCACCCGACAACATATGCGTCTTGGGATCATATATACCACTCGGATTTAGTGTTTTACGGAAGTACTCGTACGTGGCGAAATGAATTGACTGGTACGGTATGGTCATCGATAAGGCTGTTGGGTATGATATATAAAAGGCTGAGAAGCCTTCGGTTTTTAGGATTTGGGATGCGCAAGAAAACATGCTTCTGTGTATTGTTCCTTGCATCTGCATCCTTTGTTTTATTACTAGATGGAGAGAGGCGTTGTTAGCATGCTGATGCTTCTGGCGGTGCTTTGATGGTTGAGAAGGGATGTGCACAAAGGACAAATGTTTCTAATAATGTTCTTCCCCATAACCTTTCACATCCCTTCACATCCACCACCACCGCCATATCCATAATCTCGTCCAATATTACCATCAAATGGATTCATGAGACCATCAGCAGCTATAGTAGCACAAGCACCAGCGGCACCGACTCGTATTGGGTGATGACCATCACCATCAGCCCCAAACATTACTTTACATTTCTCGTATGTTGCAAAATATAACGCGTGAGCCGGGCCAGCTCCTACAATTACTGATGAAACCCCTCTCCATAGAGAGAAGAGGCCTTCAGTAGTTGATATGCGAGATATAGCGTTCGTAACAGTGGTATATACAACGTTCGAATGCAGCACTTGCATACGAGTCTATGGATGTGTGGAGGAGAGTGTTAGATTGACTGGTTATGCGCGTCTTTGAGGTGCAGTTGTATAGGAGTGCACATTTTTTTTTGCGATCGACCACTTCAACACCCTTTCAGGCCAAACCGCCAAGTCTCCTCCATACACTCCTAATACACTGCATCCTACAGCTGTAATTACCTTTATAGAGTCCATAGGATACATGACAGAATGCTCTGTTATGCCTGCAAGAGCACCAGCCATAAGATTTACAGCGAGTGATGAAGTTGGCAAAGCTTCATAATCTATTTCGTCTTCTCCCAAGCTCATGGCCGGATGTCTATGTATATCGGATTCCTAATAAACTATTATATGACGAAAGGACCCTGCGTCCGTGTATTGGGTATCGGTTGTTGAGATGTTGACTGATGATGTAAATGGTTTATGTGGACGCTGTGAGAGGAAAGTGACTATGAGAATGATGTGGCTCGTTAGGTGATAGGTTTGCGAATCGGGTAATCTGCTTCTTTGGGCTTACTTTACTGCTTTTGACTAGCGCTTGAACTGGCCAACTTTTTTTTCTGCAGAAGGGAGGTAGCTCCTGCTAAAATTTGTAGCAGCACGATGATTGGCTGGCGACACCGTTTGCGTGTATCTACGATCGAGACAAGTGTAAGCTAACAGAGAATATAGAGAATATTAACTAAATGTGGATAATCTATAATATATGCATCGTTCAACCGTTTGGCGTTTGTTTGAAACTTTTGAGATGCAATTAGACAAACCTGTTGTAGCGTGCAGGTAGACACTGCATCCCATAGTACAGGTCAATCTTCGACTGGTGAAGCAGTTTTCTTACACCGATCGATTAGAGCTGGATGTCGTAAACTTGTGATGTTGTGTTTGTTGGTGCGTTAGTGCTGATTGCACGATAGGTTCCCGGTTGATCCGAATACTAAACGATACAAGAGGCAATCAGACATGCAAATGACACGTAAATATGACAGTTTCGTTATTCGACAATTCCATATTGCTATCTTTGCTCCTGGCTTTCCTCCTCACAACACACAATCCAACAGTTCAGGATACCTTCCTCTCGTCTTCTCAGCTGATGCATACCTTAGAGTCTGCTGCCGACAAGCAGACCTTTCTTGACGGAGTCGACACGTTCTTACTAGACTGTGACGGTATGTTGAAGTCCAAAGTTTAAAGCTTCTTGACCAACACGAAGGTTGAGATAAACAGACGATATGAAGGCTAACATCAACATTTTCAACCGACCAGGCGTTATCTGGTCAGGAAACGACGTATTTCCGAACGTCCATTATGTGCTGGACACATTACGATCCATGGTAATTTGGAGTGACATCAACTAAATTTGACATGTTGAGGGCAGCACCATCAGGAACACCTACTGACTTCTTTTTTTGCTTCATCATATCATTATAGGGTAAACGACTATTGTTCGTCACCAACAATAGCACCAAATCTCGGGCTGCTTATCGGAAAAAGTTTACTTCTTTGAATCTCACGGCTGATGTGGTAATGTCCAATACTATGCTTAAACCTCGCGATCTCATGTACTCATACAACACACATCTATAACAGGACGAAATATTCGGATCCTCGTATGCAGCTGCATACTACCTAAAACACATTCTCAACTTTCCCGATGACAAGAATGTGTATATATGTGGCATGGAGGGTATACAGGAGGAATTAAAGGCTGAGGAGATTTCATATATCGGCTCGTCTGTACGCACAGTGTTACGTTTTTTTGGCTCGTCGTCGCAGAACTCAAGAAACAATCCTCTGACACCCTTTCAAACTATACAACAGGCCGACGACGAGAATCTGAAGTCCATGGACGACATGGCCACCATTCTCCCGGACCCAAGTGTCGGAGCCGTTCTTTTCGGGTTTGACCTAAACATCAACTACAAAAAGCTTGCAAAAGCCTTCACATATCTACATGACAATCCGAGTGTCCATTTCGTGGCTACGAATTCGGATTTGACGTATCCGGCTGGTGGTCGTGTGTATCCTGGTATGTATCGCTGATTGATGTGGGTTGGTTTGTGCAGACGAAGTGAACTGAGTGAAACGTGTCTTTGTAGGTACCGGTGCTTTATTGTCTGCTCTCAGTGCTTCGGTGGGTCGTAAACCCATCATTTGTGGAAAGCCTGAACAGACTATGTTGGATGTTATCATCAACAAGTAATTGAATACCTTGGACTTGAGACTCAGTTTTTTTTGCTCCGAACTGGTTTGCTAATACTCGCATAATCACTCTTAGGTATCATCTGAACGTGGAGAGGACGTGTATGGTGGGAGATAGGTGAGTTTAGATGTTGCAGCCAACAAAATCCAGAATGATTGGAATCAAAAATGGCAGTTGGACGAGTTGCTTCGCCTTTGTGATTCTCATCACACATATATTTTCTATAGACTGGATACAGATATAGAATTCGGTAAATTGGGAGGTCTAAAGACATTGCTGGTTATGACTGGTAAGTATAATCAGTAGCTAATGCACTTGAAGAAAGTGCAGCAATTAACAAACCTCAATTTCATAGGTGTTACGTCAAAGCAGGAACTTTCGACGACCCATATAATACCAGACTATGTAATGAAGGGTCTGGGAGAGCTGCTTCCCCCTCCTTCTAATTAATAGATGTGGTTTGTTGTAGGACTGATACGTATAGTAGAGCATGTTGAGACCATTGTGGACATTTTGGGATTATTTATGTACGCGTAAATAGCTTGTGAGAGACACGTAAAAACAAACTGCGAGCTCTTCTTGTCTTTGCAATCTTCGCCTCCCTCAAATCTCAGACTCAACTACATACAAGAGCACACCTAGAAGTAGCAGAAGGAAGCAACCATGAATACAGAAGCGGTAAGTTTCATCATGTAAATCAGATGCATATCACACAATACTAACACTCTCTTCCTTGCTCTCAATATCAATAAATTCCTGAAATCTCGAATCATTCAACGTTCGCAATTTTCAATCCACTTCCAACCTATCCCACTTGTTCCCTCCCAATAATTATATGAAAATGCAAAGCTGTTATTCCTATTCGCAGTCATCATGGCAGCTGTACTGCTATTCGCGATGGTGTTTTTCGTATGTGGATTCAAAAGCACCATTATCTACTCGTGTGTCTCGAATAACATTATACAATGGATTTATGTCTAGATCATCATGTTCTCGGACCTGGAATGCGATTACATTAATCCTATTGATTTGTGTAATAAGCTCAATCAGGTATGTACGTTAGCTGAAACCTTGGGATGGTTGAAACAAGAGCTATATGGAATTGTTATTGCATTGCAACGATGATGGCCTAACGGAATTCACATTCTTACGCTTTATCCGTTAATCAGGTATGTATGAGCAGAGGAAACTCCATCAAAAGGAGGCGACGATCGTAATAGGACTGCAATCAAAGACAATTCCAATCTCCACACTTTTGACCCTCCCAGTCGATCCACACACTAACACCACATCGACCTTACCAACGCCTTTTCACTCTCTCAAACAGGTACGTACCAACTAAATCCTCAACCAAATGCAAAGAAAAATCTATATTACAGAGCATCATTCATCGACGACTCCTCCAATTCAACACGCTGCCTCCCATACGTTGCTACTCCCTCACATTCAAACTCTAACACTGCTCCACTCGCGCACTCGCAATAGTTCGTACTGCCAGAAAACTTTGCCCACACATTCCTGTGGCTCATGTTTCTGGTGAATGGATCTTGGATAGCTCTAATAGTCAATACTCCATTGGTGGCCTGGCACGTAAACAAGTGCGTATTTCATCTTTACAAGTATTTTTTTTTTTTTGGTTGGAGTTTTTGAGGAGGAGTGCTTCGAGAGTGTTTGGAAGAGTGGTCTGAGGATTTGGTGCGGAAGTATTGTAACGAGAGGCAATGCAAGAGCACCGAAGAGCAGATTTGTGGTTTTGAGTGAGAATGCTTGTGTTGCTGTTGTTGGGTTGAGTTTTGTTGGATGTGTGTTTTGAGAAAATTTAGGTTGTCCTTTTTGCATTTCAGACGAGACGAAGACGAGAGACTCGTCAGAGGAGCTTAAAGAGGGATTTAAGTCTTGCGAAGGGTGCTGTGGTTGCTTTTGAGGACTGCTTGAGGTTGTTAGTCCTCTTCTTAGACGATCTGAAGGAGTTTCAGTCTCTTTTTATATTGGCCCTTCAGAGGGCAAAAAATTCATATTGTTCCCATACGAACATCAGAGTTTCAAGGAGCTTTCGAGTCGGTGGAAGGATCTTGAGAAGGGGCTTTGACTCCATCCGATCCTCAGCTCGAAAAAAGCTCATATTTAACAAATCCAATTCCCACTCTTCTGTATAGGATTGTGAGTAACAGGCACATGTACGATGCCACCGAAATCTTTCGGACGTTACCACAACACAAGAAGGAGTGCTTTATCAAACTGGGGTTTTACCTCCTTTGCTTCTTCTACTGTAAGTGTTGAGGTTGGAAACTGTTGGTTTTTGAGTGTTTGAGTGCTCAACGAGCTTGGAGTGCCGTTTTCGTCGTGGTTGTTTTGGTGTGTGGGTGCCAGATATCTAAAACGTTTCTGATGTATCTTTATAGATCTGTATAGGATGATTCTGTATGTAGTGGCATGAACATGAAATTGCCTTTGGTGTATGCAAGTTGCAATGCTAATCGGTTTTTGTGATAGTGCGCTTCTCAATGAGAAGTGATCTTGGTCCTCATTTCGTGGAACAGGGATTATTTTTTGCTGAAGATGGCAAAGCAGCACATATAGTATCAACCAGTCTTATAGATCATTATGAAAGTGTGGAAAAAAGTGGTAAATTGTTTTACTAGTGCACCTTTTTCATATAAATAAACCGAAACCGTGGCATTTTAAAACGACTTGTGTGTGTGGTTCGTTTTTGGATGGTTGTGTGTATTTAGATATTAGCGAACAAATGATTATTACAATCGCAAATGGCCGTGTAAATCTATTTCACGGTCTAGTCGAAGACCCTTTCAGTCTTTCTGCAAGCCACGAATCCTATTAAAAACAGTCTTGTCAGAAACAAGCCCAAAAAAAAACAGTCGCATGAGAAGATCATACCGTCAACTCCTCAGCCTCATTCAAATCATATATCTTACCAGAGATATCCGCTTTCTGGAAGACATATGATTTGGCGGATGCGTATAGCATGCGACTTTGGTCGCTTGAGCCTATGTATAGCATTTTCATTCATGTCAGCGAGAAAGAACCTTGCAAACGTAAAGGAGGATGATGCTTGATTTACCATCAGGGCAATAGAAGAGTCCAACAAGAGGATACGATACACGTCCATCATCGTGTTTGTTCTCGTATGATAGGACTATGTAGCGTGGGGACGTGTCTGGGAGTCTGGAGGTGATGAAGGTGGTGGTACGTGTTAGGATGTTTGGAGACTGCAGTTCGTTTTCGTTTTTGAGGTGCGTTGTGGGCTTACTCTGATGCCAGATCGTCTATGGGTGTAAACAAAGTTAGCATATAGTCCACAGAAGCGTATTAGAAAACTTGGTTCATTGTTTGGTTGCAACTGAAGTCACAAAAAAAACCGAGCGATACTGCATATGTAACGACGCGAGCACTTACCAATTGTGACATTCTCATGTGTCTCGTCCTCCACAATCATTAGCTGTTTTGGGTCGATTTTTAGGACTAGGTGAAGAAGAGAGATGATGTGTGAGTAAAAAATGAGAATGAGTTATGTGCAGCAAGCATTTGGGGGTTTTCTTTTTGTGAGACAAAGAGAAGAGTGCCAGCTCAACCAGGGACAACATAGTCTTTCATTTAATCGACAGCTGTAATAGATCCTCATTCTTCCACCGACCTCTTAATTCTTTCCTTGTTTGGAAGATTGTGTTGCAGAGTTTGCTTTTGGGTTCACCAGCGCGATAATCTTAACCCAAGCACATACATCATAATCTCCGTTTAGATCTGCAGCTCAAAAAAACATCCTTCTTTATCCACCATCATCAATCAATCACCAGAAGTCATATGCTTGATAGTGTCGTTGATTCCTTTCAAATGCCAACCCAACACAGCTACACTCAAATCACCCATTTAAAGATACATCTGAAATACATCCTCCATTATTCTGCACCACTCCAAAATCCAACCAAGAATCAAAACACCCAAAGGATTCAATGCCACCCAGATGCTCTGCCAATGTTGATACCCACCTAAAGCGGCATTTGATTTAGCCTTTCTAAATCTGAATTTCTTGAAGGATTCTAAGACACCATTGTCGATGTCGCATGTGTTGTTCTATGTTGAAGTTGCAAGATATGAGTTGATTGCGTTTGGAATTCGTACAAGAATACCACAAGGGCAGACTGAAGAGATAGGCAAGTTGCAGGGATGCGATTACACGTACCGCCATGGCTCTGAAATTATTTCTTGCCCCTGAACTACTAATGTCCTCCTTGACTGAAACGATTTCGTTAAGAATTGAAGAGAACAAAGAAGGGAGCAATTACAGTTACCAGACACGTTTAGTGTGATTTGACGTGTTTTCAATCAGCATTATTGATATCTAAGGACTAATTGTATGATGCAAGATACCATGTTATTCTCAACCTAGACTTGAGAAGCCTCTGCAGAACCTGGCGCAGAGTCTTTGAAAATCAATATTGGAATGATCATCCAACTGCAAACTTGTCCGTAGGCGTATCTCTAGATCAAATGTCAAGGATGTACGACAAATTGAACAACCACTCTTGGATAACATTGCCAGGCTGGTGATCAAGCAACCTATATACACTATCTAGAGGGCATCTACGATGGGGCGGACTACCAAAATCCTGCAAGAAACCATTGTGACAAATCGTATGATATTATTGGCCACTTCCCATCGACCGTTCACCAAGCTGGATTTCCATCCTCGTGTGTATTGTACAAACGGCTTCCAGCAGTTTGCTGCCAAGTCCCCGGTCATCAAGAAAATAGATATCACATTATCAGAAGGAGACGAACGGTTTACGATGAACGAAAAGCCAGGTCTAGCTGCCTTTATGCAAGCGCCGGCTCTTGAATCTCCCAATTGGTGTGGGCGATTTACCGGTAGTGCTAGTTACTGTGCACTCGACGACGTGATTAAGGCTCTTGTAACAAAAAGCGGTGGCAGTTTACGTACACTGGTTCTGAATCGTCTTAATATAAGGAAGCTCCGTCACATTCGCTTGTTGTAGAATTTACCAGTTTTGAACGATACTCACCATAAAGATTTTAATTGTCTGTGTCTAGCTGTCTGGTACCTGGTGTGAGAGAAAAGACGGTGATGTTGGCTATAATAGAGTCGTCACAAGCAACTTGTTTTGTGGACCCTGCTAGGAAGTCATCCATTCATAAGTGGGCTCGAGCAAGGATGTTACGTGACACTGTGTATCAAAACTGTGTCCCTGCTGGTTTGCAACTTGCCGAGACCAAAACAAGGATACGACTCAGGAACATTCGAAATTCTTGCCGACTGAGACGTCCTCTTGTTTCTCATCTTCAACATTCGTTACTTGATTGGATTATTATGGAGATATAGGTGAAGAAGAGAAGTTGTGGGCGGGCGGAACGAGAGCAAGCTCACGTTATCCCAAGGGAGCATGATTTTTTTTGTCCTTTGGTCAATCCACAGACAGCTTAACGTCTCAATCAAACCCAATGACCCCTCAATTGAATCTCTGCAGCTGTTAACATTCCTCCTTCATCCATCATAGTCTTGAAATATCTTGAGAGACTCCTTATAAATCGTTTGGGTTTATGGCAAACGAGTTGAATCAAACCATCAAACCCAGACGCATGCGCGTAATCTTCAATTGAATATGCCCCTTCAGTCTTGTCCATCGTCCCTCGTCACAACAAGTGGAAGGGTGTTGAACGGACGAGTTAACAGACTGCAGGCATGACATTGCTTTGTAATATGTACCAACGAATCATTTCATGCAGCAAATTCGGCCTGCTGACTCTAAAAAATTCGATAAATCAAAGTTTCAGAATGCGAAACGAGTATCAACAAGGACTTATAGTGACCCTTTTTCCTTATTTTAAAAAGCTCCAATCAGTACTAATACCCGGAAGTCTTTATAATTCCTCGGTTGACGTGCAGCAACATCCAGTTGGAACAACAGTATACTTTTCGACGCAATTCGCTTTTAAAG
This sequence comes from Synchytrium microbalum, assembly GCF_006535985.1. Taxonomy (NCBI): domain Eukaryota; kingdom Fungi; phylum Chytridiomycota; class Chytridiomycetes; order Synchytriales; family Synchytriaceae; genus Synchytrium; species Synchytrium microbalum. Next base: position 449,156 of record NW_022158360.1, read on the forward strand.
CTCGAGTCTGACGATAACAGAAAAGAAGTCGCTCCGATATTTCTCCTGATACTACAAATAAGAATTTCCTGCTGGCCTCAATCAGAGTTTTTGCGAGTTTCTCAGCGCATCCATCCTTTAAAACTGAAGTCTCGCTGTTACACCAAATGGCAAACACATTCAGAAAGACCCACTTAATCAGAAAAGTAACGATGTATTTAGTCCACTTACTTATACAATACAACACATACAAGTCAAACTATAAACAATCAAACCAAATTTACTTTCTACACCACCAACAAACTGATTTCTCCCATTTAATCAAGAATCTGGGTTACAAAGTCAACCAATCTAGATGCATAGCGCTGAGGTTCCTCAACACTATGCTCTATTCCCTCCCAAACCGTTGAATGATTAGTAGGTGAAACAGCTTGTAATGTTGGCGACTTTGGGCTATTCAGACCTTCATCGCTCTCTGAACCACGCCATTGTTCTGTGAGAAATGAGGCCTGTCGTTTAAGACCTCGTTCCACCCATTTCGAAAAGTTAAATCTCTGCAGAATATCGATGATGCCAATGTAGTAGATCTAAGTTTCGGAAATTGGCATCGGTCAAAGATATAAAACACAAAAATGTGAGCCTTACTTCATATTCAACGTCAGATGCCATCATTCCAACACTTTTGAGCCCTCCATGATATTGTTTATGGAATGGAGTGGCTTCATCGTCAGCAGCGTCCTCTACACTACTTTGGCCAGATTCAGAGGCACTGCCATTCACCAACCACATAAAGAAGGTGGCTGCCTGAGTTGGGATGTTACTACGGATGGAGCGAATGGAAGAGTACACTGAGGCATGACGTGGCCATGTGTCTGGCACTCGACTGCTACGATGCTGACGAAACGATGGATTGCTTGAGGATGTAGCAAATGATGGTTGTACTCGTTCACGGCGATGGATTCCAATTAGCAAGCTATAGCGAAAAATTCAGCGTGAGCGAGAGTTCAACCCCAACTTTGCTGCTAGAATTCGCTAACCTGTAATCCATAAACGCATGACTCTTCAACAATGCGACATCTTTCTCCAGTTGACGAATCAACCGACCCTTGTTTTCTTTTCCAACGTGCAGAAGACCTGTATGGCCAATGGCCAGAAGTTGCCAAAAGTCAAGTTCTTTCAAGGTGACTTCCGAGTCTTGAAAGACATCATCGTCACCGTCGCCATCATCCACAGATGATTTCAGAGTGGCAGACGACAATGACGATGTCCTGGAAACGTATCCTAGTAAATTTTGAATGGCCTGACGACCAACGTTGGAGCCTTTAAAATCGAATCTGTGTAGCGAACATGAGTTAGGGCAGTGCTATACAAAAAAAGGCGATTATAGAGAAGACAAACCTCTGATGAATTGACAGGTCAGTGTCATATACACATGTCATAGCAATCAAGGTAAACCTGGACCCCAACACTGATTCCAAACTACCAAAGAATCCATTTCCACTGAGGACTCGTTCGCCTGGCAATTTCTCAAACGTGTAGCATCCAAAGTAGCGTGGCAAGAATGTATGCGGATTCGAAGAGACAAAATCTAGATATGCAGGCAAGAAGGCTTTTAAGCTTTCATGCTCTGACCCACGTAACGTCTTGAAGAGGTAACGTCTATCAGTGGTCTTCAAGAAGAAGGAACCTGATTGACCAGGAGATTGTTGAATAATGAATGGTCTTGAAAGCGAATCATATAACTCTTGATGCGTCAGGTTTAGTGATTTGCGTAGGTGTATGAATACTAGCGGTGCATGTTCAGTCAACTTCATCCGTCCTAGCTCTGGCAAGGACATCTAAGATCACAGTCCGAATATATGTGTAAGCAAGTAGAACAAGGGCAAGACAATGACGAAGATGATCACCTCGAATGAAGAATCTTCCAGGAAAGAAGCTCTCGACAGACCAGTTGGTAAAGCAAAAGAACGCTGATCTGCCAGGTCATCATCACTAATGTACAAAGTCTTGCCCTTTCGAGCACCGTCCGTAACAGCTACGTTTAAAATTTGATATAAGGAGAATTGTTGCTGCAAAACTTAACATGCATGCACGTTACGAAAACTCACGAGTTGGAGTATTGCATCTGTTTGGAATTCTTGACCTTCCACCATCAGAACTCCTTCTCAGCAGTGGATCAAAGAGGTGTTGCAGCGATGGTCTTGGTGAGTCTTCGTTTATCCTTGATGAGCGAGCGTCCGTAGCTGGTGATGTACTTTGTCTACGTCGTTTTCTCGAGTGTGGTATGGGCGAGGTTGTCTGAGACCTAGTAGCAGCGATTGTCGAAGCAGCCATCAGGGATATTCGGATACCGTGTCGTAGCAGTTGTACAGTTGGAGGTTCTAGCAATCGACGAGGAGGTCGTTGAAAAGACGGTCGTCGAGCAGACAGTAGAGGGTCTGCGAAGATGGTGAGTGTTTGATCAGCAGAAGAGCAGCCAATAACGATTTACTGCAGAAATGATAATAAGAGTGATGATACCGACCATATATTCCAGCCTCATCGTCATCTTGCAACCTTGATGTACAACAAGAAGATTAGATGTGTTGGTGTATCAGACTGGCGTTCACAGTAAAGAGGCTTACGTGACATATGCAGAGCTTCGTTTGCAGCATATAAAGCATGCTACTGACAGTAGCAGAGTAGCAATGCCTATCGACGCGACCAGCAAGCTGCTCGATTCCATCACTAGAAGGACCAGCCAGCAAGCACAAGAAGGAGAACTACCGATATATAGATTGGATCAGTGCTCTATCCGTACGATCTACAGAATCAGCTATGAATGCCTGGGTGGCCCTGGTCGACCTTCTCACTGCAAGACTAGAGAAACGACAAAAGTTGGCAGAGCCTGTTTCATGGTATGCATTCGTTTCATCTCCCTCAAGTCGCCATAATTTACGCGTTCATCTTTCATGTAATCATGACGTAACCCCTCGCCATCGTCCTTCTTCATGCAGGAATTGGGTCTTTGCCAAAGTCATCACAATCTTGACTTGTTATCCTTCAGGAGTCACTAAAGCCATTCTCATGAGCGAACTGGAATTGGCACTAAAGGAATCTAGACGTGCTACATCTTCAACCAAGTTTCAATCGCTGGACTCTATTGGCGAAACGCCAGACTTTACAAAGCTGGTCGAAGCCAAAATCACCAATGTCAACCACCTCCCTGGCTCTCAAACTGTCATGATCACATTGTCGACCGAGTCCAAGACTCTCGATATGTTTCTGCATCATCGCTTCTCACCACTGGCTGTCCAAGGCATTCTTCAACAGGTTGGACCGACGCCATCCCATAATGATATCCAACTTCCTGACCAAACGTTGCTTACTAACTCAAACTTATGGATTCTTTGTATCGATAGAAACTTATTCGCATGGCAGGACTACGTCTTAGCTCAGGCTTCCAGAAACCACGGAGGCTGCTTCCTACAGACTGTGCCGTGATTGTCCTCGATCAAACCCAAGACTCTGGATTCCTATCAACCAGTTTTCCAAATCATTTGCAGGATGTGGACGCAGCGATACTGCTTGCAGGTCGCCAGTATGCCTTTCTCCTGGAAGTGAGTTGTACTTTCCATCGTCAACAATCGAACTGGACTAACACTTCCTATAAAACTACAGGTTGTTGAGATATCTGCGCCGCTTGCAGCTGAACGAAAAGGACACGTCAAGAAGGTCCTCGTTAGATTACAAGATAAAACACATGGCTGGGCTACTATGACATTTTGCGATGATTTGATTGGGATTACTAGACTGTTCAAGCAGGTACTATTAGATGATCCATGTAACACTACCATCTTCTTTCTCGTTCATCGTCTTTCTAGTTGTCGCTGACGCATTTTTCAAACAGGGTGATATCCTTGGAGTGAGCCAACCATACATTCATCCTGATTTCCACCATAATGAGATGTACTTTGAGTATGGATCATTGACAACATTGTGCTGCATTCCAACAGAACAAAAGGTCTGGTTACCTGTCTTGAAAGCAACTGAAAGACAGTCTCAGCGATTCTTTCTCAAATAGCCTCGGGCAAGCATGTCGAATGTATCCCCGACTCATCATCCAGTGCAACGAAACGAAAGTGGAGAATTGGACTACTCTGCCTTCGCAGGTCGCGTACTTCTCAAGGGCCTATCTACTCATATGACACATTTCTCATTGTTGGGAACAGTTGTCTTGATGGTAACATCTGTTGGATGTCCCCTTCAGTTTCCGATGTCAATTTAATTCTTCTTTTTGTACAAAGGCGTCAGATGCCTCGAGAGATCAAGACATGGTTGGTATTCGATTGCAAGATGAGACGGGTACGTGCCCTATCGTGTTTGAATAAATCGCAAATCTGACAAGTATCACACTGTTGGATAGGAGTATGTGATATAACGATTTGGAATAGTTTCGCCGTACACGGACTCAAGATCCGACCAGGAAATCTCGTCTTTATTCAAGACCTGTCAACAGATGCAGACCCTCGAATGGCAAATGGGAGATTACCAAAGAGTCGTATCGTAGTGTGTAGGCGTTGCACTTCCGATTCGTTCTACATGTAGTTTTCCTAATGTGCATTCGTCCTTAAAAAACAGTATCTGGGATTAGCGGAATCATGACCTCCCCTGATCTATACAAGACATCTACCTTGCGAGACTCTTCCTCATCACGCTTTGGTTGCTATGTCCAAGGGCTGATTTCTGGCCTTCGAGCACAGTCTAATGGTTTGGCTCGTCTCATACGTGAGCATCGTTATTTAATACCATTAGCTCCTCGCAAATGTCTTTAACAATCTCATCTTGACACAAACATAGATTCGAGATGCTTGGATGGTCTAACGATAGTCGAAGAAGGATACGAATGTCGCAGTTGTGGTGTTGCTGTAAAGAGGAATGAAGCCCAACTGGCTTATACCCTGCAAGTGGACATTACCGACGATACATCTCTTATACGAGCAGATTTACATCCACGAGCAGCACTAGATCTCGTTGGACTACCAGCATATGACTTTATGGATTTGCGAGATGATGAGAGGGTACTTTTGTTGAGTGGTTGCTTGTGCAAGGAGTTTGTGTTTAGTGTTTCGAATCTTCCCGACGTAAGTTTTGAATTTGATGGTGTTGGGAGATTTGAAAGCTGAAGACGAAGTCTTTTGTGTAGGGACATCACCGAATCGAAGCTTTAGTCCCGGTTGCATCACCAATACACGAGCTTCGTAATGTTGTGGATTCTTTGGAGGAGTTTCTATGATTTATAGAGATCTCGTTTGCAAGGTTATTCACATTTAAAGGGTTGTATTAATTTTTATGTGCATTGTTTAAAGGAATTTCAATGACATGCATACATAGATCTCGTTTGCAAGGTCATTCACATTCACAGGGTTGTCTTTGTTTGTGTATTTGATTCTTTGTATTTGAAGTAGTTTAATACAAAATCCTTCTGTGCAGAACCACAAAGCATTAATGTAGAGATGTGGAGTCAAAGGCATTGGTGGAGCCCAGACTACTAGGGTCTCTGACAAGTGTGTTGCAACTATGTGTAGTAGAGTCCGGACACAAGCATGGACTAGTGGTATTGGTATAGTGTCCTTGTTTGGCTTGCAGATCGTTCATAAAAAACCATAATAATACTTTTTCATGTTCTTTATTATACTCCGAAGCTCTCTTTTATGTTTTACATTTACAACACGTGTGCTAGCTCCATAATCAGAACAAATTGAACCACGCCAACGTGTACTCATCGTTTACGTTTCAACCGTTCCATGGCTCCCACGACTTCCTCCTCTTTTTCATTAGAGGCAGAAGCAGCCAACAAATTCCCAAACAGGGCTTCAGGCACATGAGCCTTCGTAATCCCTTCAATCTCCTCGTTTTCTCCACCTTCATCCCCATCTCCTCCTCCTTCCTCATCATCGTCATCGTCCTCAATAGCAATCTCCTCTTCATTTACAACAGCTCCATTATTATTATTGGTCGTATTACTACCGGCCAGACCAGACGTCTTTTTGGCAGACACAAATCCAAGAACTCGCAGATTCGATCCTCCTGGTTTGGCTGATTCAGCAGCTATGGCTTCTGCTTCTTCTTCTAATTCTTGCATGGCCGATACATTGCCATTTTTGATGGCTGCTACAGTCTCATCGTCTGGATTGGCTGCCTTTTTTGCTGCCAAGAGTTGCGCAGAGATGAAGGATATATCTGTATTGTATTTAGCCTGTACGGATCTCTTAATCCTATTTGGACGTGAAGATGTGTTTGAGTTAGAAATGCAATGTGACCTAAAAGACCAAAACCAAGGAATGGGACATGAAGTTGTATTTTCGCGAGCCTCCAAAACAATCAACACCTCCACGCTCCCCTTACCTGAGCATTTCCTTAAACGTATCCTCATTCCCATGCTTGACTTCAAAGTCATGCCAGCGCTTCCAGAACTCAGCATCCATTCTTGGATCACAGAATTGACTAGCAAAAGCCAATACAGCTCTACCTCGATCAATCTCACCCAGCTTAACTTCTAAATCACAGAATCGTAACGCCATATCTCGGGCTTCTTTATCGGGAAGCACTTCAATGGCTTTTTCATAGATTTCTCGAGTCGAAGTCAATCCAAAGTAGCTCGTGGCTTTGGCTATATATAGTTCAAACATGGATTTACGATCTGTATCGGATACGGCGGATGTGGCTCGGCTGTAGATCCGCATGGCATGGCGTGCTAGTCCATAATCTTCTTCTAGCTTGGCGTATGCTATATAGAGTGCCTTGGCGAGGTTTGCTGGTACGTGGGCGACTGCTTGTTCAAACAAGTCTCGAGCTCGTTCTAGCTTTGTACCAGCATATCGTTTTATAAACTTGTCCAAGTATAAATTCCAGATTTCGAAGGCTATAGGATAATTAAAGAGGGCTATACCTCGTTCATACACACGATATGATTCCTCGAAAAAGTTGTGTTCTTCGAGAAAGACGGCATAGTTGATTATGGTCTGTGGCGTAGCAATCTTGAGCTCGATCATGCGGTCATATACTGCTCTAGTCGATTCCTGCGTACCTAGAGCTTCTTCCAAATCTACAAAGTGCTCCCACAGTTTCAGACTCTTAAAGAGTCGCTGTTGTGGCGGCAGATTATCATCACTATATCGTATACTAGCTTGGTGCGAAGCTGATGTTTTGGCTGGTGGCGATGTGGCTCGACCAAGGACTTCCAGAGCAGCTTCTGGATGACCTGTTTCTAACTCCCAATCAGACCATGCTACCCATACATCAGCTAGCTCTTCTACTCGTTTATATGGGACTTTGGTCGATTTAGTAAATATCGCTCTAGCAGCATCAGCATCTTCTACTAGTGCTTCGTCTCCATCGCCGTCGACGGTGGTGTGACGAGCATACCATAGAGCAAAATCAATCCATAGCTGTGATAGTTTACCACTGGCTTTTTTTGGGCTGATGGCATCGAATGCATTCGTATATGTTTCTACTACCTTGTTGTCATTATTTAAATCAATGCATAGTTTTACTCGATTCTTCCACTCGTTGACGTTATGTGGATTTTGACGTAGGAGCACATCGTTTACAAGGAAGGGCCGACGTCTAACGAGCCGTTCGAGGCGAGCTAGTCGTATTTCAGCTTCCAAATCATCGGCTTCTTCTATGTCGTTTGATACTAGGTATTCTTCGAATTCGGCATAAGCTTGATAAATCATGGAAAAGTCCGCGACAGTCATGATTTTAGACAGGGCTTCTTCATAGACATCTCTAGCCTTTTCGATTTCACCCTTTAATATCCACCATCGAGCTAGCGCATTCCAAAGTTTACCGACTTGATCCGTAAATCTCGAGATGCCACTACGTAGAATCTTGTCTATATCGAGCTTTGTCACGGTTCCAGATATAAATGCGCCCAATCGTTTCGGCAATGGATTATCGGCAGTAGCAACTTCCATGGCTTCAGCGTGATCACACACCAATTCACAGAGTTGAACCCAGAATTGGTATTGCGATCTCCCATTCTTTGATTTGTATTTAGGGTCTTCTACTAGCGAAGCCAGCACTCGAGCAGCTTCAGCATATCGAGGTGGTTGGACAACATCCAGTAGTACATCAATGTAATCTTCAGCTTCACCAGGCTCTAGTTTTAAGTACCGTCTCCATATACGGATTGCAGCTTCGCCCTGTACTATGGAAGCGTGTTTGAGATATAGCGGCCATATGCGATCGTGCTGGGTTATCGGGAGTGCTCGTAGTGCACGATCGAATACGTGGCGAGTGTGTGTTGGTCGTGGTTGGTGCATCAATACATAGCAGTGTAAAATCCATATTACAGGGTACTTGTGACATAGTACCAGACATCGTTCAAAGCAGCTGTTTATAGATGCCCATTCGGGATCTGTGTACGGTATTTTTGGCGTTGTGAGGTTTAAGGATGATGGTTTTATGGGAGCTTCCAATACAAGCGATAGTCGTAAATCCAGGTATAATTTCCATAGCTTGTACGAGCCTGGAGCTTCATTCACCGCCCTGTTATGAAGAAGATTGATATTTTTTAGATGAGTTTGGGAATGGACTGCGTTTGATGAGTTTCATCCAGGAGCATACCTTTCGTATATGAATATTTTGTTTTTGACACTGCTGTCACCCTTGAACTCGAGATACCTTAACCATGCCTTAATATTCAGGGGATTCCTCAAGCACTCTTCTTCAAATGGAATGTCGTCTGGAGCAATCATCAGCAACTAGTTTGGGGTAGGTAGAAAGAATCAGAATTATTGAATGATTACTAAGACCTCGATTATGACTTGACTATGTACCATATCTTCACGTTCACGGTCTGATGCTTCAGAGTGTTGACCATTCTCTTCCTCAGACTCTTTTACTGGATGAGCTTCCGTAGCATCCTCCATGACTGCATCGTCGGTCGGCTGCTGCTCGGGCTGAGACTCTTGAGCAGTCTTGCGCTTCTTGGTCGCTTTGGCCATCCTGGTCGTCGAGTTTGCTGAAATCTGCGTGTTTTGGGAGTTGAGGTCGTTGAATGTTCAAGCTCGACGTGATAATCATTAGTACAGAACATCAGTAACCTTGTAAATTCTTACAACGATAAAATCGCAAAATCACTGTAATGTAAAATGCGATGCTTTGACACCGACACTAGCCAACATTCAAATTCCAAATTTCTTAGCAACTAAGTAGTCGAGGATGGCCGTTGAGATTTCATCGGAAGAGCAGCTCCAGAGCATAATCAAGGCAGCTCAGAGCAAGCCCACCATATTCAACTTTTATGCTACTTGGGCTCAACCATGCAAGGACATGAACGATGTGTGCATCTTGGCTCTTTTTGACAGTTTGCGATCATAGTGAATGAGGACTAATAGCTAACCATGTTCTCGCGTAGGTCTTTGATGAACTGGCCGCCAAGTACCCTGCATTGTCCTTTGTCAAGGTACTAGAATCATTGCGACATCAACTATTTGATGACACATACAACAGCTCAATTCAATCTCATGCTACTACCTAGCTCGAAGCAGAAAACTATCCCGACTTTTCAGAAGAGCAAGAGATTGCTGCTGTACCTACCTTCATTCTCTTCAAGGTACGGATACCTTCTGATCGTCGAGCTGGAATGGATTTCTAATCATGGACTTCAACAACAGGATGGAAAGCCAATGGATAGGGTAGAAGGTGCCAATGCTCCCATGCTCAAATCAACCGTCGAAAAGTATGGAAAGGCTTCGGCAAATGCTACAAAGTTTATACCTCCACAACTAGCTGCAGTTGATGGTGTCGCTCCCTTGACGGGTGAAGCTCTCGAAAAGAGATTGAATGAGCTCGTCAACTCTCATCCTGTTATGCTGTAAGTAAAGGAGAAACAATCGAGCTTGTAAAGCTAGCTGTGTCAAGTGTCGATGGCATTAGTCGAAAGGTCGTTGCGTTTCATGTGCATCCGCTTGTCCTCTGCTTTTGATTGATCTGACCACACACTCTATTCACAGATTCATGAAGGGAACACCACAACAACCACGCTGCGGATTCAGTCGCCAACTAGTAGAACTCCTAAACTCTCTCGAAACTCCATACGGCTCATTCAACATTCTCGCTGACGAAAACATCCGAAACGGTCTCAAAGAATTCTCGAAATGGCCTACATTTCCACAGCTATACGTAAACGGCGAATTCATTGGTGGTCTAGACGTCGTAAAAGAAATGGTGGATGCAAACGAACTCCAAGCTATGCTGCCCAAAGAAGAGCCACTAAACGACAGACTAAAAAAACTTATCAACAAGGCTAAAGTCATGCTATTCATGAAGGGTGATCCTAGCCAGCCTAAATGTGGGTTTAGTAGACAGATTGTAGGGATTTTAAATGAACAGGATGTGGCATTCGAGTCGTTTGATATCTTGACGGATGATGAAGTGAGGGCTGGGTTGAAGGAATACAGTAATTGGCCCACATATCCGCAGTTATATGTCAAGGGCGAACTCATGGGTGGGTTGGATATCGTCAAGGAGATGGTGGCTGGTAATGAATTCAAGTCTGCTGTTGCTTGATTTCTATTCTTGTACTTTTGATTTTGGTCTTGTTGAATATATACAAACTCGCTCATATTTGAATTTACATCTTTGGATGGGTTTGGGTTTTTGAGGTTTAGTTGTGGACTTGAGGCTAGTTGTGATCAATGACTCGAAGGTTAGTGTCACTGAAAAAGGTCACCGGTTTGGAGCCAATAATAACTGACTTGGCTTCAGCTTGGCATTTGACTCTACAGTCGACATATCTTCCCCGTCTTGCCACATGATACCTAAAGGACGGGAACGAGTCCAAAGGCATTGAAACATGCATCGGCTGCAGGACTCTTATTTATTTGGTCCACTCGCTGCAACTCCAAATTCGCCAATTGTAGAAACATCACTCTCATACAGAAGATACGTTTGGACTGAAGTACTCTCTACCGTGGTCAGCATTCCAACCCTTCCCGAGCAAACTGTCATTCTGTTTTCACAGTCACGAATCATCTTCATTGTGAGAGGAACACGACCACTGGTGTTCGTCAAACTGTATGTGAGGTCTGGAACCAAGTTGCTGTGTGACCCGGGTGTGGTGTGAGCGCTACCCTGTTGCTTGTACACCAGTTGGGAATTGTTGCTATCAAGATGGTCAACAATGTAAAAGGTTTGAAAATATCCCTCACATATTCAAATCTGATGATGATCCTTCTTTTTTGCAGACACGAGTGAGATCAATCACATCCTATTTTTCCTCATACTAGCTTGATTCCAATACTGGTCCTGAATTGGCTGATCCGTCGTCACTGGGATGGTCCAGAAGAGCGGATGGCACACGAATCGGCACTACTCGAACATACATCCCATGTGGATTCGATTCGATTGACATCTGCATAAATTCTGAAAAGGAGGGCAACAACCATCGGCACGCTACTATCGGTTAGATCAAGCCACGCTGATTTATCAAACTCTATACGTGCTAGTCGAAGAGAGCATAAATTGACACACGACATTATCACATCCATCATCTTGCCGTTCGTCATTATCGAGTTCCAAGACACGTATAGCGTTGACACCATATTCTGGAAGAGTATTCTCCAGAAAGAAATCCATCAGTTTCTTATCCCTCCATACGGTACTCATCCCGACCTTCCTCCAAATTATGGGTAACAGGGTCGTGTTTCCTAGTTCGAGATAGTGGTAGCAAATCGCTAGTAGGCACCATGCATCAGTATCAAAATACTCGACGACATTCAATAGCAATTCGAGTGGGAGGCTGGATAATGAGGGTTCAATGTCAGTAACGGGATTGTCATTTTATGTCGACATCGTTGGGACTATTGAAATGTGCAAATGAAGGGTCAGTATCAAGTTTAAGTACATTTTTACTATAAAAGTCAGCTTGAAGTGGGCATCTGATGTGCTTTGCGTGACAGTGAATCCAGCTCAATGCATGAATTTAATGTCAGAGATTACGACACGATTACAAGTCCAATACGAGACGAAGAAGGTGACAATACCCTATATATCGTGACTCTTTACGATATAAACGTGGCCTCCTTGCGTTTTATGACTTTGGGACAAGAGAATGCCCAGTTGACTCTGTGATATTGTCAGTGATGTAGATCGAACAAGCCACCTACGAATTCCGAACAATTTACGTGAGTTTTACGTGTTATATAAAAAATTACACCGCCATTACACTTCTAGTCACGTTGGTCGTCTTTAAATATGTGCATGGTCACCAGGCGTGGTTCTTGTCTGTATTTTCATGATCTTCATCAGCAAGTTCTGCTTCAAATATAGTACCAAGCGCCAGATTCGCGCCACATACCACCACCACTTACACCCCATGCTTCAGGTTCCGCCATCAGAGCAAAATGCTATGGTCTATCGAGATACAGTCGTTTCACTGTATTTCCGACCGTGACTCCGTCGATAGATAAGAATTGAAGGCCTGAGGTGCATGAAACGTTACCATTATCAATAAGCTGAGGAGAGCAGCGTGGTATAACTAGCAACTTCAATTCATTGAGAGATACGTCCCTATCTACCTTACAGTCGAGCTTTACGAGATTAGGGAAGTTTGGTAGACACAATAATTGTATCTCTTCGGCATTCAAAGGTTGGTAGCTCTCCTTCATTTCGTCATAGCTGTCTATCTCCAAGCTCCTCAACTCAGGACACGACACTGGAATTAGTCCAAGTAGTTGGATTCCTATCTGAGTACCTTCGATGCGCAATGAAATTAAGGCGGGCAGCCATGGTAGACAAGTGTCGAAGAGCAACGGGCTCCAGTTTACGGCCTTGAGTTTATCAATATAGGCGGGTTGGACGTTGACGGCCTGAGCATCATGCCAGTCACTAGGGTGGTCCGAGAAATCATTAATGGTTTTAACTAATACTTCGGTTAACGGTGGATGGTGCAGACAGGTCGAGAGCTCGTGAAGGGCTAGACCTATCCCTTCATATTCCAAGACGGTGATATTTGGGCAAGCAGCGAGGACTTCTGCAAAGCGAAAGGTGGTTACGCTGCCAAATCCTAATATCCTGAGTACTTTTAGGCTTTCTAATCTACTGGTAAAGCTATCAGACACTTCAAAACTACAATAATGTAGCTGCAATTCCTCCAGCTGTAAGAAGGAAAACGTCCAAGCATCCCAGATCGACTCTGTAAAGTCTACAGTGGATACATGGAGGCTCTTTAGACGTTTTGAGACTACTATAGAGTTGCCAGCGATGGGATAATTTACATCCAAGACCTCAAGGGTTGGCATTGGTGGCAGTTCCAGTGGTGGAGGAGCATCCCTGGAATACGGCCTCTCGAAGATCAGTTTACAATTCCTTAGACTCCCCCAAATGGGAGCACCTGTAGCAACCACTATGGAGTTCAGTACCGAGGGACCACATATCAACACCAAATCGACAATCTTGTCAGATAAGTGGTTGTTGAATAGATTACTCCAAGTGGTTTCGGTAGAGGATACAGAGGAGAGAGTGAGAGAAGTTAAGTTGACGCAGACTTTTAGCAAGTGTCCGAGTGCGTCGTCATGTATTACATTGTTGCGATTTTCCACTATAAGCTCACGGATAGCATTGCTACCATAATCGGGAGGGCCTTTGCCATTGATCATCCCCACAAGAGTTTCGACATATTCACTGACAAAGACTTTACGCCAAATGAGAGGCATCACAATTTCACACAAATGCTTATTAGCACGACCCATGTGCATCAAATTGGCAAGGCTAAGCGGCGATGGCTCTGGCAGATCAATATAATTGGCAACCTTTAGCACCAATTCTACTGGCAGAGATCCTAAGGAAGGTGGTTCGTCGCTTGATGACATCTCTGTAAGGCGATCTATGCGAGACCAATAAAGACGAGGAAGTAAGTTATGGCGACATGTAAAATCGACTTTCAGACGAGAAATATGTAGTTCAAAAGTTCAAATTTGGTCTCGATCGACCTTAAAGACTAAAAAGCCATGAAGTTTTGATGTTTACGATACACGTACCGGAGTAAACTGAGTTCAGAATAGCAGATTAGATTATATATCACGCCTTTGGAGCAAATCCCCTAATCTGGAATTCTGATATAAAGTTGATCAAACAGATTTGGCCTAAAACGGTTTTGTAAAAAGTTTGGGCAAGCTGATTCATGGATTGAGTGGTACCCTTGGCGGTTTTTTGGACTGTCAATATGATGCTAAATTTATATTACGCGTAATTTATCCTTCTCTAGCTCTCCATACCTGCTCCTCGCAAAGCTCTGCAGCTTGGCAAACTCACAAAATCCAAGCTTTCAAATTGGCGAGACCGTAATGGAGATTTCGATTATAGGAGGGTTCGAGGCGCAAGGTCGACGGTATGCTAGAGCACATCCTATAGCTGGTCGTCACTTTACGGCTCCATCTACCGCAAAGGACACGCCAAAGACAGCAGGAGCTTCATCAGCGATTGTTGATGAAGAGGAATGGTACCATATCACGCCTCATAAAGACCCGGAACATGGAGATGAGGAACTGTATATAGTGGGATCTACTGTCTTCTGGATGAGAAGTGCCTCGCTCGTCATGTCTGTCGACATGCAAGCCAAATTTGGAACTCAAACAAGAGTCACGCATGCGCTCTTTGCTCGCTTTAATCGGCCTGCGAATGAGAATAATCGATCGAAATCTATGACCAAAAAGCCATTTATGAATGCTACTGATGATGTTGCTGGTTTGAGGTGGCAAGACGTGTCGCCTCCTCCCAAGCCAACACATCCTATGAAACCAACACCAACTACCGTCCGGGCTCTCATTGTAGTCATGCCTGAAACTCTATGCATATACTTTGAATCTGGTCGTGACTATCTGATACATACGCCCTTCCAAATGGAATGGGTGTATCCTCTCGATTTGGGCGTCTTGATTGCTCCAAGTCCTATTATAGGTACAGAGCCTACTCTATATACATTACATCATGTAGAAGATGATGTTAGAGCTGTCGCAGTCACTACGGAAGATTCCATGTTTACCGACGAACGACAACTCTTTGTAAACAGGACGGAACGAGTAGTCACCACAATCGAAACTACAACGTCACATGGATCACTGGTGTTGACGCATGATAATACAACGTACCAGGTTACCTTATACTCGTGTCAGAAATTAGACTTGGTGAAGGAGGAGTACTACCCTGTTGAAGGTAGTGCTGACTCGGAATCACGACGAGAATCCATAATATACTCCCGTAGAAGTACCTTATCACGACGAACTTCCATGAACCCCATGAGACGTGAATCTAGCATAGATTTGGATGCTTTACAGGAACGAACGGATTTACGTAGAACCACTATGGACATCGCACCCATAAAACGTAAAAAGACGGGTGAAGATTCTTTAATCGATGCATATGAAGACGAAGATGACGAGGAAATCTTGTCGAAACTAGTATTGAGAAGTCGTAAACGTATACCGACAATCTCACTGACCAAAATATGGAGTGGCAGCTTTGATAAGAGTAAGACCGTCTCTGAGGTCTTTCTAGCTCATGACATTCAGGGTCGAGAGCAACTATTCATATGTCAGCCAGATACCAAAATGGTGTCTGTTTTGTCGTTGACAGAGTTGAAGATCATCACTAGTATGCCAGCTCTTTCTGCTCAACCCATCTTGTCAACACGAGTAGGACAAACGGATGTATTGATACTTCAAGCCGAACGGATGGTATTATGGACTGGCCGTCAACTGATTCAGTGCAGTCTGCCTATAAACTTTCAAGCTCTACTCCCAGAGACAGAAGGTAGCTCATCGTCGAAACGTCGTCGATCATCCGCAGTTGATATGAGCTACCAAACCAACAATAACAGCAATTATAGTAATACGAGTAAAGCTAGTAGTAGTGGTAGCTCTAGTAAAGACAAGAGATCGACCTTACGATCACCAGCACGAGCATCTCGAGTGGTCGGATTGGCAGACTCTGCAGGATACCATGTAAATATGGTGTTATCGAACGATCAGATATTCCGAACCTCTCTAAACTTTACTCCCAACGCCGAGCTCGTCATGGATGCTTTAACGGCTATGTCATTTGCTCTACCATCCACCATATTTGATACCTTTCGATCTCGATTCTTGACGTATCGATTCCGACCCAATAGAAAAAGAGCACTGGATCAACAAGCTCAAGAATGGCAAGACTTTGTAGTAGTCTTGTTTTCATTCTGCCATTCCAAACCTCATCTCACTAAGCAGGTGCCATCTCCCAAAGTAACGTCACCATGGGAAGCAGTGCTGGCATCATCAGCACATCAGCAATGGTCTAGTGATCCCATATTTAAAAGAGCACCTCCAATAATAGCTATAGATGATTCTAAAGCATCCAGTCAAATGTCACAACTCTATAATGCTTCGAAAGAGTTGTACCTGTCACATCATACAGAACGTAGCATTATAGAGCACATGAGCCAGGTGCTGAATGCTCTGCATGTTGTCTATGAAGATTTGAAATTGAGTGTGCTGGAGCTAGATAGTATGTGTCGCATGGGAAGTCTGTTGATCCAGCTTGCTAGTTATCTAGGAGCTGATGATTACGTGGACCATTACATACGTGATGGTATTCCCGCCCAAGAAACCTGCGTGTTCACAGGTAAAAACATTGATCAAGTATCAATGAACGGCAAACAAGAAAAGTGTGCTAACGGAAAATTATAGTGACATCAGGAAAATCACCTCAGCTATCACAGCATCAGCCGAAGACTCCACCATCGATATATCACTGGCTCATGTCGCGGATGAAGAATAAATCGGAAGAGTTCCCAGTCCTGAAAACTGGTGCTGGTCTACTCAACCTTCATCATACACCATGGCACCAAAAACCATGTCATCGTACTGAGAGTATATGTCATGTATATAATGCTCTCTTCACAACACCCCCATCGCCGCCAAATACGACATCCGATGAAGCCATGGTGTCGGCAATGGTGGAGAAATCCATGTCCTTAGCCCATCTAGATATACTACCCTTTGGAATCGCACTCCCAATCCGTGAAGCCTTGAAACGATGTCGTGCACATCCACCTGGATTATGGAATGCTCAAGCGCTTATACTCGTTGGACGTGAAGATGTCGCTGAACAGATTTGTGGGGTCACTGTACCATCGCTTCATGTACAGCCTCCGAGACCTGATGCTGAACCTGTGAGTCATTGTCCAAACTGGGTTTTTTGTTGCTTGGGCCAACGATGGTAAGAGTAAAACTGACGAATCGACAAATTCCTTAGGTCAAGGATGTTCGAACTATAACTGAAACTGTGACACCGTTTCGAAGACCAGAAGATGATGATGGGACCAAGATCGGCAACCATCCAGTAATCCAGCTTCTATTCTCAAAAGATGGTAGACTTGAAGTAGCTGGAAGTCTGTTGAGTTCGTTCAAGCCTGTTGTGATTTCTGAAGATGAATTCCCGTAAGGTCATTTCAATGTTTTTTTTTTTTTTTTTCATTTCGCCAACGCTCGTTTTCGTTTAAACAAATAGATTGACGCAAGTTGATCGTGCTGCAGCAGCACAAAAATTCATGTCTGAAGATCTATCTCGAAATGTATGCTCACGTCCCGTCGGTCGAGCTATATATGCTTTTGCAACCTCGCAACCTCAACTCCAAGAATCTTATCCCATACCACCACTACGTATTACAGCCATCTTCGCACATAGTGCCAATCCCGAAACCTTTGAAGAGGTACAGCCACATCAAGTGACGGATTGGCCACTATTCCACAATGGAGTAGCGGCAGCTTTACGTATCTCACCTCAAGCCGAAGGCATTGATGGACATTGGATTGTCTACAACAAGTCTATATATAATTTAGATTCGTCTCATGCTGGATTCTTGCTTGGAATGGGATTGACTGGTCATTTACGTAAATTGGATGCTACTCAGGCATACAATTATATGAAAGCCAAACATGAAGCTAGTTCCATCGGACTCTTGTTGGGATTATGTGCTTCATATGCAGGGACTGGTGAAAGTGTTGCTAAACGATTGGTAGAATTACATGTACCTGGTCTCTTGCCATCACAATCTAGCTTAACTGGATTGAATTTCTCATCACCAGTCATCACCACGGCCATTCTAGCTCTTGGATATCTGCACTCAGGAACCATGACGAGACAATATGCTGAAATCTTCTTGCATGAAATTGGACGTACAGATATCTCAGGTGATCAACCACCTGCTGTTGCAGGTGGTGAAGGATATGCGTTAGCTTCTGGAGCTGCATTAGGTTTATTAGCCCTAGGTAAAGGAAATGCAGCTGTAGGATTGAGTGACATGTACATCCTCGAAACGCTACAACGATATGTCTTTGGTCGCGGTGCTGGTAAACCAGACTCACGTCGACTATACGGTGTATCAATGGCATCTGCACCACCTCCTGTATTTGATCCTAGTCATACCAATATGGATGTATTCGATACAGTCATGACTCCACCAGCTAATACAGATATGACGGCACCAGGAGCGCTAATAGCCATGACCTTCATGTATTTGAAAACCAATGATATATCCGTCGTGAACCGTATCATACTACCATCCACACACCACATGCTTGACTTCGTAAGACCCGATCATCTCGTATTACGTGTATTAGGTCGAGCAATGATTATGTGGGATGCCGTTCAGCCGACTCGAGAATGGATTGATTCTCAAATTCCTGATATACTGCTACGTCCAGTGACACAACAAGCTATGGATATAGACAAGCTGATTAATGATGGCGGTAGTGTTGAGGATGAATTCATGATGGGACAAGCACAAGATGCAAATACAGTTCGTCAAGCGTACTTTTGTACATTGACTGGAGCTTGTTTAAGCTTGGGGATAAGGTTTGCTGGATCTGCTAATCAGCAAGCTTTTGAGCTGCTTCAAGAGAAGTTTGATTTCTTTTATACGTTTCTGCTGAAGCCAGGTAAGAACACTATGGTCTGGTGAAGCCGTTGATGAGTTCAAGAAGCAAAAAACTGAAAGCTACCAATGATTACTGTCATCTAACACTTTGCATTTCGCTAGTCACTGGATTTACAGACAAATTAGATCGAGCTGTATGCAGAGCATGTCTAGACACCGTTGCAGTATCCATGTCACTAGTAATGGCTGGAACAGGAGACGCTAGATGTCTGCAGCAACTAAAGAGACTGACGAGTCGATACTCAACCGATACATATGGTGATCATATGGCTACCAATATGGCATTGGGATTCTTGTTCATGGGTGGTGGGACCATGACGCTTGGCACCACGAACTCCGCTATAGCATCCTTGATCTTGTCTGTTTATCCACGCTGGCCAATGTCGAAGGATGATAATAGGTGTCATTTGCAGGCTTTTCGTCATTTATGGTGAGTTGAAAGGCGAGATCGTTCGTCTGCCTTTGCCTTGCCGTGTTTTTTGCTCTGTCATCCTCAATTCACAAGCTCACACTATATCGCACATGTAGGGTCTTGGCCGCTGAACCACGATGTATAGTACCTATTGACGTGGATTCGAAAATACCAGTCTACGTCCCACTCACAATAACCATCAAAGATCCAGCCATAAACCACGGCAACGTGACAACCATCAGCCCCATAGCACCATGCCTTTTACCAGACTTTGCACATATCCAAACCATCACAGTCGATTCTCCTCGATACCTTAAGATGACCTTAAATCTAGCAGACAATCCCGGCCACATGGCGTCCGTAAAATTACGTCGTACCTTGGTAGTAAAACGTAAAACAGGTCATTTATCATACCAAGAAGATCCACATGGATACCGTAGTATACTAGCACGTCCATTCCCGAAAATGACTTCCCAGCCATCTGACCGAGACATGTTGGCACGACAAGATGTTGTGACTTCATTATCGTCAGATCCACAACTTGTCGCATTCCTAAATACCTTTTGCCGTGTATCGCAACCGCAGCATCCGGAATCAGTACAATTTGCATCGTTTTGTACTGATGTCTTGTATGAATGCTTGACACAGGATAAACCAGAAGCGTTGACTGTGTATATGAATATCTTTAATACGCTCAATCAGCTGGGGAGTCTTGTATCTTCAGATCGAGGGCTTGTACGTGCCATGAATGAATTCTGGAACTTGAAATTGGTGGTATGGTACTATCAGGCTATTGATAAAAGTAGAAGTGACGACCGGCAGGATGATGGTTCTGCTAATGATGACGATGGTCGGATGATTAAATCATCATTTATGGATCAAGTGACATTCCACCTCTCAAAACACTTTGACTTTGATCATAGAGCCAATACCTCTGCACCAGCCCCAACATCATCACTCATCTTGTCTCAATCAACCAATTTGAAGCAACAAAATTATAAAGACGCAACCCAAATATTTGACGACTATGTACGTGATGGACGTGTTGGACGAGGTTTGGCATGGCAGACGGTACTTTCTTATCTCGTGTATGCTGACGTGATGGCGCCTAGTGATATCAAGACCTTGGTATCTGAGGTGCGTGGTGGTGCAGCAGGAAGGAACAATACGGATTTGATGTCTGTGTTGCTACCGTTACTGGTTAAATATCCCTCATGTAAATATGATGTCATGAGACGTATTGTACAGGCTTTGCAATAGGTTTCGCAAAGTAGAGAGCCTGTTTATATGTGTAGATTGTCAAATAAATTGATTGCCGTTTGAACCTTGGTGTTTTCGCGAAGACTTCAGAGTCCACTTGTTCTAACTTGATGCTAAAGCACATGGAATCTACATCTTTTCGTACTGAAGTGTTGGTAGATTGTAACCTATACATAATGAAGGACAGACAAACTATCTCAGTCCCTAGACCACCGCAGTCTGTACATGCAACCATGAATGGTAATCCGAATATTGCCAAGAACTAGAAGAGCCGCAACAGCCTCGCTTCCTTTCAATGTGGCATTTTGGCAAATTATATTGCAAAGTACATGGTTATTTGGCAACAAGGCAAACATGATTCAAGTAGAGCCTCTCCCTACGGCTTGCTGGTCCTTCGACTCCTTTGAGAATCGTCCTGCCCTGACCTCTTGATTCCTTTGAATTCCTTCTGCAAATTTTTGAAGCATGTTCACAAACGTCATTTGCATCGAATTGATTTCTGTAAAGACCGACAGATTCTCCAAATACCCAGACTTTAGCCCACTAAAATCAAACTCGCGAGCTCTGGCCATTTGCTGTCAAAGAATACGAACAGGTCGCGTGAGGAGAATGGTTAGCACAATACTAATCAAGGCTCCAAAAATTCCCACAACACTTGCTGTTATCCCTGCATTGCGATTATCTACAACTCCAACTCCCCATATATCAGACCGAGGGATGACGGTAACAACCAGCCAATGTAGATTTGTTCGGTTTGCCCATTGGACATCAACGAGGAGACTTTCTGACGTGGTGGTGACTGTCAGTGATACTCCTGCGGGTGGTATGCCATACAGCGATCCATTCTGAGAAATCAGTGACAGAGTCATTTCCTGAATGTATAGATTTGGCGAATTGGAAGCATTGTAGCTCGTTGGTCTGTAATTTATTTGGGAACATTCAATACGGATGCGCTGACCATATTCCCCGAAGGGTGAACAATGTGTACTACTCCATCCGTCGTGACGGGAAATGATGCAAGGATGCTCCTATCGAGAAGCCCACAAACGAAACGCTTGTCATCAAAACGAGAATGAGAATCCCAACTACATATTAAGCACAAACCGCGTACATACCTTGATGAGAGCTCTAAACGAGCGTGGATGACTTGTCTCGTGACTCTTTATATGATATGGATGCTTAAATTTGAGAATGTTGCAGTAAAAACTACACGCGTCTTCAAAGGTTGTGAGGTTTTGATGTTTTGAATTTAGTGATCCCATTTTGTGCACATATGTAGGAGTTCTAACTGCTAAGCGTTCTTACTATGTAGCAACTGTTTTTATTGAAGCTTAAATTAAACTAGACTAAGATCCTAATGCGACTCCCTTCAACAGCCCAACAACCGACTGCCAAACCAATATATGCAAATTCCAAACCAAAAACCACAATATTATATCAGTGCATCTTCATTCCTGAGGTATTCACCAACATCAGCTTGATGAAACACAATAATCCCAGTAGGTTCCAACTTTCTAGCATCCTGAGTAGATCGCGCCGTGACTCCAAACCCTAATGGCGCATCCGACATGGAGTAGATTACAACACCCTGATGTTCGGGTGTGTCTTCTGTTATACGACCCAAATGGGCCTTTAGGACGTGGTTGCCGTATAGGAAGGGCATTTCACCGTTTGGTTTTACCCAGACTTTGTACTGTAGAGAGTGAGAGTTGGTATCAATGAAGTATTGAGCGATGTGATCTGGTTGTTGAGCTACAAAAAAAGAACAAGTGATAACATGTCGTACTTTGGCATAAGGGGCCAAGTACTCGAGCGCCGTGATATGGAGAGTGAATTTCCCACTCTTTGTGAATTTGCCAAAACATATTCCGAGAGATAGTAGCTGATCTCGTGCAATTGAGGTTGCTTTTCTCATTATTGATTCACTAAAAGGAAGCAAAAAAAAAGGATCAATTGGGATTTATTGACGATCTTTTCATGATCCAAACGCCATACCTAACATAGAATACACGATCCTTGTGCATACGGAAACAATACGCTTCATCTTGTCTATCAATCAGTTGAGTAATGTTTCGACCAATACTATTGGGTAAAAAAGATCTGTAAGCTTTTCTTGTTTGACGGTGGGAGACAGTTTCAGTGCAGGACGTACTATTTGGAGAGCTTCTCAAAGAATACTTTGGTCTCTTCGTCTGTTAAGGGCCTCATTGTTTTCTTAGAGCGATTGCCTCGATTTCCAATTTGTATGTGTGTGTTTTGAAAGGAGTGTGATTTGAGAAAAGCAGAGTCGCAAGTTGAGACAAGCATCTTTCGTTGATTCCATCCAATAAAAGAACATGGTAAGTGAGGCGAGAGGAAGAGAGAATCGTGATTAATGTAGATGCATCGGATCGGGAATCGCTGAATCCGTGTCTTGGGTTATAATGAAACCACTTGGAATTTGAAGAATGTCGAAACATCTGCACTTTGTCGAGGAAGTGGAGATTTAAGACAAGTGTTGAAAGGAATACCGCCAATATGGAACGAAATGCTGATTTAGAGATGAAATTGCTTCCTTGCTACTCTGCATGACCCTTCCAACACAACGAAGCTAACATCAGCATTCGTCCTTAGCCTACCAGGTTATCAAAGAACCGAAAGAAGAGAGGAAGTAAGTGAACACCATAAGCCATTTTTACCCTCATTGTCACCTGAATATTAACCAGTACTCTTCTCATAGACGTGTCTGCAGGTCACGGTCGTGTCGGTATGCAGAAACAAAGAAAACAGCTGAACTTTGCCAACAAACTTGTTACCAACACATATAAATTCCTCTAGGCAAACATCGTAAGCATCCTGGTGGTCGTGGTAAAGCCGGTGGTATGCACCACCACAGAATCAACATGGACAAGTACCATCCTGGATTTTTCGGAAAAGTCGGTATGCGACGATTCCACTTGACAAGAAACGCAGACTACAGACCTGTCGTCAATGTCGAAAAACTATGGACTCTGATTCCAGAAGATGCTAGAGCAAAGGCTCCAGCTGGTCAAGTTGTTATTATTGATACCTTGGCTGCTGTAAGTGTGAAGCGCACAATTGCGTTGAGTTTTGGTGCCTTTTTTTCTTGATGTGTGAAGCGCACATTGTGTTGAGTGTCGGTGCCTTTTTTTCTTGATGTTAAACTTTATCATATTTTCCAGGGATATGGCAAAGTATTGGGCAAAGGTGTTTTACCACAAACACCATGTATTGTACGAGCCAAGTTTGTATCAAGGAAGGCTGAAATCAAGATCGTGGAAGCCGGTGGTCGTGTCGAGCTAATTGCTTAAATCAGATTATATAGCATTTGTCAGACCCACACACCACAACTCTTTGTCAATATAGTAAACCTTTTGCAATCTACATTATTGTTTGTGGTTTGTAATTCAGTGTAGTCTTAAAACGCTTGAATCTTGATCACACTTGCAGATTAGGGAAAGCAGCAATTTTTCTTCTTTAATAACTTCTTTGGAAACAATTTCTACATGTATACACTGGATTCCTTTATATCACATTATGCCACTACTTCAGCCGGTGCTTCTACTTGTGGTGCTACTTCTTCGCTAGCAGCAACGGGTGTTGCTTCAACCACTGGAGCTTCTTCAACAGCAGGAGCAGCAGCAATAGCATATGTGGATGCCTTTGTCGAAACAGGAACAACGGCAGGTGTAGCAGTAACAACAGTCTTGGCTTGTTGTGCAGGTTTCTTAGCAGCGACTGGTTTGGTGGTTTCCTTTGCCTTTGGTGGTGATGATACCTTTGTCGTCGTGACGGTGGGTTTCTTGGGTTGTTCAGATGTCTTTGTTGTTGTGGGAGTAATAGTCTTAGATTTGACTTTTCGTTCGGCTTCAATCTTCATCATTTCTTGATACTTTTGTGGGTATGCTGAAATGTTCTGTTGTCGCAAACAAGTGATAAGTAAACGTGTAGTGCTGTGGAAGTTGAATTGAGACATACTTGGAGATAGACTAGATTGTTGAGACGTTCTTCTTGCCATTGCTTGTGGTCGTAGTGAGCACCCATTGATTCCAATCTTCGTAGGATTTTCTATGTAATGCGAAAAAACCAGTCAGGTTTGCGTCTTTGCCAAGCTGCCACATGATAGCACAATTACATACCTGATTCTCCATGTTAAGTTTCTCCAACTCCCTCATTCTTCGATAATAGTGTCGATCATGGGCAAACCCAGCTCTAGCTTCATAAATATTTTCATTCCTTGAAATCCCCGTCGACACCTTCATAATATGGCTCATTTTTTCCAGGAGTTGACGATTTGAGCGCTCGATTTCAGCCAGTCGGTCTACATCACAAAGTATATTCAGGTTATTTGACGCGTCAAAAAACATGGTAAAACAAGAAAACGACGCAAACACCAAAAGGAAGGTCCACATCCCACATAACACCATCATACCATTATAAATTTGCAATTTCTTGCCAGTCTTGACTTCTAAATGCCCCCATTTCCTTGGTGGCTGGTTATCTATAGCTGGAGCCATCGTAGCTAATTTATCGAGATGGCGTTTTCGACGAGCACCGTCCCATTTTGAAGCTAGCAATCGATTACAAGTTGGGTATAGAGAATGGTAGTGTCGATATGCTAGTGGATCAGCTGGTTCTTCGTGTTTTATAGGTTCTGCTTTCGCTGGTTGGACATCTTCGTGATCTAGTTCAGATGGTTGCTTGTCGAGGTCAATTGGACGTGTTGGGACAGGTTCCTCCATTGTTTTGTATACAATTTAGAATGCTATTTCGTTTGGAATTTCAGAACTCAAAGATGTGCGCGGAAAATAACATTTGAGGGTTGGGTGTGATTCACACTTTTACATCGTTTTTTTTTTGCGTTTCGGGAGCTGGACTTGAAGACCTCCATTTTTGAGAAGGAGGAGAGAGGAGCCTGATGACAACAGACGAACATATGCAACCTAATGAAAAATCTCAAGTGCAAGTAGCCGAAGAGGCCCACAACAAACAGCAGAAACAAGAACAATGTGAAGCTTCTTCTCTCCCACAAGAAGTTGTCTTGCTGCTAACTGCCAGCCTACCAAAAGTAGATCTGCAATCGTTTACAAGACTATAAATCAATTGTTAACTTGTTCTTTACTAGTTTGGACTGTCATTAACCGCCACCGATCAATTCTTGGACGAAAAAGACACCAGCAATGACTCTAGCACATCAACAAAGCAGTTTTTCGAGCAATTACAGAAACTGGGACGCCAGTTAGGATACCTGGAATCTAGCTCGAGTGGATTTAGAGGACTTGTTGGTAGTGGCAACGGTGGTGTCAAGAGGAAGAGAAGGGACGGGGAGTCAGTGCTGCAGCACTATGATATGGAGAAGCCGGCAGTGAGTTTTATATTGCTTAATATGCTGAGAAACATGTTCGTTGACTCGATCTCGGTATTTTAGATGGTATCTCGCATTGAAAGCTTCATACAAGCCAAACGAAGTAAAATCGATTCGAGCAATCAGGCTGAATTTACACGTGTTGATCAAGCAGGTATTCTATATTGCCTCATTAATGCTTTATCAGCTTTGTCTGACTCATCATTGGTTTAGACTCCTGCGCACGAAGTGACACTGTCGAACTAAATCGATCAGTGCAAATGAAGATTGCTGTCGCCCACAACAAGGATGACCCGCTCGCTAGATCGTGGAGACATACAACAGATGCTAGCAGTAGTGGTAATACAAAACCAACACCGAACAATGCAGCTACAGTCCCGAAAACACATCTCGTATCTGAACGACTATCAAACATTGAATCGTATCTGGATGTGCCGTATCAGCCTGCTCCTAAACGTGCTTCCAATAATACCAATAATAGTATCAGTAATGGAGGCACAAGTACTACCGGAGCAAACGGCAAAAACGAGGCCCAAGTTATCAAGGAGGTGCTATCCCGAATAAAAATCGTTGAAGACCGAATCGTGACTTTGGAAAGGGAGTATCCGGCCTGGTCGACCAACAATCTAAATCAGAATGCCAGGAATGGGAATCCGCAAATTAGTAATAATAATACCTTGCTGGGTAATAGGGATGGTGGTAATAGTCTAAGTAGTGGTGTGGCTATGAGTATGGGAGCTAGAGGGTTGGGATCGTTTGCCATTGCTGCTGTCAATGGGAAGTCAACAGATAAACCGTCACAGCAACAAACAGCAACAAACGTACAACAACAACAGCCTAAACCCATATCGGCGACACAATCCACACCACCAAGCCAAACCCGAACACTCGTCACTAGTGTATCGAATGTACTGCCGCAAGCTAGCGCTGTTGACAGTGACGAAGAAGACAGCGACGAAGGTGATTTGAGTGCGATTGAATTGAAGATCAAGGCACTTAAGGAGTCCTTGCTGGCTCGTAAATTGTAGATTGTTATGTTTTATCTATGAGAAGGTTTAGAGATGGTAGCAAGAAGCAAATATAAAATATTTTTTTGCATCATAAAGGTTGTGGTAATTGTAGACGTGTTAGCGGTCAAGCGCTTGTCGTTACGTGTCGCTACTCATAGCAAATTATGAATCAGCCGTATTAGCTTGATTTGATTGAAATACTTGGGGCCTGCCCAAATATTCAAGTCTTTGAGTATGCAGGACAAGCTCGCGGGATAGAGGCCTTGTCTGCTTGCTTGCTGCATCACCCGACGTTGAAGAAACTATCCTTCGATGTGACCCCCCCCCCTTGGCTCATGGCCCGAGTTTAAATTCTTAATCCCAAGGTCCAACACCTCCATTATCGAAGAACTATCAGCACGACGCTGGCCCCAAAAATGTTGGAAATGTGTCTGCCATGGTTGCAAGCATTGACCTCCTTGAATACAAATAGTCTCCGTGTAGAAATAAACACGCTCCAAGTCATCGTACAGTCTTGCTCAGGGTTGAAGGGTTGAAGGCGTTGTCTATGCGTGGTGATGATTACGGGAATCTCGGCCGACGTCTAAAAACCGAGTCACTCCGAATGCTGCGTCTGCCAAACCTTCTGAGCCTAGAAAGGCTTGATCTTGTGGTCCTGGAAGATGTAGCACTCGACGAAGTAAAGCTTGTTGTAATACTACGCTGCTGTAAACAACATAGTCGAGGGCATGAAGCAGGGACCGAAGGGCTTCGATTCTTATCAATTGACGCGGTTAAGGTGAAGGGAGATACTAGCAGCAAACCATCGCACTTTGCGAAAGTATTCGATGTCGGTGCGTGGGATGGATGTAAGTGTAGATTGTCAAAGCAACCAGGTGAATGATTCTTTGACGAGAGTAATCAGGACTTTATGAGATATCTGTACATTTACGAGTAATGGTAATGCTGGGAGGCGGGATGGTCACGGTGGGAAGTGTACTAGCAGGCATAAAATGTAGTATGCTTCTTTAAAGACTCGAGCGTCTCATAAGTACACTGACTTTTTTTAGATCAGAATTGCATGTAAAAGTAATAATTGGATATAGTGAACAGACGAAGTGATTCAGTTCGCCGGAACCTCGATCGAGTACTTGACTCGTGATTTTCCAAAACAAGGCCGCAAACACCAAACACACGAACGGAGAGACATTTCATAAAAGAAAAATGGTGCTTTTGGATCAAATTACAAGTTTGCAAGGCATTAATGTCCATTCTGCAAGTTTCTTAAAACTTTTCTTGAAATGCTTGTTTCGCCGAACCACGAAAACGAATCAAACAACTCTGCCAAGGAACAAGATCCAGCTCGTTCATTTTGTAGCTGAGAGGCCAAGAAGATCTTTGGCACAGTTTTGCCATGCCTCTCTTTAAACTCGTGATGGTTCTTTATGGTTGTCTTCTTCCCTTTCCACAACGAAACCTTAATCGCCAGTTTCTCCCCCTTTTGAGTATATTGCATCTGACTCGTCCCACTCACTTCCTAACTTCACAAAAACATCTCCACTAGCAGATTGCCACCTGACAGCAAGTAAGCTGGGCACTATTTGCTCGGACCATTGTGTGCTTCTGCATTCTCGAGCTGCTTTCGCAGCAGTGCCATTTTGTTTTTTGTTGTTTTTGAAGATCTCAACGGTGGAAAGTGGACATTCTCTAACAGCCTGTTTCCTTGAATAGACACTCAAGTCCACTCTCTACTTCTACTACAAGAACATCAAAATGGTTAAGTGGTATCAAAACAACAATGTCGGACAGCCAAATACCTACCAACAGGCCAACAGCCAATACTACTACCCCCATCAACACACTTTCAATCTCGTCTTGCTCTTCATTGCTGTACTTGCAGGAGTAAGTATAGCCGCTAGTTTCTGACGGTTTGAATGTGAATTCCGAAGCTTAACACATGACCCTTTGTTTTAGCTTGTCGTTGTCGGTGGCTCGATCGGAATCTGGGCAGCAATCAGTTCATGGGTACGTTGAGGAGCTGGCTCTTCTCTGCCGTGCT
The DNA here is from genome assembly GCF_006535985.1 of Synchytrium microbalum. Classification (NCBI taxonomy): domain Eukaryota; kingdom Fungi; phylum Chytridiomycota; class Chytridiomycetes; order Synchytriales; family Synchytriaceae; genus Synchytrium; species Synchytrium microbalum. The sequence goes on from NW_022158360.1 coordinate 478,184, forward strand.
TTTATGAACATTTCACTGCCCATGTGATGTCGTACTAATTCGTTGTCTTCACAATAGCCTGCACCACTCATTGTCGCAATCGTCATTGGAGGCTTCTCAGCTTTAATGGCTGCTTGGAGATTAATGGCAGTCCGAAGAGGTGAACCTCATCGCTACCACGCTCTTGGATTCGGTCTCGGTGAGTTTTTGAGTGCATACATATTTCCCAGCCATTGGAAAACAGGCTCTAATGCTATGCATCTTTCGTAGGAATGGTCATTATCTGGGCTATTGCATTCGGTTACTTCCAAGCCAGAAACGTCGAGGTACCAGCTCGAAAGAAACACCTTAATCTTAAAATATTACTAACGGGTTCATATCCTCCTAGAACTTGTGTGCTAGAGATGCCAACGCCGGTAACAGTTACGGAACTTGTGAATACCAATCTGCTGGTAAAGCTGTCATCGTTGGATCAATAGTCAGTCTCGTGTCCTATCTGATCTACGCTTTCGCGTCATGTTGTCAACGACCTTAGTAAGTTCTTGAAGATGCTGTTACAATGCTCTTTATCAGCTTTCTAATCATTTCTTTGTTGTGTGTAGATCAGGACTTATGATCCAACCCACTAAATTTAAATTCATATTTGTCTCGTTTTCCACATGTCATGTAGTCTACAACACGTATTTGCCTTGCCTATGATGTATCGAATAAAAAATCTGCTTCAAAAAATTGAGCTTGTCTTGTGTTGGAAAGTGTTTGAAACTTCATTCTCGTTCTGTTGCCGCAAAATGTGAAGGGAAGTTTTCCATGCATATGGCCGAGGGAGTGGAAAGCGTAAATTCCATTTTGAGTTAATGAGAGGGTCTGACTAAGCTTCATTTACAATAATGCTGTATGAATCAAAAATCGGTGACATGTGTTGACAAAGAGTTACTCCCCAGACGACAACGATATGGTCAAGCTATCAATGGCTTTCAACGTCCTTCATAGTTCTGGCATATCTCTTCTGGAATTTCGTCAATAGCTTAAAGCTCAGTTTCCCCACAAATCCCGAGCATAAAGATGCTTTTGCTCCACACAAACTCTTAACTTCACAAAAACATCTCCAAACGCAAATCGCAACAGAACAACAAGTAAGTCGCTTACTATTTCATCGGATCAATGTTACATCCTGCATGCATTCAAGCTTTACCAGCAGTGCCTCTCTCGATACTTTTTGGAAGATCTACACCATGCGAAGTGGGCATTCTAACTTACAGTTTTCTTGAATAGACAACTCAAACCAGTCTCTACCACCTACAAGAACATCAGGAATGTCTACTAAATGGTTTTCAAACAACAACGTTGGCCAGCCCAACTCGTACCAACAGGCTAACAGCCAGTACTACTACCCTCATCAACATACTTTCAATCTGGTCTTGATTGGTATTGCTGTAATTGCCGGTGTAAGCACATGTTTCTAGACTCTTGCTGATCTGTACATTCCCATATGATACGCCGAACATCAAAACCTAACACTTCCATCCAATGTTTTCTTAGATCATCGTCATCGGTGGCTCGATCGGACTCGCTTACGCTATCGGCTACTGGGTGAGCATAGATTCTACTTGGTTTCGTCTACAGTGTCTCTCAACCATTTCGTGTGGATGTTGTACTCAAACTTTCTCATCTTTAGCCTGCACCAGTAATTCTCGCAATCGTAGTCGGGTGTTTCTCAGCTGCGATGGCTGCTTGGAGGTTATACGCCGTCCGTGGCGGTGAACCTCATCGTTACCATGCGCTTGGGTTCGGTCTGGGTGAGTTTATTTCGAATGAATGTAGCGTTTAGCTATCCAAAACAATCTCTTATTGTTTTTTTGGTGAGTAGGAATGGTCATCATCTGGACTATTGCTTTCGGATACTTTGAAGCCAAGAACGTTCAGGTACTGAGTCATCTCAAGCCATTCAACTTGCGACAAACAGCTAAATATAACACTTATTCTTCTTTACCACTTAGAACTTGTGCTCACGAGATGCTGGCGGTAACGGAGGAGTCTGTGAATACCACACTTCTGGAGAAGCCATCATCGCCGGTTCAGTAATCTCTCTCATTGTCTACCTTATTTACGCCTTTGCCTCATGTTGTCAACGACCTTAGTAAGTTACATTATATAGTATCGTCGCATGTATTTTCGTATTCTAATTATTTTTGGTCACTAATAGATCGGGATTGATTCCTTTTCGTTGAAAACATCTGTCCTTTTTGCTTTACTCACTGTTTTGTACTTTTACAACACTTCATTGTATTGATTGCCTTTGTCTATGACGCCTCGAATAAGAAAATTTGACTCCAATTATAAGCAGCTTGTTGGTCGGTCTTCTTTCATTGGTTGTAGCGAGAATCGTTCTCGTTGCATTGCCGCAAACAGTGATAACTACGTCGGTACTAGACACACTGCCTTTGTATTACGTTCAAGTCACCTCTGTACTGATATTGAATATACATATATCTTCCAACTGCACTATCCAAGCGTCACAAAGTGCGCCAAGTTGACACTTCACAAATTGATAAGACTTTGACGACTGAACACGAGCTAATTGATGTTGTTCAGGTCCTCAAAGTGAAAACGATCTTCAAACAGTCGAGAATCCCGTATAAACCAAAATATATCCCATGGTTGTTCTCTTCACAAAGCGTCAATCCTTTCAAATAAAATCATCACTCCTTGAAAAGTAAACCAAACTGCCTAAGCCAACGACATAGACCAGCTTTATTGCATAAAGAGTCATCGGATGCATTGTATTCTCAGCTTGTCCTGAATTGGTCTCTCTTACTCTGCAGTTGCCGTGGTAAAATGTGGTTTGTGAAAACCCATTCAATTGGGCGATGCAGTGAGTTTTCGTGGCGAGAGCGAAAAGAAATGATTTCAAACTTGAGTGGACTGGGATATCACATTCAACTATGTCAACTTTCGCTATCGAGCTCTTGACAGTCTTCAAGCAGGATAGCATTGCCAACTATTAAACGACCAACATTAGATAAATCAAGTTTTCTCAGAGTTAATTCATTACGATACGAATACGGATCCAATCTTGTATCAAGTATCAAGAAATATGGGTTTCCTTTCTCTTTTTCAAGTGCTGGGATTGGTTGGATGTTTCTTCCGTTTGACATGTTCTACTCTAAAACTGAACCGCAGCTCCCCACACTAAAAAGTTATCTTATTTCATATTGTGAATGGTATTATGGATCGCATGTGTCTACACTGGGCTCAGATGTAGTGGAAGGCAAGGACTCCTTTCGTGGAATGGCAAGCCTGTTGGTAAGTGCTGTTGGTTTTTGATCGAGCTAGTCTTTCTCGGAGGAGACCGAGTATGTTATCGTCGCTGTTTCTACTTGCGGACTGTTGGTCAACAAGAGCCAACAACCCTGAGTCCAGCGTTATGGAGTTTTGTCTCTGCATGAAATGGCCCCTGGCTCGTGCAACAGCTTCTGTGTGTGGCAATTTCCCCGGCCCATTGCTGACGTTCTGTGGAGTATCACTGGGTAACCGGCGTGAGTGTCAATTTCTGCTTGATGATTTCATTATCTTCAAAAAGTTTGGCATGGCAAGCAATACAACCATCGTCTTGTGACCTATACTTAACAGGGATGTACGAGCGTATTGTGACGAGCCGATTTTTGGATCATGTTGCTGATGAGGAAGACCAAGCTCTCGACCTCAACGCTTACTTTCTGGAGATATCCCTCTAACCAGAAACCTGCCCAACTTTCAAACCCTACTACTTTGTGAGGGAGTTGGAATGAAGTGGCTGCCTCCAAACCATTGCCTTTATTCAACTTTTAATCTTGACATCTTGCAACAGCTCTGCGTGCCAAACCTTCCGAAAGTCTCAAAGCTTGACATTAAAGTAAACATCCACGTATCAATCGATGAATGGAAGCAGCTGGTAAATACTACGCTATCACACCATGATGATGGTCACAAATCTCGATGTGACGAGCCTGGAGTCCTCTGTACTGGCGAGGTATGATATAAAGGCTGATGATATGACTATAGATGTAACCACCCAAGACGCTATGTAGTGATTTGAAGCTTTGGGACTTGAGCAATAAGCCACTATGGCCTAAGCTGGATCTGCGTAACTTTGGGCTGACGATGTGCTGATTTGAAGGAACTCAAGGAGGTTGAGGTGGATTGTGGGCACAATTTGTTTTATTAATGAACATTTGCTTTATTGAAGTGTATTTCTGAATAGACATCAGAACCAAAACATTGTTTTAAACTGCTATTACATTAATTCACTGTTGTTGTTCCGGCATTTTCGCGATGTTCGCAGTGTGCAAACATTTAAACAAACCCAATGGCTGAGAGAGCAATACTGCAAGGAGCTGAATTTTTGCAGAATTCATTGCCTCTTCTTTCGAAACATCTCACTGACTGTGCATCTCTTGATTCAAAACTGCGCCAGAATTTCTCAACCATTCAAACTTTGGAAGATCGGGACAAATGAGAGCTAGTTTACCGTGTTTGGTCTCGAATGAATCCACAACGGATATCGAGTAATGATGATAAAGAGCTGATACTCTTTTCATTGCTAAGGAATCTTAAGCAATACTGGAGTGCCATACTCAGAACCATTTTGAAGGAATTTCATGCTTTTGCTATGTAGTAACGAATTATGAAGAGGATTGTAGTGGTAGTGTGATGGTAGTACATATTGGAGACATTGCATGTATTCAGATCCAGTTGTAAAATAATCCCACACTCGTAAAATAAAAAGTAACTCATCCAAGCGTTATAGTCTTCCAAAGCGTGATTGGACTCTCGATTCGTGATAATCTGAACATATCTCAAGTCCAACGTTAACAAATACAGCCTGAAAATAAACCTTCAACCATCTTTCACCGAGTCATGCTCCCTTTTTTGGCCATAGAAGACATTAACCGTCAATATTGCTTGACTTCATCAACCTCCTTTTCCTTAATCGTATCTCCGAAAGAGGACTGTTCAAATCGCTCAATCGTCAAAACATCCATTCAGGACCCAATCTGATAGGCCATATAAGTAATATTATGTGTTAAACTTCTCTATATAAACAAAATGTTACTTCGGTGTTGCATCTGGTATGGGTGGTAGCCTCGGTTTAGCTTCTCTCCCAGATGTTGGCCGACTCTTATGTCCAGCAGCATGGTATATCAAGTCTGTCACATCGTGAATCATTTTGTCTGCGTATACGACCCCTAATGAGAGTAAAAGGGAATTAGTACTACTATACGCTTCTTTTCTATGTTCCACCATTATTTCCAACAAGCTAAAAAATACAACTATCCCCAAGAGAATTTACCTTCATAAGTAAGGGCCTCCTTCAGCTGACTCTTCAAAGTCTTTGCAGCAGCCAAAACGCCTTCCTCCATACTAGCAAGCTCGCCCAACAATTCCTCTCTCCTGCTAGCCTCAGCCATCCGTATCTCACTAGACACATCATGACCATGTCCAAACAATCGTTCAGGATTCGACGCTTCCTTCTCAAACTGACACAGTTTAGACAGTACTGCTTCTCGTTCCAGCACCCGTTTACCAGCCTCCTTCCATATCAGCACGGTAGCTTCCAGCTTTGACGAGTATCGATGTGATCCATATATAGCAGCCATACGACACTGTTCACCAAACGTCATTTTCAGGTCATTCCATATCTTGCGGAGGTCTTCTTGGGCACGGTGGATGTTGATCATGGATGGGAACGGTCGTAGATTTGTTGGTTCGGCTGTATTGCGTGATGAGGTCGATGCGTTGGAAAAGTTGCTGCCTGTCACACTATTAGTTGACTTTTTATTACCCAGATTTGACGAGTTGCTGCGATTACGTGGAGGTTCTTTTGTTGCCGACGTATTGGTACTACTTCCGACATCCGGTTTGGAATGCTTTGTTATAGATTTCGATCGTTGGAAGGTACCAGCGCTCTTATTTACACTGCCACCACTACCCTGAAGATTCTCTTTGGGTGATACTACGTCAGACTCCAATTCAGGTGGTACCTCATTATTCTTCAACTCTTCAAAGTATTCCATAATCAACGGATTCCAGTTACCATCACTATACGACGTCATTTGACGACGTCTCTCATATCGAGCTGCATGTGCCTTTTGTTGTTTGACAACTTGCTCCTGCTCACGTTCCTCTTTCCGTAATTTATCTTGCTCTTCAACAAAGCGTCGATACGCTTCTTCATCTTCATCAGCATCAACCATAATTTCAAGTATAAAATCGCACGCTCGAGTCTTCAAGTAATCGATATAGTCTACAATGCTGACTTGATTTGCATCATCTGAAGGATGCCGTAACTCGTCAGCTACATCTGCAGGTACATAACCACCAAAATTGAATTTGGTATGTGTGGCGGCACGACTAGACGGTGTCTTTGCCATGGCAGATTTACGATTACGGAGATACTCGGATGGCGTTACTGATGGTCCGGTTGCTAACATTGTTCGAAGTCGTATTTCTGGACCTCCTGAATGAGGTCTTCCAGATTGTGGTGATGATGGTGCATCTGCTGTTGTTGCTGAAGTACCATTGGCTGCGGCTGCTGCTGCCATTATTTGCCTTTTCGGTATTGCTAGGCCTTGGAATGCATAGCTCATTGGCATTCCAGGTTCGAACGGTGCAGCAGGACAACTTCCAGAGTCTTCTTCCTTTGCTGTTATTTAATTTCGTGTCAAAAATGCTTTCTGCGAAGGAGCAAAAAACTCTTTGCAAGCCTTAATTTCATGATTGCAGCATAACGCTCACCAACATCCGTTTGCCAATTCCGACCAGTCAAAGTCTTCATAACTTCATCATATAGTTCTTCAACTTCTTTGTAACGAGCCAGCCGTCCATCTATACAGCAAAAAGACGACGGGTCAACAGAGAGCTAAACGTATTTGAATATGCTGAACACCAATTTCTCACCCAAGGCCTCAAGAGCAGCTTGATCAATCATTCCACTAAATTCACTCACGACCAGTGGAGGTGAAGGATCAATAGATACTGATCCTTTAGGAGTTCGCTTTGAGACACGAAATGGAGATGCTCTCAGCACTGTCTAAATTAAAGGAAACGACGACGTGAGCAAAAGAGGAGGCTTTGATACTAACCCATCTTTTCCAATCTTTATCAAACTTACACCATCAGGCGCCATTACTGGAATGTAATCTGGAATTGGAGGAGCCGGGGGTATAGCTGAGACCGGCTGCACAAAAAGTGACATGTCAGTAATACATAGAAAGGAGTCCGTTCTCGTTACATCACAGCTCACAATCTCATCAATAATGCTATAATCATACGAGGTCATCAGATCCGGTTTGAAATTGCTAGATGGTAAATATCTCTTCCGTGGAGGACGAGGCTAAACGTTTAGAGTTTGTCAGATCTTGTCGACATCAACAACAAACCTTCACGAAGTTTCAAGAATTGAAGATCATACCTTACTATCATCATGCTTCCTCCTATTGAACGTGGTAGTAGTAGCATGAGCCTCCAATATCGGATCGTTCCTCATAAGCAATGAGAATTCATTCATGGTCGACAAATGAAGTTCTGCGTCATCCATATCTTCATCACTAGCACCGGTCAATGTCCTATCATCTGCGTGATCTCTGCCCGTATTACCATCACGTAGAGTCCGTCTCGCACGTTCATGATCTTGAGACATTATCTTTTGCGGTTGTGAATTCAACAGGCCTCCTAAATCAGACAAAATCGTTCCGTATTTCTTCATAATTTCTTCTCGTTCTGCCTGTCCGAGATGACGATGGAGGGTTTCTAATGGTTGTAGGAGTCGTTCTTTACGGTATTTTTCGTGGAGGAGTTTAATGTCTTCTGGATCTTCTGGGAGGTCGACATGTTGGTTTGCAGGTAGTCGATCTTGGAGGTCTGATAGTTGGGAGATGAAGAGCTGTTGCCAGTCTGGATCTACGTCGAGTATGGCAATGCCGTGGGTGATATCGTTCATTACGGATGCGAGTAGGTTCCGTAAGACAATCCTGCGGGGAAAAAAATCAGTACTGGGACAATTTGAATAACACTACTGGCCGTTATAACCTTACCTCCTACTAAGCTCCAGACGATACAAGGCACAAACCCTCCCCCTGTTAGCTTCAGCTCCCAACACACCCAATGAGTCCATCTCTAAAATGATCAATCTCTATTCAGATGTCTCCGACCGGGCGAAAAAGGGAGAAAGATTCTAAGGAATGCCTTACGTTTTCGACGTTGCCTGCACCGCTCCAATGCCAACTCTGACTGATCTGACACTTTCTCCAGAATCAATGACATGAGCATATTAATTTGTGGAGACGAGAACTCGTTTTGCTGAACTAGAGATTCCCGAAGCTCCTGGTACCGGCGAATGACTTCAGACATGAATATTTTAGCCAGGTCGTCTTGCTCAGCCTGGGCAATCCATGAGAGAGAGTTGATGTGGGTTGCCGTTCGTTTCAGGATTGGTAGGATCATGTCTGTTGGATCCACATGGCTTGTCGAAGAGAACGGTGTTGGTTTGATTTCTGTGTTGTATAGATCCATACTTGTTAGTACGTTTTTTGGTAGTCAAACCCTTTGTAAACTAACTTACCAGGTTGATCATCATCCTCCGACTGGATCAACGGCGGTGGATCGGCCAGTTCAGGAATAGCATTGAAATCAGGCTATCAGAAGCAAAATTAGAAGGATCAGACGCAAGTTTGTTATGTGCAGCAAAAAATGCCCAGTTGGAGGCGGAAATGTCTGAACGAATCCTAACCAAACTACCTTCTTGATGTCTACAATTCCCAATGGATGTACAGGCAGAAGATTAAAGCTCACACCAGGAGCACCCAACAATTTGTTTCTGAACGTCCATTCAGCTTTACGAACATCAGCCGTCGTGATCCGTTTACGATGAGACTGGTTCTTTGAGGGTGAATAAGTCGAATAGTCCGTTGGTAGTGACGGTTTGAGGTGTTGATCTTGGTTGAGTGCATCTAGATCGTGTGGTTGAGTGTCGATTGATGTTGCGATTATTGGCGAAGTGGGTATTGCAACCGGTGGAGCGAGGAGGATATCCAGTAGTTCGGTTGATATGTCGACCGTATTTGAGTCGTGATCCGTCCCGTTATGTATCATTGAGAGCCGTTATGCCTTCTTTATGTTGTAAAATATCGGTGTCAGTCCTTTCAAAGATATGAATAAAGGAGCAAGTTAGAATACAAATGTGAACGTGAATTGACGCGTACTATAGTAGAGTTCGTACCTTCATGTCGTATATATACAACCTCTCTCACTCTATAGATCACATTCGCACATTTTGTAAAAACCACAGATATCTAGCATTTGGGAAGAAGATGATGATGATACAAGGAGAGACCAGCATCGAAGCTGTATCAGTGGGGAGACAGTTAAGTAAACTGTCACTATTCAAACCAATCTTGCATGGTAAGCTCAAAAAGACAATGTGTCAATCAATCGAGATTGTAGTTTCAGCTTGATCCAACATTGATGCACATCATTCAATCGCATTTTATTCTTTATTTTACTCACATACATTATTATACAATCTACTTATAGTCGAAGCATGTCTCCATTCCAATTCAACTGCTCGGCATTCCGAAGTTCAAGCTGTAGTCATCAGCTTCCTGAATTCTCAAGCTTCGCCAACCTTAATGATCAATACGAGGATACAGCTATCTGATGTCATCATCATGGACGATCAAGCCGCTACGGCCTTCTTGCAAAGGAATCTGCTGAGCTTGGTGATTGCTGAAGCTAGTGGTGCGTATTGATGCTGTGGATTATTGTGGTTTGATGATAATACCGGTGTATCATTCGGTGGATAGTCGTAATGATTGTGTTGGGGATGATCCATGTTTCAATCCGAGATATTACCGATCTTTGGGTCCTTTTGTCAGCTCACTCATGATCTGCCAATGTTAGGTGCCAAGCTACACATATACACACCAGACCAAGTCATATTAAATGTTCATGTCTTTCAACTGAGTGACGACGAAGGCTGGAATGAAAGAACTGACGACGAAGAGAATGTCGTCGCTGCAAACATTTGTGTATGTTTTGGTACACTTTACAAGGGAACAGCATATTGATTGCCCTCTAACACCTATGATCCACATCAGGACCTGCCTGCTAGACATTTAGATGGTGTTTGGGAAAAGTAAGAATTTCATTCAGTATCGTACTCTCCTTGTATTTTGTCCTTCTTACTACCCTCTCATCCCATTCAAAAAGTTTGATATTTGATGAGGACTTGCAGACACGGCTTCTGGAATACATTACCACATCCACACTTTTTTCTGGTATGTGTCTTTGTGTTTTGTCGACACACATAAGGCCTTTGATAAACAGGTAAATGTATTGACTAAATGTCTATATATAGACAAGATGGTGGACTCCAACATTGTATCTTGGAACAAGATTGTACTTTTGCATGGTATGCTACGTTGATTTGATTCGTCTAGTTTAGTACAAAAACCCGTATAACCAGAGTTCCGTATAGGTCCACCAGGCATGTCAATCTCATCGAAATTGTCTTGGCTGTCGGTTTATCGAATCATGCCCATATTCTATCCTCTTTCTAGGAACTGGAAAGACATCATTATGTCGAGCACTAGCCCAAAAACTCTCAATACGGCTATCAACGCGCTACCCATCGCTAAAATTGGTAGAAATTAACAGCCATTCCTTGTTTTCGAAATACTTTTCGGAATCTGGGAAATTGGTTTTGAACATGTTTTCAAAGATACATGAGCTAGCTGAAGATGGAGAGAGCTTTATCGTTATCCTTATAGGCAAGCGTTCCACGTAGCTTTTTTTGCCCGTACGATTTGTAATCAGACGCACTAATCTATCCTCCCGTTTGTAGATGAGGTTGAATCATTGACTGCCGCGCGTAAAGCCTCTAGCAATGAACCAGGAGATGCTATAAGGGTGGTCAATGCTCTGCTGTAAGTCTCACAGCCAAAAAGATGGTGATGTCGCACTCGGATTGAATCCTACACCATTCCTTATTTTCGACCTGTCATACTCTACTCTACATAGGACACAAATAGACAAGATTAAAAAGTATCGTAACGTCCTGATCATGACAACATCCAACATCACCGATGCCATTGATGATGCTTTTCTGGATCGAGCTGATTTACGACAATACATCGGAAACCCATCACAACGAGCCACATATGCTATGTTGAGTGGATGTGTTGAGGAATTGCTGAGATGTGAGATCATTGTTGCTCCTAGTGATGGTATGACGACAAGTGTTTCACTTGTAAATTGGAGAGAGATTGAATTCTCGAGTGATGAGATGTCTAGAAGGCTTTTTGATATTGCTGGATTGTGTCAAAAGCAGGTATGCGACTTTGGTAGCCATGGGGATGTTGACAATTTTCCGTTTTGTGATGCGTGTTATATGATGAGATCCCCTAGGCATCCTCTAGGATCCCTAGATCCCTCCAGCATGTTTTCGTCGCTAAAGCCTGCTGTGATTTTGTAGGGAATGAGTGGTCGTGGGATACGGAAGCTGCCAATGATTGCGCATGCTCTTTTCGTTCAGGTATTGTGTACAAACGAAAAAGGATGCATATACGCCCTTTCATAATACTGACTTGAATCCTTTGTAGGCGCCTCAAACAACCCTAGACGTATTTTGTCATGCTCTAGTTAGTGCAATTGACTACATGGGACGAAACAAACAGGGTTGAGGGATTGTTGCAAATAAAACATTGTTTAATTTATTTAAATAGATGGGGTACGACGACAAAGCCAACGTCTGATGCTGTTAATGGTACTTCCCCGGATAGGGCTGATTTACGACACGATGTTGGAGATCACAACAAGCTCATTTGCACTGCTGAGTGGAATTATTGGGATTCCAAACAGGACGAGTAGGACGACGAAACTGAACTTTTCATTGGGAAAAAGGTTGAAGTCTCGAGTGATGAATTGTCATGAGGGTTATTGATGCCACTGGATTTTGTCAATTGCAGGTATATTTGAGGTGAAGCATGTACTGACCGAAAGGTCCAAACTTTTTTTTGGAGGCTACAAGAGCAACAAAAACATTGGAGTATCCAGATAAGGTCGACGTGGGCTGTGCTCGTCTCTCAATGGAGAGATGATGAAGCTTAGAATGAAAGAGTTGAAGTTGAAGAGACTGTCGTCGCTACAGCCTTGTCATTCCTACTGTTTCTTTCTGACAATCTTCATTCACATCAGTATGCGTATGGTACAAATCTAGATGGTGCGTGAGAAAGTAACAATCTCATTGGGAGAAATAGGGTCTTCTTTTTTCTCCATCTCAAACACATCCCGTCTCTTAAAACGTCTGACCTATCATAACGACTTGCAGACCTGGATTCTTGGATACAATACTTCCAGTCCAACTGTTTGTGCCATACTGGTGAGTCGATGTGTTGAAGCGTTGCTGAGACGCGAAATCGTTGCTGCTCTCAGTGATAGTATGACGACAACTTTTAATTTATGGATGCAAATATGTGTACAGATTTTAAAAACCATCTCCACTATACAATAAACACCCCTATTGTAGACATACACCTGTTCAAGAGCACGCAAGCACCCTAGTCTCTAAGCGGCGTCTGTCCCGACACAACACTAGTCTGCTTCACATCATCCAAATCCGCTCTCGCCCTCTTAACCTCAATAGCAAGCTGATCATACAAGCTCGCCTTCAGCACCCCGACATCCGCATCCCACAAATCCTGAAACTCCCATTGTCCAGCACCCCTTTCCACATCCGACAATATAATCCCTGCACCACCATCATTCTTCCACCATTCACCATCGACATACGGATCAGGGAACTCTGGACGCACCCAAGACTCTTCCCTCGCTCTCTTGTGACGATCGCGATCTTCTTCGATTTTACGTTGTATTTCAGCGTATTCTCGTTTCGTTTCTTCGCGTGGTTGGCGAAAGAGGTTTGCTATGAGGCCTGAGATGTCTTCTGAGGGGATTAGGTGGGAGGATTTTAGTTCGGTTTCTTTGAGGTAGCGTTCGGCGGTTTCAAAGTTTTGTTTGTGGGGTTCGTAGTCAGGGCCGAGGACCTTCCTCCATCCTGAGAGGACCTGTGTAAGCGTGAGTGATGGTGTGTGTGTGTGAGTGAGTGAGCGAACAAAGTGCAGTGCCAGACAATGATGGGTCAACCAGACACTTTCTCTACACGTATCAGGATATACATTACCTTACGAACAGTAACAGTAATAGCATCAGGATCCGGTACAAGAGCATGGACCAGCTTCACAATGTCTGCAGCAAACCGTTCAACATAGACAGCACAATCCACTGCAAAGCCCCGAGGTTCTTTTGATTTACGATCATGAGCTTGCTTAACTAGTCTATCCACTACGCATAACAGCAGTAATCTCTTTGGTGCGTCTCCCTACCATGATTGTATGGTGTGAGCTATTGCAATGCTCAAAACACACATATTTGATGTTGTGATGTCTTGAACAACACCAACACAATGCAATATTGGTTTACATACCGAATGAGCATATAGTGTCTTCCACAGCACTTCACTCAAGTCAGTAGCAAAGTGTGCATTCGTCATTGCGAATTTGACTAGAGCAGCTACATCATTAGTCCTTTTGGTTTTATGAGTGTCGAGGGATTCTAGGAGATCGGTAAAGTGCGTGGTTGCCATGAAATCATCTTGATAGATGTCATCGCTCATGGCTTAACTATGTTCAATAGCTGCGAGCTGTTTTGTTCGGATGTTTGGATTTTGAACGTGCCATAAGAGCTAGTATTGGAAGAGAAGCTGATGGGAGAATCGCGGGTAGATGCTATTTGATAATTTGGATACAAATTCGAGATTGGAAAGCTGTGCGTGAGATGATCTCGATCGCAGCTTCCTGCCTCAAAGCAACCTTCACAGCAGGAACGAAAGATATGAGACAACCAAAGAGTCTTTGAATAAAGCAAATTAGTTTCCATTCATTTCATCAGCCAGCACGTTGTAATTCGGTCAATACACTCTGATCAATGGTTTCCAAAGCTCCTCTCCAAATGTTGGATGTCAAAATATGTATTGTGGGTATAAAAGCCGTCAGTATCGAACTAGGTCATGTACCAAACGTGCTCAAAACTAATATGAAATCTACATTGTCATCAATAACCACCCAACTCCTCCTCTACTAGCCCCTCACATTCAGCAAAAAAGAGAACTGAATTCTAACACGCGATCGCTCACGTCTTGCACCAGATTTCATATCAAATGACTATATCTCATGCGAGATACCTCCTCTCCACGTCCTGAAAACATCTCTGAGTCTCCTTTGCCTATCTCTTTACATCCATTACGAACTTTTATAAACGCACGAATCCATCTGTATTGACTAGGAAAGTTACAAAAGGGAGACCGTGGCGTACGTTCCTGCCACTCATCATTGACACGGACGCCTTCGTATACTGATGTACTTCGAGTAGATCAGCTCAAAAGCTCAAATTGTCACTATTCGTACTTGTCAAGCGTTCAAATCTGTGGATACTGCATTCTTGAATACATTCGCATAGTTTAGCGCAAGATTCTTGGACGGAACGCCTTGAAATATCTTGTATCGGCTTCTCTCCCTTCTGCTCCGCAAGTTTTGGATTAGATAGCTCGTCACTGGATTTCGACATTTTGCAACATGGACATCATGGGCAAGTTTTCACACAACCTTCAACTGAATACAGCACAAGCTAATCTTTTCATTACACAGATATGATAAACGAGGACGAACTCGTGGTCTGCCCTCTATGCATGGACCTAATCCCATCCTCTGACCTCGAAACTCACTACATGTCTGAAGTCGAATCATTCAACTTTATGGATACAAATCCGCATTCTTCCTTTAATGGAACAATATCGGTGCCTGCATTCGAGTTGTGTGATGCTCCTTTGCTCAAGCTGTAAGTGTGTTATATGTCACCCACAATCCATTGCAGGTGTCTTAGTAGTTCTTTTTTTGGCTAGGGACGAACCAATACCCAGTAGCACGTCAAGCAGCACTACTACGATATCCTCAACATCAGATACACCAGAAACAACCCGCAAATCACGTCGCGGTGCAGCCGTAACCGCACGCCAAAACATAAAAGCAGCAGTTAAAGGCAAACGAGCTCCTCCACCCCCAACAGCCGTCCCAGACACCACACGCACACGACGATCCAAATCCCCTAAAAAACCAACCACCACCACAACCTCAGCATCAAAACAGCCAACCCCACCAACATCCTCTTCTTCCACACCCCGCCGCTCCCCATCCTCAGACTATGAGACCTACACATGGGCAGGCGTAACCCGCGTGCGTGCAACCACCCTCCTCGAATCCAACAACTATGCCGCGAACGGATGGGCCGTAAACAAGAAAACCGATGTGGATGTCGACGATGATATCGATGTGGATGGGAATGAGGTCAGTATGGGGGGTGTGCAGTACACGGAGAAGGATTTGAAGCGGTTTTATCTTGCCGATGATGATGTGAATGGTGGTGGGGGAGAAGGGGGAGAGTATGAGCATGCGCCTGCGCCGGTGGTGCCGGTAGATGAGAAGGTGGTTAGGGAGATGCGTGTTGATATTGAGGGGGATGAGATTGATGAAGGTAACGTTCCTATTATTGAATGATTACTTTACGTTTCTTGCGCCATTAACCAGTTTTTTAAAATAGCTGAAATAGAACATGCAATCGCAACAGCTCCACCAGACTATAAGCTCGTGCTGGAAGCACTCAAGACACGTTTACGACATCTGGTGCGTTTCTCACCACCATGCTGCCTTATCCTCTTTTTTTTCTCACTCACTCACCATTTTATTTCATAGGAGGACTCCCAAGCAACAAAACAATCCTCAAAATGCCTCATCTGTCTAGACGCATACACAAACCCATGTGTGTCGATCGTGTGTTGGCATGTGCATTGTGAATCGTACGTCAAACATCCACCTATCCTCGAGTCACTAATCTTTTTTTCTTTATCTCACACTTTTCTATATTAGATGCTGGCTGCAAACAATAGCAGCGAAACGGCTATGTCCGCAATGCCAGAAAATCACCGGACCAGTTGACTTGCGTCGTATCTACATGTAGAAAAGCAACATTTATTATTTTGTATATGATGTAACCATAGCCAATGAACATAATTCCACACAGACAAATAGTTCAAGATGTGAAACCTTTTATTTCCAATAGATAAGGGGTATAAAGATATTGGCACAGAAATGCTTTTGAGATATGATAAATACGACATTGCATTCTTAGCTTTCTACCTTATTGAATTACATACTCTTTTTTAGTATACATAAACACACACGTCGTTCTATAAATACAAGGCACCCCCCAAAGAGACTTCCCAGGTCTCTCTTCACTTCTTCTACAGTTACAAATACACGCAACACCACACCCTCCATTCTATGACCGGTACGTCCCACTCCCGCTCCCACCACCAAACCCAGACTCTGCACCCGGCTGCATTGTCGAATACGTCAGGATATTATCCTGTTGCTGCATACTATTCGGCGGGATGGCTATACCACTGTTACTCCCATACGGTGTTGCACTTGCAGTTGGTGCGTAATCCAACATACTACTATACATTCTCTGCTGCTGAGATGTATGCATCATCTCGTCCTGCTGTTGCGATACAGGCGGCGCAGTGGTAGCATACATGGGATTCAAGGGCATACGCTGCAACCCCTGTTGCGCGTTCCGTAACTGTTGCTGCTGCTGATATAGTTGTTGTGATGTATCCGTTCCGAATCCGATGAAATCACGTACATTTACAGCTGGCTGCATTCCTCCTACTTGTCGAGCATCCACCTGCTGCAATTGCTGTTGAGACTGCTGTTGCTGTTGGATCTGCTGCTGCTGAAACTGCTGTTGTTGCAACTGCTGTGTTTGGAAGAGCCGTTGGTTTAATGAATCCAGGAGTGTTGTGCTTGATGGATGAGGGAGTGTGATTCCGCCTCCAGCAGCACCACCACCACTGCCCATGTTTACCATGTTTACTGGTGGTAGTGGGTTACCAACAACCATATTACTATTGTTTGGCTGGTTACTACTGCTCATTCCAGCATTATCAGGATACATCATACTACTAGACGGCGGATGCAACCCATACGATGTCATACTTCCAGGAGCTGTATGGTACCTCCCGTGAGACGGAAATGGGATTGCACTTGGTCTCGTAACTACAAATGGCGGTAGTGATGGCAGCAAGGCGATATTATTACTGTTATACCGTGGTTCGTTCGGCATGGCTAACGGATTGGTTGGCATCGGGAGACCACTGCTACTACTATTAATACTGGTGCTACTACTATTGCTACTTGCACCACTATTGGTATTTGAACCAAAGAATCCCATCCTGTTATCATTAGGTTTACCCGTCCGAAGTTGGATTCCTCCGGAATCACCCATCTCAGACCTCATCAAATCCACACTGCTTCGTATACTACCACCACCATACCCCTGCTGCTGCTGTTGTTGCTGTTGCTGTTGAGATTGCGACAACAGACTAAAGCTAGGATGCGGATCAATATCCAATTTGGTATCTGCCCTCGGCAAATACCGATTTGGAATCGCTGGAACTGGTGGCAGGTCAAACAGACTCCGTGGACTTCCTGATGACTCGTATGACATGTACGTGTCTCGGAGTGCTGGTAGAGACTTTGTACGTGGTGGGCCTGTTCGTGGTTCAGTAGCATATCGGGGATGGTCTAGTGTCATGGTCGGTGCATTCCGTAGTGGGCTGCTGCTGGTTGGAGATGTTGATAGCACACCTCGCATGGGTGATCCAGGTTGCTGTTGTAGTTGACTTGATGATGGTGATGAGGTATACAAAGGTTTTGGTTGTCCTACTACAACAGACTGGTGTAGCTGTTGTTGTTGCTGCTGCTGCTGAAACATGATATCAAAGGCATCGTTTGATGAGCCATACATTCCTGCTAGCTGTTGTTGTTGCTGCTGGATACTGTTTTTAGGTGACTGAGTGTCGAGTTGTTGAAGTTTGAGTGCAGAGCGTCGAGAGTTACTATATTGTTCAGGCTAATTGAGAGCAAGAGTTAGTATGCATCGTATCAATGATGGTTTTTCTTGCATGTGCGAAAACCACTTCCACAAACTTACTATCGGCGGAAGAGGAGGCGGTGGAGCATACGAATCCCACGACTGCTGCTGATAGTACGGATTACCCGGATTAATCACCAATTCAGGCAGCGATCTCTGTTTCCTTATACCCGTAACCGAGTGATAAGCTGTCCGACCAGGTCCCCCACCAGAGTTAAACCCATCATTATAATACCCGTCTCTATTCAAATCGTTGATATCTACAGCCGAATCCAGTCCAACATCAATAGAATTACCAGTAATCTGCAATTTACCAGCCGCAACATTCATTGAAGCGACACCAGAAGAATATCCGACATCCGTGAAAACACTGCTTGTGCTAGTCCGTATGCTTCCGGTCGTATTGGCACCGGTACTAGATCCCCGCTGATATGGCGATAGTATGATGGCAGGCGATTCAGGCGAGTTCCGTTCAGATGATGGTGGACTGTTTCCTCCTCCAGTGCCGCCAGTCATGATCGGTCCTGTAATCCCAGTATTGGTACTGCTCCCATCCTCAAGAAAGACACCAGCCCGCCCAACACTCTTGATCTGATTTTTTATCTTTGCTCTCCGATTCTGAAACCATACTTGGACAACCCGTCCAGGCATGCCCAGCATTGCAGCCAATCTCTCCCTGGCGGTCGCATCAGGCGATGGGTTTTTCTGGAAATGGTCCTGTAGAGCAGCTAATTGCTCAGGCGTAGCTCTTACTCGCTTCTGTTTTGGTTTTGATTCAGTTGATTTCAGTTGCTGTTTAAACGACTCAAGCGTGCTGTTTACAAAAGCGAGTGTGGGAGATGTTGATTGTGAGGGAGAGGACGAGGACGATTGAGCTACAGAGGTGGGATTTCTTGAGCTGGATTTAGGAGTATTCGGTCTTGGGAGTGGCGGATCTTGTTCGTCATCGTTCTCCAGTCCGATATTGGGATTCGACATGGGCACGGCTGGTTTGTTACGTCAACCACAAGATATGTACCCGGAAGTGCCCCCCAACAAGCTGTACACCACAAAAGTATCTATGTATTACACCATCCACACCGGGTCTTCTCAATCTTGCTCGACAAAACACCGAAAACCCTTTTGTTGGTCAAGAAAGAGATTTCAGTTTTACGGCGTGTTTTAAACTGCTCTAGTCGGGGAACTGGACTGTGCACCCACTTACTTCGCAGCGCCACCCTATAATAGCTAAATTCCTGGCCACCTTATTATACTCACTTGTCCTCTATCCTGTTCATCGTCTACAGTTTTGTGGTTGCAAAGTGAGACAAGTTAATCCCAACGAGCCTCAGGAAAGAGAAAGAAATACAATCTTGCTTGGTACCTTGCGAGGTGCTGATACCACTGTTGGACGCGTACAATTCCACCCGTAGATATTCTTTGGGTCCGCTGTAGATGTTTAAACCAAGTGTGGACGTTTTTGGACGGCGTGTCGGAGCTTGATAGTCGTGGACCTAGGCAGCTTCCCGGAGAAACAAAATTCTAATCGAACGTTGTACGCTGTCTCAGACACGAACTTCTCCACGGTTTGGATTCAGACTCTTGTGCTCAAGTCGCGTCCTCGATTCGAGTCCCCTTCACACTCACTCTCTCCTCGACCCTCGAGCTCTGCTTGATGCAATCTAATGTAATACGACATCAGCACGTGTAAATCGTAATCAGTGTATCGTCGTCATTGTAATGGTAATCGCAGCTCCAATGTCGGGCTTTTAAGGAAATCTAATCTTCATTCGATTTCGTTATATACAAGCATGGTCTGCTCCAAATCCTCTCGTATCTCCATCATGTCCTCCATACTACTTCCACTCGTAATGCGCTCTAAAGGCATGGCCACTCGTTTAGGAAGTGTCTTTAATTGTTGGATTACTTCTTGTAATGTTTCCTTGATTCGAGCTGGTGTTCGGATACGCACTAGCATCGATTCTTGTTTCGCTACAAAACAGAAGATATTCACAATATATATGAGCCAAAAAAATCGACTGTAAGACGAGAAGATTGGTTGAAAGCTTCGTACCTATATGATCACTTCCAAATAGTTGTGGGAAGGCATCTGATATCGGTAGTCCTTCATTCACCACAATGCTAAATAGTTCAAGTATCAATTTGCTTCTACAATGTACCAAAGCTTTCTCCAATAAGGCGAACTCACCTTCGTGACTGACCGGCAAATGTAGGAAACGAAGCTGCGAAATCATTTAATGCTTCTTGTTGGTGTAGCATACTTGGTATCCTATTTGAATGCTTTTGAGATTAGACACCACTAAGCAAAGAACAGGCTACCTCAGAACGAACACTCACTTGCTACGAGCTTGCCCTTGCAAATCACACCCAACACCCCGCAAAACAGTATACGATCCATTCTCATGCTCGACTTGTTCATATCCAACACGTAACGTCACATCTCTAAACCAATTAAACTTGAATCCTGGCATGGGATTATATGACAAAAGTTTTCGAAGTGTAGCATCATCGTGGATTTGACGAAGTGGTAGAGAACCACAAATGGCAGCGATCTTGGTTGATTGGTTTGAAGACACCATTGGTGCGGCCTCATAGATGTATAATGGATTCGTAAATGTCCTATAGAGGAAATGGCTTCAGTGTTGGCGGCCAAAAAAGACAAATATACCTCGCACGAATCACATACCGGAATGGAAGTGTTGCAGTCTCAATGAGAGATGCCAGGTATGCACTTGAATGATATCGTAGATTGAACTAGGATCGAGAATAATCAGCCAGCTTTTTTGGCTTTCAACGGACACATAGACATACCTTAGGATTCAAGTACCTTGACCATCCATTCGGATCCAATTCAGATTGCAATGGTGACGAAACAGGTATATAAATAGATGAGGTATCTTTCAAGTACCGTAAACATTGTATCTGATTCACATTCTCAAACATCCGTTTTTGCTAAAAGACAAGAAAAACTCAGCATTCTCATTAGAACAACGATGTGATCAAAGCACACCACGTACATAATCCTGCAGATTTCCAACAACAGGATCCTTTGTCTCTGAAACTCCAAAAGTCATGAATGTCGTTTTTGGCATATCATCCAGTAACGCTTCCATAATACTCGTAGTCAGTCCTCCAAATGCATTATTTACATCAGTCAAGACTTGGAAGCCTTGCAATGAATCGCAGTCTTCCAAGAAGGATCTGATTCGATCATCAATGACTTCGTCTCTCTAAGCAAAGGTTGAATGATGAGAAAACAAAGGCAAAAGAAACAAACGGAATGCGTCCTTGGATTCTTACGAATTCAACATCACTCAACACATCTCTTCCAGCTCCATATAGCGCAAAAGGAGTAGTTGGATTCTCATGTGTATAGTTGGGCACTTGAACGATTGATTTTGGATGATAGGATAGTTTCGAATAGTCCGACCATACACGGACTGATGATTCTAGAATGTCTGAGAATGATGGTGGCGGTATTGGGTGCTGTGGCTGCTGCTGTTGTTTGCCTTGTGATGGTGAGCTGGATGATGAAGAGGCCACACTTGTAGCATAGTCGTTTTGGAATTTGATGAATGCGTTGTGTGGATGTTCTTCTTGTTTGAAAGTTTCGACGTTTCCAGTCCTATTACGTGGAGATTATGAACAAAACGACTTGAAATTTTGTATATAAATGAGAAGAGACAGAGATCAAATGGCTTCTCGTACCATGTATCAGCAAGATTGTGAGCTTCACCAATTTCACCACCCTTTTTCAGCGCCCCAAAGCTTCCTGAAAATACGATTCCCATCAGATCTAACGAACTAAAACAACTGCTCTCAATAGTAGATCTCACAGACCTTGCAAGTCAAAGATCACGACTCTAGGTTCATAAGATTCTCCATGACGTGTTTCTAGAGTTCGAAACATGACATTGTGATCTATTTCAGATGAAGCACCTCCATCTTCGGTGGCAGAAAAGTATGCTTCCTACAATTGACTGTTGGTTTGAGTGTTCGAGTTGATAAATGTGATGAATGTGATGTCCAATGTTTACCTGAGTATTCCATAGATGCGTTCCAATATAATTCGAATAGTGGCCCAACTGGAGGGTGATGATCTCCTTGCTGGTAGTCATCCTGTATTAAACTAATAAAGCTCTCTGATCGAACCTGAAATAATCAGCATTTTGCGGCTACTTAAAGCTTTACGAACAAACAAGGAACGAGATGCGAGGAACATTCCTGATACGTGCCTGCAATGGATGCGCTGCGAGGAGGCTAATACTTCCACGGCTTATTAACAGACAAGTGCTTCGACATGTATCATCAAACAACACAAAAGAGCCCATCTCGCCATTAACCAAACATTTGATCGACACTATCAAAGTACATCCATTTTCTTATTTATAACGCGTAATCACGTACTGACTCTATTCTTTATACTAAGATATCTGGACCAATGTCTGTAGCTCAATACATGAGACAGGCATTAACCCATCCAAGTGGTGGTTACTACATGCGAGGCGACGTATTTGGAACCGACGGCGACTTCACTACGTCGCCAGAGATATCTCAAATGTTTGGAGAGGTGAGAGCAATAGACGTGTTGCATTAGAGAGCTTCAACTACATTTTTTGCACTGATCATTGACAGGTACACATTTCTCAAACAGATCATGGCTATCTGGTTTATAACGCAATACCAAAGTCATAACTCTCCCACAAGCTTCCAAGTCATTGAACTGGGTCCTGGTCGTGGTACTCTGATGGCTGATCTGATACGGGTATGTGCCAGAACACGAGTACTGACTCATCTTTATTCACTTTATACTCATGTAGACATTCACGCAATTCCCATCACTACGAACATCCTTGAAATCCGTGCACCTTGTGGAAGCAAGTCCAGCACTTCGAAAACATCAGGCCAAAATATTATCTCTGAATTCATCTAAACCTACATGTGATGATAATGGAACGCCCGTGTCTATGCAACGTGGTGATGGTGTACATGTTGTGTGGCATGATAGTCTTGATGAGGTTCCAAGAGGTAAGTTGATAAATGAGTGTGGTGAACTTTGGAAGCGCAATAAAGTGACTGTTACCCATTCACTATTAGATGCGTGGTCTATGCTCGTCGCACATGAATTTCTAGATGCTATGCCTATCTACAAGTTTGAGGTAGCTTCAAGTTGCTAGTGACATATTTGTTCAAGCAGCAGATGCAAACACCATTTTCAACTAGTTGACTCAAAATGGATGGAGGGAGATTCTAGTAGATCTAGATGATGCACCATCAAGGTCTGAGGTTATCGTTGTGCTCTGCTTTTTTGCCCCATCATTAAAATATCCATTTGTCAATTCAACAGCCCATACCACTTCCGATTCATAACAGCTCCAACACAAACCAAGGCATCCGTAACGATGCTTTCACATCCTCAATTCCAACCGGCTCATAATCCATATACCACCACCAAAACAACATCCACATCCACAGATGCAGAAACAAAGGACGAAGCAACATATACTTACAAGCTCGGCGACCGAGTAGAAATCGCTCCTGATGGATGGGGTGTTGCACGTTCCATCAGTCAGTTTATATCAGGAACAGACGCAACATCATCGCCAGCATCAGAGGCTGCTGTGAAAAAGTATCCAGGTGGTGTAGGTTTGATTTGTGATTATGGGAATGATTGGACTGAGGGTGATTCGTTGCGGGTGAGCGCCAATTGCTGGGAGTTATGTTGGCTTTTTTTTGTGTAAGTTGACTTTTAGAAAAACCGTTTTCAGGCAATCAAAAAGCATAAACATGTACATGTGCTGTCCACTCCTGGTGAATGTGATTTAAGTGCTAATGTGGATTTCAGTCTTGTTAAAAGTGCTGTTGATGAACTTGGTAAGTAACAGCAGCCATCTTTGCTTCGCTTTTTTCACGACTTTTTTTGCAAAGTCGAAATTGAAACACGAATTTATCTCTGTAGCATCTGCACACGGCCCCATATCCCAAGCAACATTCTTACGACTCCTCGGTATAACAACTCGACTACAGAAACTCCTGACTGTAGCAACAAGTCAAGAGAAACGCAAGGAATTAGCACAGGATTATGATCGGCTCGTGTCGAAAGTTGGTATGGGTAGTGTGTACAAGATGTTGGCTGTGACTCCTAAGGGACTTGCGCCCCCGTTTCCGTTTATTCCTATGGCGGAAGCTAAACCGGTGCAGACATCGGAGAAGTCTTCAGAGGCATAAAGAGTTTTAAATGCAAAGTACGATGCATTTTTGCTTGGTAGATTTTTGTGAACTCTTGGACTACCTTGTCTTCCCTCCCATTCTCAATATCAATAACCATTTGCATAGTAAACATATTTAGATCTTTTCCAAAAACTACACTTCCTTTGCAGAAATAATTCGAGCGTCAAAAATCTGGAAGCAAAAGAAGCCGGCCTGTTAGTCTCAGCATCCATGTTCTAAGTATTAGGTTGGTAGAAAAATAGATTTTGCGCTTGGCCATCATCAGTTCTCAATGTCACGTAGAGAGAGGTCATGAAGAAATTGATTTTGACAATGACGCAAAGTGCGATTTAGTGCTCCACTTCATGTCTGCACTCTGCCCCTGAGCAACTATCACCACCTGCGTCCAAGGGGGTTAAAAGTTGCATTGAAGTCTGGCCATAGTCATAAGACCATATCAGCACTGATCGAGCCGGGAAGCTTCAAAAGATACGATATCAGTACCAACTGCTTGTTTCGATATGATATGCTGCTCAAATGAACTGTAGCAGACTTTGAAACAAAGTTGGGTTTCCAGAATTTCTAACATATGGACTAAGTGGGCCCTAACGAACTTGCTGCCGGTGCTGCTTGCTTGCTTAGATCTGATCGCTGCTCAAATGGACTGGACAATTCAAACGTGGTTTGGGTTCGAGATTTCTGAGCGCGGAATTAGAGGGTGTCGCTGTAGCACTGCAGGGCAGCGGTCCATTGTCAATTGCGACAGATTCAATCATTAATGTCCATTGAAAACTGGATGCTACCTGCTTCAAGCTCCAGGAAGGTCTTGTTCGTTCTCTATCAACCCCACTGGAAAACCACAGGCGTCTCTGCAGCGTTATAAAGCAAACCTCCATACAAACTTGCGGAAGATTCAGCTGAAAATATGAATTTCATAAGAGACACAATTTTCTTTCAGCCGCAGAAACGTCTTATTGAAGGTCTTGACAGTACCAGGCGAAATCAACTGGTATGTTTCTGGTCCCGTTGGGCAACTACGCGCACACTAATATAGTAGATTAAGCTATATATATCAACAATCCAGCGAGGTTAGCTTGCTTCAACCTCCAAGCCCTTCTTTTGGTGGTCTTAGAGCTACCAAGCGACTTTGTCTGTTATGTTTCTTGTCACTCTGGGGTCAATGCTCAAGTAAAGCAGATCCAGCTCTAACGAACAAGAACAACCTAGCGAATTCCCATTGTATCAACGTCCAGAAGCGCTTTCTTCATCACAAAACCAGGTGATTCTTATAAGCTACAAAATATATTGCTAGTTTTAATGCTGTACAAATCATTTCTTCATGTTATCCTTATTCCGCATGTTGCTATTCCTTCCTACTACTATACTCTGCTTAAGACGTAAACGAAGTAAGGCCTCCAGTGGTGTGCCAGAGGGATTCTCCAATCGCAAATTCTTCTTCAACCTGTTGAGCCCCATCAAAACCGACAAAGGCACTGTTTGCATTCCCAAAAGACCCGATAATCGAAGTCCAGATATCTTCCTGCGACTCTGATCCGACACTATTTCCATACGACGACGACGTTGCTGATGATACATGGTGACCCGCTTCGATACTATGGGAGAGGTCGGACAAGTTTGCAAACATGTTGCTAAACAAGGCGTCAACCTCAGGGAGTTTCGGAGACTGATGGTCGGGGTTATCATACTGCTGTTGTAGTTGTTGTGTGGTGGTAGTGTTGAGTGGACTAGAGGAGGTCTGATTACGGATGATGGTATTATTGGTGTCTGTATTGAGGATGTTTGCAATGTCGACATCGATATTGAAGGTTGCTGTTGTTGGTTGTCGTTGAGATTTATCGTTTCCGTTGATTTCTCCGATAGCTTTGAGCAGCTCCGCGGCAGGGAAACAACACTACTATTGCTACATGAATTATCAGTAGTGTTGCGACCGACACTGACCACTGCTGGGGGTGTCGGATGCTGCTCTTGGCTGTTTGGAGGAGTCAACGGGACGAGTGATGGAGAGCGAGATATAGTAGACGAGGACGGTGACGGTGACAATGATAATGGATGATTAGATATAGGAGTCTATAAAGAGTGATTGTTGGATGAGTTCGAGTTCACGAAGGATAGAGAACAGCAAATATAGGGTATGCACCATCATATTATCACCACACTTACGTTGATATGTTGTGCAGATGAAGACCCGAGTATGGCAGCGACCTGAGAGGCCAGAGCACTCAGACGTGCTTCCAAAGAAGAGTTCTGGGCTTCCAGTTCCTTGACCCGTTGAATCAGACGTTCATTTTCGACGGCCAAGTTGCCGTTTGACTTTTCCAACTGTTCAGCTTGCTTTCTCTTCTTGGCTCTGGAAGCATTGGCTGCAGCTCTATTACGCATGATTCTATAGTGTGGAGGGAAAGTGGAAGTGAGTTTGATAGAAGGTTGAGTGTGTTTGCATAGAGAGTGCAAAAATGTGTGGCGGACATTGAAACTATGAGGCTGAAAGATTGAAGACTAGGAAGGAAAACATACCTGGCCTGAGTCCGTTCTTCACGAGTCTCGACAGGATACCTTCCGCCGCCCTATTGTCAGAAAGTCTTGGGTTAGCTGTTGGCCTTGATACCCAACACACAACACGTTTAGAATGTCATCGAAATGTTGGCCGTACCTTGTTCTTCTTTGTAGGAGGAGCTCCTTCATACTCTGGTGAGGATTGTGGGACATATAATAGAGAAGGATCGACGTTCATATCGTCTTCAGAATAGTAGTTGTCTTGCCCTCCAGCTTCCATTGTCGAATGAGGTGATTGATGTTGATGTAAGGATGTCTTAATAAAGATATATAAGAGTAAGTGGTCGACTAGATATGGTATGAAGCTGGAGGCGTTAGTGATATGAGGTAGAATGGATCAGGTGGCGTCTTTTGTAGTGTTTGTTGATTCCACGTTGGAGGTGTGCGTTGGAAGTGAGGGCTTGATTTGAAAAAAGCATAAAACAGTGAAAGATTTTAGCAAAAACGAACACACGGGGAGCTCAGGAGGAATAAGTACACGTAAAGAGTCGAATATCAAGGTCGAAAGGCCGCTGTGGCTCATTGGGAGGCAAGCTTTTCGATTCTTAAAATTCAAGCTGTTTTCGAAGAGGGCGATATTACGATAGGAGGCGCTATAAGCATTCTAACACTTTCCCTGCACAACTAGTGCCTATACCCTTTGGCTCACTCTCTGCCACTGTAACGGTCGGTTTTGTGGCTTCAGTTGGGTGGGGTTTTTTTGTCTTTGCTTCTGACTAGCCTTGAGCCCTGTATGATACGTCCCGTAATTTGAAAAAATATGCAACCGACGCGAGATACGCTATTTACATGTTTACATTTCGTATGCTCGTAAATTACAAAATTTCGAGAAAACACAACCGTTCAAATATGCAGGAGATCTTGGTGATACAAACCAGTTTGCTGGAAGCGATGTCATTGAAATAATATCACTCTGCCGTCTGTAGTAACGATTTCCTTAGGCAAATGCAAATGCACTCTAAGCATCCAATGGCAAATTAGTCTGTTTCAATGAAGCATGCGTCCTCCAGGGAAACTTGTCGATGGTCGATGGATGTTGATTTCAGGCAAACAGGCCAATGTGGAGCCTAGTGACGTCAATATGAGTTTGAAACAATGCATCAGGTGAAATCAAAGACATGGCTTCCGTTGGGAAAAAAGCGACCGCTAGTACAAAGTGCTGTTCCTTCTTCAAAAGCAAAGAAAATTGTTTTGAAAGAGATTCTCCTGACGAAAGGATCAAGTCACCCTGGTAAGTCACAAATCCTCAAGAAAATACCTCAAAATGCAGGCAGGTGCCAAGGCCTTTGACGTACGACCAGTTGCGAACGTGTTGATTGATGCGAGATTTTGTTTGCCTTTTTAAACGTGATGCGCGATACCCTCATTACGCTATAAATGAGGGTGTTTGCCAGAGTCGAGCACTTTTTAAGAGAACGGAAGTATGTTAAAGTCAAGGGTCTGTTTGTTTTTTTACTGCGTCGAAACGACTCGAGTTCAACATATCTATTTAGACCCTGATGGATTTGATTCGAGTGCGGTGGTGTCGTCAACGGAACATTAGTGTAAGATTGGAAACTCTGCATCAACCTCCGAATGATTGGCGGACCCCCATCTTTCACGTCTTGACAACCTCGACCGGAGACTATTTGACAATGGAGAAAGGATGCTTAATCTCCATTAGAACGCCAAATAATCTTTTGACAAACGATTTCGCTACGTGACGAGAATGACTGGGGAAGATTCGAAGGCTCCATCACAGCGGTGGTCCATCCCGTTGTGGGTCTTGCTACTTTGTGAGTAGTCTACAGTGGTAGCTTCACTGGTTTCTCGAAGCCATTCTCTCTACTTGCATTCCCTCTGATAATCCTCCATACGTCGTCCTAGCTTCTATGCTTCTCATAGGACTGACTCTTTCGCTGGTAATTGGTTTGGTCTCGTCATGGGCTACCGACACCTCCCTAAATAATCTCGGTAACTCCCTCGAGACCACTTCCATGGATAGAATCACTGACGCGGGTATGTTATCGCGTTTTCTATTTCCTAATCGATAAGGCACACTGTCGGCTGGAGCTTACGAATCCACACACTATGGTTTTTCTAGTTACAGCGATGTTATTGGAAATCGAGAATGCCTTCTACACGATGACGACCAATAGCCTTTTCGGGACTCTCCGAGATCTAGATCCAACGGTGAAAACCACAGGAGTGACCACGGCCCACCTTACACAACAAGCTTCAGTCCTGGCGCTCCTGTATTCTACCTGCACTAAAATCGTTTCCTGCCAAGGCGCTGGTGGGTCTCGTTGGTGGTTTATAGGGTGATTGTTGCTGACGATTCTGATTTTCGTAGGATTCTAGTGAGTAGTAGTTGTTGTTGTTATACAGTGACCAAACTCATTTTTCATCCTTGCCTTGCCAAGCTATGGAGACAATGGTGTAGCGGGCTATATAGCTCCGTCTACATTCGCCATATCTGATTCCTACACGTTCAACTCGTCTCAAACATTTCAACTCTATTCGACCGTCCTAGATTCCAACTATGCTGCAGTTATCGTAAGTCCATCCGCGCTTGATACTGGTTTGGGTGATTTTAATTGTTTTCGTTTCATTAGAACGGGTCGACGTTTATTTCCAATCTCGCGTTTCCGCTGAACGGGACTCAGGTCTTGTCCAGTATGGGATCCAGTTCGCACCCAACTGTAACAGGATTGTCGTGTTCATCCTGCTTCTTTTCCTGAACTCCACTTGTCCCTCTCTTTAGGACGTCTTTTGGGGTGGATCGGCCTTCTATGGTGGAGGAAGCGGCAATATTACCTATATATTCTACATTCCTCTCTATCAAGTTGGCTATTACGGGCTTCCGTGGGGTCAAATGGCGTCTGGAGAACATTGGCAGATTGCGCCGTACTTGAGCTTATCCGGTAGCTCGTTGGAGCCCTTTTTGGGTAAGTGCGAAGCCTTGGTCCCCAGTTGGTTCCTTTTTCGATGTCGTGACATCTCTCGTCGTTGTCTTGGTCCCCTGTTGGTTCCTTTTTCGGTGTCGTAGCATCTCTAATCGTAGTGAAACTGTAGGTTCCATGCAGATAACTGCAAACTCCATCATTTACATTGTCGAAGCTGGATCTGGATTGATGAGTAAGTACGGGTTATTTCCTTCCTGACATTATGCACCGTGAAGGACTGTTGATACGTGGTGGACACACAATTAGTATCCAGTTCCGTGAAGAATATAACTCAGGTGAATTACATGACGTCCCGATACAACGCTACGGACACACCAAACTCGATTGTTAGCGTGAGTGGCATTGTCCAGTATTGACCTAAATGCACTATTGACCAGAACATCTATCACAAAGAACACTGCAAAATGGCTCGTGGCACAATATGGCAGCTTTCTCGCCATCCCTCTTGTTCCTACGACCTCCTCAGTGAAAATTGCGGATGGTGCCTTCCAGGTTACGACTCAAAACCTTCAAAGAACAAATCTCAAGTACGGTGATAACGGTGTGTTGGTTAGCAGTTTGGTTCGCCCTATCACTAACATCGTCTTTCTTCGCCCCTTCAGCTGGTATGTCGTGCTGGTCATTCCGCGATCCGATATGTGGGCCACCGTAGACTATTCGAAACAAGTCTTGGCCATCGCCGCTACTGTAATAGCCGTAGTTGGTGTTGTTGCTGCATTGTTTATTTCTGTTCTTGTAAGCTTAATGTCACCCTAGTGCTTTTGAAGCCTTGTATCTCGACTACTCCGCTAGACTAATTGAAACCATTTAGATTGTTCGACCTATCGCCCTCCTAGAGAAATTGATGGTGGAAGCCAGGGAATTTAATTTTGATGGTCTTAAAGCAGGATACCTGGAGAAGAAATCACGTTTTACGGAGGTACGTCCCTGTAAACTGTTTCGTTGTTGTATCCCGCCGTGCTAATCTATCGAATCAACAACTAGATTCAATCCATGCAAAGTAAAGTCCCTCCCCATTGGTTGTTTCGGAAACAACACTGAACGTTTTACTCATCCACGTCTATCACCTATAGCAACATTTGAGCTCATGTTAAAAAAGTTTGCAGCTGGAATCAGGCAAAACCGTAGTTTGATGACAGGCAGACCGTCCCATATTGGCAGTACCGTGACTGGGATTCCAGAGGAGGATCGTCGTGCATCTGCCACCTCGGCTGGTGCTAGTGGAATGTCCGCCTAAATTGCAAACCAAAACTTGCCTCGTCTTATTGTGTGTTTTTCTCTGTCTGATGTGATAATTACAATTTGGTAGTTAGCTTGGCTTGGTATATTTGTGGAAACTATTAAACTCTGTGTTCGCTCACTGATTGTCTAGTTTCAAAGGGTTTCGTTTGGAAGCCAAAGTCATGTAGCAACATTGCCACTCCCTTTTGCACCAAGTTAGGGATGCTGCCCTTCTTTTTCCGCGCATAGCAAGATCAGTGGTGATACAGGTTTTGCTGCTGCTGGACGAAGAACGCTAATATGATGTTGCACGGTTTTATTACACGCTGCCCTAACATGCACTAGGTCTTCAAAAATAGTTTTTTGGGAAGAGTAGTCTTTTGCGTCTTTACGAGGAGTTCCTGCCTGTCTGGTGATGTGTTGAAAATCTCGATCTGACTGCCAACACTAACTAACTGGTATTGAAGTTGAGGAACGTTGCAGGAAAAGATGTACCTCGCGTAATTTTAGCGCAGGTCTTCTCGAAAATCCCCCTCTTGTCATCGGCTACGAACCAACACCAGAGCGGAACACTATTGATGCTTCCCACGACTTGATGGTTCTCTGTTTGCTCAGGATCCAATGTCCCAAAACTGAAGATTCTCACTTTTGCCTTTCGGACGTGTCAAGAGCTAGAATCACGTCCTTGAAACATCGTCCATTGTCCATTATACGAGAACTACAACAGTGAATACAAATCACCTCTTCTGTCACGTAGATCTATTCTATTGTCAGCTCTATTCGTAATTCTTGTCTTTAAACAAAAAACGCACACACATTCAAGCGCCTTGATACAACTTACTTGTACGAGTAAACGCCAAACATGAACGCAGAAGACTCCATGCTCTTTGGCAATGCCGCAGAGGAAATGCTTGCTGGTCCAAAGAAAGTGCCCAAACTACGAAAGAAAAGAATCGTTTTGAATGAGACAAAGTATGTTCGTGGTGATCAACGAATCTGCTATTATCTTGATCTACTGCTATGATGATTATCCTGTATTATCGTACTTGGATCTAAGTGCTTTCACTCATCGTAGGCTTCTTTCAGCAGAGGGCTTCCCTAAATTACTACGCATGTCAAAGAGAGTCAAGTTTGCTGGAAAGGGGCATGAGGTACATTATCAATAATTCGATTTTGTGATTCAACTTTTGATCGTCATGATTCCTATGTGTTTGGTCACTCCTTTGCAAACCTCGCAACCACGAATGCTCATACCATTGCTATTTCCACCAATGCTATTTCTAGACCCAAGATCTGAATACTTTGATGACATTCTATCAATTATGGGCTCATCAACTGTTTCCTAATATCGACTTTAAAAGTTTTATTGACAAGGCTGAAAAGGTTTGCCACACGAGACCAATGAGGGTATGCGAGAAGTAAACGCGATTTTGTTAGTTCTTCGGTGCCAGATGACGAATAACATTGCTGTTTCGTTCATACGCACTAACAACGAACTTTCAACTCCCGGACAATAGAACTATTATGATGGAATACAGTCTACTTTCGATATGCAGAAAGATCGTCATGCAGAATACGATGTGATGACCTTCCTGGAAGATGACTCTAAAATGGATCCAAACCTTGCTGATGATAATCAAAGCAAGGAACAGAATACGGAACAGAATGAACTCAATCGTAAGAGCCGTGTTGTTGTGTCTGACTAAACCCAAGAAAAAAGGAACAAAAGAAGCCTAACTTTATCGAACAAATGAATTCTAGAATTCCAAATTTCTGAACCAATACAACGAGAACTGACAGCTGAAGAGCTCGAACGTATACGTCAGAAACGAGAAGAAGCCATGGCCAAACTGTTTGCCAGACAAGCTGAACGAGCTGCTATTGCTGCGTACAAACCAAAGACTTGGGATGACATTGTAGATGACGACATTATGAACTTTGATGATGACACAAATAACAGAGAACAAATCAACAGCAATAATAATGATGGTGATAGGGTTGGTGGAGATGATGACGAAGAAATTCGTCAACCTAGTCAGAGGAAGAGTGTAAAACGAGGGAAGAAACAACGACAGTTTGATTCCTTATTCGATAACGATGAAGATGATTCGTTAGATGCCAATTCTAGTCAGAATCGTGATGATAGTGATGCTGCAGGTGGTGGTAATAGCGGTCGTGATGGCAGTGCTAGTCCTAAAGATCGTGAATTTGGTGGTCTCGTTGGCATTAGGCAGTCAACAACTACCACTACCACTACTCAACACCCCATAATAGCTAGACCATCTTATAAACCATCTCGACCAGTCACGTCTGAACGTAAAAGAACTTCGAAATCTAGCACGCCCAGACTTTCAAAACAGTCCACTCGTAGACACGATGATGACGCCGACGATGAAGAAGAGGAACAAGATCAATATCGTCGTCGTAAACTTAAATATGCTAGTGATGAAGATGTATTCAACCCTTCATTGAGTGCCAAAGCAACTCCCAAGACTATAGTAGCTGAGAAACCCGCCATCAAATTGATCAAGCCGAATAGATTGACTCAAGGTACACAGGAGGATGATGGGAATGATGACGAGGATATGGATTTGGCTGCTATGATGTTTGGAGATTGAGAAGGAGGTTTGTGGGGTGGGAGGTTGATCTCGAAGCAATGGACGGATTGAAGGATTGATAAGTAAATGTCATAGCAAGAGTGTATGTAACATACAAACATTAACACACGGGCTTCATCAAAGTCATAAGTCTATTTGTCGACAAGCCCATATGCAGGGGAATTTTCGGAGGCGCTGACGTCAAGCATTTTAACTGACATTTTCGTCCTGTCTAGTATCAATACTAGTGCAAAACGAACATGCACAATCCCCATATGGGTCCTGCTCGTGGCCGAAACACTAATCGTATCCACAGCATTAAACCTTGTGGTTAGTTTGCTCATTACGAATGCTGCGACATCTCTGGACACATTTGGAAGAAGTTTAAGGACCTCGTTGATTAATCGTGTTGTAGGAAATGGTGCGAAAATACCGTCTTTTATGAAACTACTTAGCAACCCATGATTGCTGACTTTTCCCCATTTTTCATTTCAGTAACTGCTGAACTAGCCGGGATTCAGAGAGCTTTACTTGCAATCACCGGAAACAGTCCCAGGAGAGCGTTTTCGAACTCGGAACCAGCAATTGCGACCAATGGGGGGGGGGGGGGGGGGGGTTTCCATTCATGAATATTTCTGCCAAACCGGTGGCACTGTCTCTGTTGCCACCGACAAGTTTCTCTGTGCTCTGAGATTCCAGCGTGTGGAGCCACTGGATTTGCGAGTGGTGAGAATCTCTGAGGGGCCTTCGTGAGGCCAGCACTGTGTAAGATTCTTACTAATGCGGACATTATACAAGATGCTACCACTGGTAGTGGTACCTCGCAAATCAGATGTATGTCGCGATGCAAGACATGGCTTTCAATGCCTCAACGACATATGTCGGCCCGTTAAATTTCACTTGTAACTCAACTGTTGTGGTCGTTGTGGGAGCGCCGGTCCTGTCCGGGCTACCGGCGAAACCATTATGGTCTGACCATATACGAGAAACTCAGCCCACTCCAATACCCCATACTTTACCAGTTTCGTACGTGCGGGGTTGGTAATTGATTTGGATGATTCTGAACCTTGGCCGATTTTTGACTCTGTTCTTGAATAGTCGGAATTCGCAGGCTCTCGTATCTGAACACGCCGCCAGACACTCGTCGTGGGTCAGCTCTTCACAAGGTACATATTCAGTGTTATTTGCTTGCCGTGTTGGTGATTGAACGCCATTCTTTCGTTAGCCTTGCTTTCGTGAGCTTCTCCATTGGTGTCCTGGAGAGCGTCCTTGCTTCACTTCCTGTGACGACAAATGGACTTGTGTACATTGTTCACCCATCAGTCAATATGGTCAGCTCATCAGTCTTGAATGTGAGCCAGATCAATTACAAACGCCTACCTACAATGTGACCAACAATCCGAACTAATACATTCAAGCAACAACTCTGTCGCTCACTTCCCAGTACCGGTCTTTATACTACGTACCAACCACAGGCGTAGCATTGACAGTCCCCACCAACTCAGAAAGTCTCCCTAGTTGATGTTTAATGGCTGAATCGAGCAGATCTGAATTGGCTGGTCATTACAGTCATCCGTCGATCAGACAAATGGGGAGTTGTAGCCGTCCAATAATCGAAACGCTGGAATATCTGCAGCTGTTGTGGGTTGCTTTGGAGCCTTGCTTATTATTGTGCTCGCCTTACTCCTCATCCGAACTTTTCGTATCCTTCGAGAACAAATGGCTAAAGCTCGCGAATTTGATTTCAGTGGACTCAAATCTGGATGCTTGGACAGCCGATCGCTCTTTGCGGAAATCAATTCCAAGCACCTGACGTTTGTAAATATGCTGCAGAAATTTGGAAAAGGAATCAAACAAAACAAGGATCTCATGCTTTCGGTTGCTCGTCGCCCATCGTCGGTCAAAGGCGTTTCAGGTGGTCGAATTACAAGCAGCGAGGAAGGCCGCAATTCTGTAGATACTGGATCTAGCGTTCATGAAGAAGATTGAAAATGGCAATATCCTCCCTGCTTTCATAATATCTAATGTTGGTGCAGCTTTACATCCACCAGTGGAACTTGATTTTGCTTTTCAAGGGCTCTGTCACTGTGTGTCTTAAAGACAACTTTGTTGGCTATTGCCATTACAAATTGAGATATCTGTGTTTCATCCTGTTAGTCTTTTAACTTCTCTACTGTTCGCCGTAAAATGTGGAGATGTTTGACAACGGTGTATCTTGCCGACAAGCCAATTCCATGCAAAGCACGTTTCATTCCAACACTGCTACCCGAGTAGGTAGACAGACGCCCTGAGGGCCCTGAGCAAGAGACTCAGGGAAGAGTTCATAAGACTGCACGTGAGACCCATGAGGCGTCCTTGTGTACAAATACTGGACGCAACGTCGGAGAAAGAGGCCTGGGTTTGTCTCTTTGGTATAATGATAGCAATTGTCTCCATATTAACGGTTTGCGCTAATACATAGGTATCAACATTGGTCAGGGTAGTGGTTTAGGCGATTTTCTCAAATCGACGGTAAGATCTCAGACTCGCTTGCGATGCTACTGTGCAACTGCTAAATGTTAAGGATCTCAATGTTAAGGAACTACGGAGGACTGACAGTTGAGGACACTTGGATCTTACCATCATGACGCGCTTGATGGGATTGTGTTAATCGTAGCTCTTTGTTATCGTAAAGTTAGAAAAGAACATTTTATATCTCCTGACTACATGTGTTTGCTTCTTTGCATCGTTGAGCTTCCCACGTTCCTCGCTACAGCGGACTCGTACCTTTGCAACATTCACAAAGTGGCATTGTTATGCACCTTTGAGGTTCTAGTCGAATTAGTAGCAGTAATCGGAGCATCGTATCTTTGAAACTAAGTGGTTGACTTTAATTATTGGCAAGTCTAGTCACCTTGTCTTCAAAACGCATCGGCCTTTTTTCTTTCTTTGTAAGTTTCACCCTTCGAGTGGTTCGCGTGCTTGCAAGTAATTATTGTAGTGGATACACTACAAACAGACATTATCCACTCATTCAATCACTTCTACCAGGCTTAGTATATAGTTTCTTCACGTGCCATCAGAAATCACAAACCCATCAACATCCATCTGGTAAGAGCAGATCTTGTTGCTTGTAATGGAGTATGGATTTTGAATTTAACAATATCAAACGAGTGCAGGTTCCAGGACTATGAATCCATCAACGCCAGATGATCCGTTGTGGAAGGAAACTCCGACGTTGACCGGTCTACCAGTAGAGATATTACAAAAAATTGCTGACTGGATAGTCATCAATTTTGTGAGCATTGATGTGTGGTGTAGTCCTTCGCCAAACAAGTTGCGCCCATTGGCTCTTACATGTAAAAAGATAGCTCTAGTCGTCTTGCCTTGGCGTTGGCGAGATATTTCTATTGGGCTTTATAGCAGATTCACGGACAACTACGGCCTGCTTGCTTCCATGACCGAGAGACCGGTTCCTTCGTATGGAGCCAATGCCATCCGTGAACTCGCCATCTACGACCAAGAAAGACTGTTGAACCGAACTGCAGTAGTCAAATTATTAATGGCTGCTGTAAATATACAATATTTAGATCTTGAAGAGGTCATTTGGCCTAACGAGATTTGGCAGAGGGTGTTGCCTTTTCTATGCAATCAATTGCATCGGGTG
This sequence comes from Synchytrium microbalum, assembly GCF_006535985.1. NCBI lineage: Eukaryota > Fungi > Chytridiomycota > Chytridiomycetes > Synchytriales > Synchytriaceae > Synchytrium > Synchytrium microbalum. Next base: position 515,437 of record NW_022158360.1, read on the forward strand.
AAGCTCAGCCTCGAGCGCTCGGAATTAGCAAAGATTGAAGCCGCTATTACAGGATCCAGACTAGTCTGGAACAACGTAATAGACTGCAGAATCGATGGGGCCAATCAAAGTGATAGATTTAGGGACGGACGACAACCTGTGAACTTGGGGCCCATGCCTAACATCGAGATCTTGCGCTCTGGCTACAATGCCAGCACTGAATGGCTCTCGACCTGTACGAAACTGAAAACTCTATATCTTTACAACATGAAGCTTACCAACGCAACATGGGATGGTTTGGTCTCGTCTGTACAGAATCTCGAAGTCTTGGAAACAGAAAATTGGTCCATCGCTCTTCGTAGAGACCAAGACCTTGATCGTAAATTTGATAGGTTACAGGTACTGCATGTACTCATGCCATCAAAGGAAGATGTAGTGTGCCAACTGCTCAACGCTTGCCCAAGTCTCCATTCTCTCAAATGCACTGGTGTCAATCTGGAACTCTCGACACTATCTACCGTCTTTTATCATCCGACTTTGAAAACGGTCACCCTGGAAACGTTCGTAGATTTGTTCGGTGGTGCTGATAATAATCAACCTATCAATCAACCTGGCCTCCGAAATAGAACCTCCGTAACAGAAAGTCTCTCTACATTGAACTGGAAACAGAAGGATTTAAGAATATGTCTTCCATGGTTAGGAGCATTGACCTCTTTGAAAATATTAAAACAGATCTCAATGTCGGTACTGTGAGAGTGATTGTTGAGTCATGCACCCGCCTTACACTTCTCTGGGTCGGTGGCTATACTGACTTTGATGTGGAAATGATAAAGCTATTGTGCCTTCCATCTTTGCCAAACCTGAAGGATATTAGTCTGCATGTAGACGAGGGTGTGACAGTCGAAGACTTGAAGGAGTTGGTATTACCCCGTATAAAGGAGGATAATAGTAAAGGCCCAGTAGCAGGAAGTGAGAGATTGAAAGCAGTAAGAATCGGCGGGTTTGAAATAGCCTACAGACCTCATCACCTCTATATATTGACGCCAAAAGACTTGAAGGTCTTCTCTCAAGTCGAAGCTTGGGATCCCGCAAACGCAGACGTGTGGAACACACAGATTCACCGGGACTACTAGCATGAGGAGAGGTGAGCATAAATCTCAAATCTAAAAGCGGCGCTCAATCTTTTGTTCGGCAGAAGAGCTGACCGATTGTCAAACACGTAGTCAGACAGATACCTTGAGCAAGAGACTCAGGGTAGACTTCATGAGACTACATTCGAGACCCATGAGGCGTCCTTGTGTACGAAATGTGGAGTTGTCGCTGAGATACAAAGGGACCGTCTTTGACTCTCCCTGCTAGAGCCTAACGTAGCTTATGTCTCAGAATCCACAGTTTGACTCGATGAAGAGCTCATGAATATTTCTATGATTAGCAGCATCCTCCAAGGCCTGCAAGTAAGAAAACTCGGACACTTTGCCGCTTAATCAACCCGTGTTAAACGTGTTTCTATAAATTTGTATTCATCATACAATTATACAATCTTGTAAATCGTCGTGATATAAAGGTGGTTATCCTAAAACGCCAAAAACGGGTATATCAAGAATCTTGAATCCGTGTTTCCACCCTACATAAATCTGCAGATCTACAAACTTGGCTCAAATATTGAATGAATTGAACAGCAGCTCGCTTCCAACTTCGTGTTGCATCTCTCACGCACTCTTGAACGCCTCCAATACTAGCCAAGCAACTTTCGAAAACAGGCAGTATGGACCCATTACAAGTACTGCCATCTGAGCTAGTGCTGCAGTGTCTGGAGCATTGCCAGCATGACTTTCCAGCTCTCTCCAGAGGTAAGAATGGCCAAATATACAGCAGTTTAAGTGTTTGATTAAAATCTGACATTTTCACATTAAATGAAGTATCTCGCGACTGGCATGAATTACTGGAGACACCTTCCTTATGGTGGTCGTGGCTGAATCGTATCGAGGACCAAGTCAAACTACGGCTTCCAAAAGAATACACCGTCCCAGCCTCGGTCACCAACTCCCCATCACGGCAAACACCAAATCCTAACGAACCAGACTCCAAAGCTGGCAGCAGCACCAGCTTTCCTACTACTCCTACCACGCCAGCATCCGTAGTAGCCGCCCGACACGCCCTAAAGATTAAAACACCTGAGATATTCGATCATCCCAAAAAATGCTTTCGGGAACTCCTCGACCTCTCATCTAGACTCCAACAAGAACCAATTTCCTTACTCATGACGGGTATAGAAGCGTCTACTGAAGACGGTGGAGGAGCAAATACTTGGAGTCAGGATATATCACAAACGTTGAATGAATCACGACATACTTTTTGGTCGTCAAAGGGGGCGCAGGATCCATTGTCGAGCGAGTATTTGGTGTATCAGATGATACAGCCTGCTTGCATCGTAACTGGGGTTAGGATTATTCCGTTTAGAGCTGCTTTTCAGAGAAGGTATGAATGAGTCTTCACGCAGAGAGTAAGCCGCTCGCTTTTTTGTCGCCAACAAAATTCTTGTCTTCTTAGGTTGCCAACATATGCTCCTCGATATTTGACTATACGTATTGGATATCATCGAGATTCGGAATGCATGGCTTTTGTTAGCAAGGAGTTCAAAGTTCGAAATGTTAATGGTAGGTTGCAAGGGAGGAATCGCAAAAACCCCAGTAGACTGCTACTCATGCCATCTTTATTTTGCCAGAATGGCAGTATTTTCCTGTAGGACCATTTGTAGTATCTGGCGGATACATTCGCCTTGAAATGAGAGGACGATATGAAACTCAACCTAGTGATGACCTCTACTACACCGTACTACAACAGGTTGAGGCTGTTGGATATCCAATAGGTAAAGAGAAAGTTTGAATTCTATGTTCTTCTTGTCTTCTGAACTGCCTGCTTTTTTGTTGTTGTGAACTTAGGTGCTCTACAAGGCCAACCAAACATTCAAGCTGCCCTCTTCAAACTAGCCACCTTTCATCGCACCAACTGGCTCGAATGGGACTCGATCTTCCACCGTCGTCATTCGTCAACAAGCATCCTCAAACTCCTCGAACGAGCTGCAGCTCCCCTCCTACAATCACAACGTAAACAATCACTCATGAGAGCAAACGTTGAACAACTCATTATCGATGGAGATTGGGAATGGGCGTGTGATCTAGTGCTTACTGAAGAAGACGGTGTAGCGTTACGAACCGATGCGTTTTTGAAACGGTTTAAAGGATTATGTGAATCTCGAGCACGAGTGCTTGAATTCTCAGATGCTGAAATGATTTGGAATCATTATTTGGGTGTTGCTGTTGCGAAGGCTATCTTTTTGGTTAACTTTGAAGCTATGGAGTTGGGTATGTGATTGAATGGTTTGTTGGGCTATGCATACACTCTACTGACTCTTCGTTTTATGCACAGCTCGAAAAGCACTCAAGAGAAACTCGTTTACGCAATTCTGGAATCTGATTGTGTCTAGACGAGCAGAGTGTAATGAAGAGTTAGGAGACTTGTTCTTCCCTGTCGAACCTCAATTCGCGGCTTCAATCTACTTGCGAGGCCATGTCTTTGACAAGGTATCTAATTTAGTGTTTCGGTTTCTTTTTTGGGCGCAACAGTTTACTTACTCCTTGACTCTCCTCCATTCAGGTCTTGGATTGCTTGATTGTAACGAAACGATATACAGATATTATACAACATATACAGTGAGCGGCCTTTTGATTTGATCTCTAGCAAAAAAAAGCCTCCTAAATCGAAGCAAATTGCTGCTTTTTCTCGCTAACGCTACGTTTCTTCATTTAGAACATACGTCGGCACACCCTCAGAAGTAACAACATCAGAAGTCATCGCCAAAATGATTACCGTGCATTCTCACTTGGAAGCTGTATCATTTTCATGCATCCTCCTAAAAGAGGTGCCCGCATTCTGGAACCAAGTGTTACGGGCTCTTGATGTTCGTCTACTAGTTGCTAATCAGAAAGTGACTGCCGGAGACACGACTTCATTGCTAGAAGTGTTGACGCCATGGGCTCAAGCCAAAGATTTGGCGAGCAAGGAGCAAGCAGAAGAAGCACCATCATTGTCATTGTCTGCATCTGTTGAATCCCTCTCTTTATCATAAACCATAGAAAACATATATTCGTAGTTGGGTAGCTTAAATAAACAACCAAACGCCAGAAAAGAATAATTATCTCAATCAATGCCAATCCGCGATATCTTCTAAATGACGGGAACCACAGGAGCATTGCCTAGTTCGGTCAAGCCTATTGTGAGTTGGGGTAGGTGGTTGATCGTTGTAAAGGATGGAAATTTGAACCGCTTTGATTTCCAACAAATGGAGCTGACTTTCCACTTTTTGCTTGTATGGCCAACGTAAACTATCAAGACGCACCTCTGTTCTTGTAACTACATCTCAGACTTGAAATTGAACATCCAGTGAGATATCCTTGAGCCTCTGACGAGGAATCCAAATGTCACGAAACTGCGTTTTTCGGCTTCACCACGAACGCTCCAACCCCATCTGTTCTTCCATATCGAAATCAATATTCATATTCTTCTTCTCTGAGTCGGAACCAGGCGTCCTCATAGAGAATCGTTCAGGTGTTGTACTTGAACTAGCCTTGTCTATGTCGTGTGGGCGATTCGTAGCTCTGAGAATCAGAGGAGGTTTGAAAGGATTTAGACATGAGTCAAAAAAACTGTCTCAACATCTGTTTGGTCCTCACCAGAACTCTCGTGACAACGAAGGCGTCCCACAATCTACAAATAAATAACGTCAAGCTCAGACTCGTCATGCCAAGGATGTGGGGTATTCAAACACGTAAGTTTTTGCGAGTGTTTAGTAGTTTTACCAGTCAAAGCCGGTTTGGCTTCACATCGATTTCGGTGACCTGAGGATTCACCCACAGCGTCTCTATTTTGCGTTCTCATGCTCAAGTATCAGAATACCCCTCGGTTTCATCCTACACCTGCAATTTGGAATCCAACGAGACATCCTTGAGCCTTTTTTTGCATCCACCTAACTTGTTCACAATCCCTTCCATACCAGAGTAATATCTTTCTTCTCTCGTTAGAATCCGATGTCATGATAGGAAATTGTTTAGGAGTTCTTCGTAAAAAGGTCTTGTCTAATCTTGTGGGAGATTCATGAGGTTTCAAACAAGAGAATTAAAAGTGGACCGAATATGGATCTTGGATTGTTCTTACCAGAATTCTCATATCAGATCCAGCAGTCAAACTCGTCTCATAAACTACTATATAAGCCAGATGGATTGTATTCAACTGTCATCATAGACGTAGCTTCCATGGTCCCTACTGTTCCGTGACTTCAAGAAAGTATCGATGTCGTCGATGGATACAAGTAGAGGGCTGTATGTCAGTGCTTCAGGATAAGCAGAATACAGCATCGACGAAGTTCTCCATGGGACGGTGCGTTGGTTGAAGGCAGAAAAAAAGGATCCTAACCGATCGACAACTATTGTTGGTCAAACCCTATGGTTCGTCAAACTATTAACCAGTATGTAGGGAGAGGTTGATGAATTGCTGTAAACGTCAGAAGCATCCACAATTTGTGTACTTGCCCAGTAAGCATCGACATGTTCAAGTTGGCAGCTGTAGCTCCAATTTCCTTTGCCAATGCTGTTGCTAGCAGGTATCTACCACACCCCGTGTGTGAAACGATATACACCATCATTAGCAGTGGCTGCCTGCATCGATTGAATATCTTTCTTCATCACCAACATCAAAAAACACCAAATGGTAGTCGGTAGCTAATCTATATTTGTGTAAGGTAGCTTAAATAACAACCAAATGCAAAAAAAACTACTGGGATTTCTAGATTAATCCCAATCAGGGATACCCTCCAAGTTGTTTGTAACGACTTGGTCTAACTCTTCAAAGTCTGATAGTTGTACCGGGCGAACCCTGATTGATTTCACATCAATTTGAGCAACATTCATTCCGAGGCCCTTTATGGATTCTCGTACGGGAACCATGAGTGCATTACGACATAGTTCCTTCAAATCGGCACCTATAGAATGTTACAAATTAGGATGGAGAGGAAGATGAGCTGTGTTGCGTTCCAACGCATAATTCTGCATAGCATTCTCTTTTTTGCATCGTCAGACACATACCAGAATACCCCTCTGTTCTAGTCACTACATCTTCGACTTGGAATTTGGAATCCAGGGAGACATCCTTGAGCAACTAATGACGAATAAACAAGGGCTCAACACCGTATTTCTGGTCGACGATATAGACGATCTTCCGATTCTCTTACCAAAGTCAATATCTTTCTTCTCTGATTAGGATCCGGCGTCTTGATCGAGAAGCGTTTTGGCATTCTCCTCAGAATGGCCTTGTCTATATCTTGTGGCCGGTTGGTAGCTCCAAGAATCTGAGAGTTGAGGGTTTGGAAATTTAACAAGAGCCAAAAAGAGCAAGGGTAGACGTCGATAAAGTTTCTCACCAGAACTCTCATATCGGATCCAGTAGCCAACCCATCCCATAAACTACACAAAAACATGTTAAGTTCAGCTGTTCGTGTCAAAGAAAAGAATAACTTTATCGAAGATACCTCATGAATTCAGCCTTCATCATAGACGTAGCTTCATGATCCCGACTCTGCCGTGACCTTAAGAAGGCATCGATTTCGTCAATGAATATGATAGTGGGCTGTATTTCAGGGCGTTTGGCTAGTGAGAATATAGCATGGACCAGTTTCTAATGAAAGAGAGGGAGTGAGAGACCAAAACGAGATGAGGAATTCCGTGTTATTTGTCCAAACCTGTGATTCACCAAACTAGTATAACGAGAGACCGGCAGGTTAATGAATTTGAATGTTTTAAAGAGCTTCAGTGCTAAACCACATACCCATTTCTCAGTAAGGGTGGACATGTGCAGGTTAACAAACGTCGCTCCACTCTCCTTTGCCAATGCTTTTGCAAGCATGGTCTTACCACACCCTATCAGAGATGCTTGCGAGTCAATCGAGTATTGGTTCAACAAGTTCACAGAGTCTGCATACCAGGGGGTCCATAGAGCAATACACCTTTTGGAGCAGCCAATAAAGCAGGAGCGAATGAAAATAGCTGTGGATAGACCAATGGGTAGATCACAGTTTCTTTAAGTGAATCCACGATGAGATCGAGGCCCCCAATATCTGTATACGCAAATCATTCGGTTGGTCCAATTGAATACGAAGAGAGCTAGTGGGATTTCTGGAAACTCGACAAATACCTTTAAACCTAAAGTATAAACACGAGTCAACACACAGGGGTCTTCCTCTCACACACAACACACACTTACGTGACATGAATATCCTCTGGGTGTATAATCTCACTGGCGATGATCTCTTCATGCTCAGTCAACTTCAAATCCTTCCATCCCATCCTCTTGAATACAGCAGCCGACTTTTGACGAGACGTTTCTCTCTGCTTTGATAATGGGTTTGCAGCGGATAGTATGAATTGTACCCCGAAATATAGCACGACTTGCGAGACAGCAAAGATCGCGACTGGTTTGAATGATGATGTTGTTTGATGTTGCGGGTTTGATGTTGGCGTTTGATGAGTGATGAAAGTAGAGTGTAGATGGGAGAAAAAGAGTCAGATCAGCAAGAGGATAAATGCAAGAAACAATGCTTATTTAGCTTACTATCAACAACCCAGCGCTTTCCCTGGGGACTCCATCTCTTCCAATTGTACGTCACGGCCTCTACACTTCCTTCTATAGCTCCTTCCATCGTAATGAACACTGTACAGCGCTAGAGATGGTTGAACTAGGCTGATTATCCACGTACTACTAACCTCCCTTAAGTCTTCTTGCCGTTCAACAATCGAAGTTTGGAAAAAAGTTGATAACTAAAGGAGACCGAGATATATCCTGGCAAGAATGTGTTTCGACGCGATGCCAATTCGTTTTGGTAGGCATATATTGAACATGAGCGTACTCCAGATGTATCATATCGTGATTTGATCTCGCAAACACCTCGCAAATTGTGACAAGCCATTGATCGACCTACTTTTCTTTGAACAGTTTCTATTCGGATTACGATTTATACACAAACGAGCTTAAAACCCTTATGTTTCCATCTTATGTTCAAATCACTTACAACACACCCCTTCTGATCATATTTTACAGAGTCAGCATATAACTACATTAATACCTTAATTCATACAGTTCATACAAGTAGTGCTTCAAAAAGCCTCTCAAATCAGGATCAGACAGCTTTGTGGGATGAAGCACGTGGGTGATATTCCCAGCAAGGAACTCTGTGACATGATTTCGATCATCATCCCACAGATAAAGTGCCTTTAAGAGTTCAAAATCTGTATAGTTTTCCACCCCATAAACGGTACTAGCGATAGCTATCTCCAAAAAACATCCGTCTTCGGCCATAATGTTCAACGCTTTAATGAAATCGTCACGAAGACGACGGGGAACATACACAAAGTCTGACATTGCTCCAATTGCTCCCATTGTTGGTATATGGTTTAAAAGACGTGAGGCTGTAGCTGCTTGATTTAATCTGTTTCTCCACGCTAACGGGAACCTTGAGATTGCTGCTTTGCATTCGGATGATACAACAGGCCACCACCACCATCCAGATTTCGGTCTAAATTGCATTCAGTTCATGTAATAGTCAGCACACAGATTTGCACGATACGCTCAATACGTAGTTGTTCCGCGACCACACTCACGGCTGATCAAGATCCGCAACATCATAGGCCTCTTCATACCATATCTTGTTCTTATCCAATGTAGCCAGACTCCAAAAGTTCATAAATGTATCGTCATTCGTATATATATACCCAGTAGCATTTGGGTAGTCAAGCATCCCAGCGACTAGTGTTCTATATACGTAAAACCAGGAATCCCAGGCTGTAGGTTCTACAAAAGTGGTTTGGTCTACCACTCTGATCGTAGCATTAATGGCACTAAGCGGAGGTTTGCCGTAAAACCTCAGACGTTCGAATATTCGGCCGTAAAGTTCGCGAATGTGGGGTATGTTTGAATAGTATTCGGGCACCGTTGAAGTTCATGATGACCTAAGATTACAATCAGTGACGATTTGGGCTGCATTCAAGGTCATGGAGAATAGAAAACAGACTGTGATTCAAAAGTAATTGAGATGTTCACTCACCTCAACATCTGCAAAATGAGCCCGAATACGCTCGATATCCGTTTCTTTCGGCATTAGTGGATTATGCGTCGGAAAGTTTAAGGGCGTTTTATATGAAACCGCAAATCCAACTTGCATGAAAGCAAACAGCAAAATCACCAAAAGAAACATCACACAGACTCTGATAGTTGTAGATGCCATACAGTGCGTACGGCCCTTTTGGACAACCAATTCGAACCTTGCTTCCATCTTGTCCAGCCTGCCAGGATATTGAAAGTTTCACTGAGTGAAGTGGGGTGTTTGAAGTTTGGGCAAAATGAGAGTCAATGTCTCGCCGCAATAAGCAATTAAGAGGTGTGTTGGGTGCCACATACGTGTTTTTTAATAGATTCTTATTGACATGACGGTAAATCGCGTGCCAACCTGTGAATCGTGGAGGTTTAGTATGTAACGGTCCAAACGTTGATGTACTTTTGAAATTTGCAAATTTTCGAAGCATTTTCATTCACATAAAGACTGTTGTAAGCAGAATAACTGCCCAAAGTTCGTCACAGCTACGGAAAACACAGATACGCCCACGTATGAGTGCTCATGTCTACCAATTGAACTGTGGCATGGGTCCGCTCATGGTCTCCCTAAAAAGTTCTCCTCAAGGATGAACAGCTTAGGGCGACCGCAAACATGAGTCGTATATGCAAAGACATGAACCAAAAAGTCACTTCTCTATCACACAAGTCAATCGATATGATTGGCAAATATAGGACGGTTGATTCTCAATTTCAAGATGCTTTGGTAGCATTCGCAGCACGCAAACCAGGACTATACTACCAGCACAGTCTTTATCATATTACTAGTCTGGAAGTATTTACTACTGAGCTCAGCGACGTAGGAGGCTTCGCTCCCTTTGTAAACCTGGTCAACTTGCATGTATCATTCAATTTCCCCAACTTTGACTTCTTGGACTTGTCCGATTGGTCTTCCAACCTTACATCCTTGACTCTAGACTTTGGAAACCTTGATAAGTATTGGATTGATTCACCCCCAGAACTTCAAGATGAGGACAAAGATGAGGAAGGTGTATCGAGTTTGGAAATTAAGCTACATTTACCAATTCGCTTCGTANNTACGAAGCGAATTGGTAAATGTTGCTCCTGGTATCTACAAACTCAGTCTCCTTGGTATCTGGAATGGTTTGACCATGACGGTTGGTTCCGCACTTCTGGTAGAATTATTCGTGTCTAGCTTTGCACTTCAAGGCAATGGACTTGGACATGAATATGTCTCGGTGCTGTCTGTATTGGAATTCTTGAGTCAAAAATTTGGAGCACTTTGAGCACTAAGGATTTGCAAAATTGTTGAACAAAGAAGTGGATAGGTCCGATATAGACGTTTTTAAATCCTTGAACCAAATCCTCATGAAGGAAGACGTATTCAATGTCAACATTACGTTGCATCTCCGTAGTGGCATAGGAGCTCTAGGACTCATTCGACTAGACCTAGAGGGCGAACCATGTATGTTCCTCACAAACGCTATAAAGACTCACAGCACCACTCTCAAGTCGCTGAACCTCTTCAACGGCAGCGAATTACTTAGATACGACCATTCGTCATTCTTGCTGCCCCAGCATTATCGAGTACTGTCGGTCTGACTGACATACGATTGACTGCTCAAAAAGCAGTCCAAGCTGGATCCAAAAAATCGATTGGAGCTCGAGGATCTCAACTGCAGAAACTCGCTATACTACTTCTACCCGATAAACTCCCGAATGTAGTCCAATCTTTGATCCCTCACTGGTTATATCTATGTGCCCGAATCTCGAATGGCTCAATCGCTCTGGATTACACCTGGACACCCAACCATTATATGATGGCATAGTCTGTTTGAAAAGTTCAATGTCCGCAATACAATGGGGGTGTCTGTTCTTATGTTTCGGATGGTGCTGCTCTTCTCGCTGGATTGAGGGCTCGAGGTGCTTTAGGAATACGTGTACCGCTACTTGAGGTTGAAGGAGAATGTGAATTTGGTGGTCAGATCACCAAACGTTTTGTGGTTGATAAGCCCCCCTCGCTACGAAGATCTATCAGTAATCAAGAAACGAGTAGAGAAGGCTGTAAAGGGTATTGCTGTTATGCAATAATTCTCGTTGGAAATTCTATTTGAAGTCTCCGACACTGTTTTAGTAGCATCGAAGATCTCTACAATGGTTGCCAATACTAGATTTACAATTTGCTTTGCGCGGCTCGTCTAGCCAGCATCTCCTCCAATATCCAAATCCTGTCCTGTCCCCACAACGCAACATTACCTAATCTAAATGTTGGAGACCCCCAAAGAGAAAACGAGTATACCTCCTCTACAGCTTTCATCGTCTCCTTCTTATACTCTGGCATATCCAAAGCAAGTGTTTCCTTCAGAACCTCTTTCACAAACGATGAGCTAATACCAACTTGGGCAGCCAACGCAATCAGATTACCCTCTTGCCCCACATCAACACCCCTAGCCCATATACCATTCATAGCAGCACAAGCGAAATCAACCGCCTGCTTACGATCTAGTTTTCGTAATGCTGCATAATATATAGCTGCGACACCGGACCATGTTTGTAATGGATCGACTATAGTTCCAAATGGTATTTTATTCAACCTGGCATTCCTAGCCACGTCCAGCATAATATAACGTGACTTCTGCGGAGATAGAGGCACGTTTCGAGTTACCATGGGGGCTATTATTCGAACCTTTAACGGGAAGTTGTGCTTTTTACAGAGGGCGACAATCCAGGGGAGTGCTAGAGAAGAGTACGGGGATCTAACACCAAAGAAGAGTTCTACAAACTGCTCGTGTTCGTCTCCTTTATTTATGGCAGGTAGCCTGAGCAATGATGGGTTGCGTGGAAGGACGACTGGAGCAGCTTTCAAGCTTTTATCCCTATGTGCTCCCATTCTGAATAGATGTTCAGATAGGAACTCGATTCTGTCAACACCCCAGTACCAAGATCCGCCATATGTTAAAGTTGCTCCAAGGTAGTGACCCATTTTATCTCGGAGTTCAAAGTTGGCTTTAAGCAGCCTGTTGGTCTCATCTTCACTCTGCATGCCGTGACGCATAGCGAGGGCTTCTAGTTCCTGAATATCACCATGCCTTTGCGAAAATAGAAGAGGATCGTGATAAGTCAGTTGTCTATGACACGGGTCAATAATCAACCATACCAGAGAGTTTTGAAGACCTTTGTGAAAAGCTCAATCTTCTGAATTGTTTCCATATTGTTGAGCTCAGCGAGAGCGAGAATACGGTTTGCCAGTAGGACTTCACCGGTAGTTGGTAGGTGAGCTAGCTCTGGAAAGTCAAGTCCTAAACTAGGAGCGAAGACAGAGCAATCACGTCTCTACAGTTAATCGTCAGCGTCAAATCTTCGACAAATAGTCCCAGCAATGACTTTACCTGGTAAGTATCATGCTTTTCTCGGTCCACGATTCCGGTAGCGTCGGGCATAGGAACGAGTTTGATGTCGAGTCTTACATCAAACAGCTCTATCAACCGACGCAAGGACTGACTTGCGAGGTATGAGTATGCATCTGAAGATTCGAAGTACATAGTCACTACATGTGGTGAGCTGTGCATCACTCGTCTTATGTTTGCGGCATTTTGCGACAGATGCAAGGCTGTTTCTGAAGTAACAAGAGTGGATATTATAGGAGAAAGAATCCTTCGTAATGCCATTATGAAACGAACTCAAATTACACGTCCTAGGTTGTCTGCTCTGTCACCCTTCCTCATGATCATCTAACCATTGAGCAAAACACCAAATTTCATGAGATAGACAATAGATTGTAAGCAGGCGAACAGTTGGTATATGTAGGATGGAAGATCGCCAAGTGAAGCTTGCCTTGGCCAGGAAGAAGGTATGATATCATACATGCCATGCTTTGATCAAATGCCAACTGTACCAAACCTCGTAGTTGCGCAAATTCCAACAAAAGAGCAACAATACACACCGGCATTATGTGGCATTAGCTCCCAATATGAACTTCCTCCTTGCTCCTCCATCCTCTTCTCCTTCGCCTATACCATCGTTGGCAACATCAACTACCCAACAATACATTGGACAATCAACGAGATTACACGCGGGAGGGAATGCACCATCCTCATCAGGCAAAACTGCATTCTTTAGGCAAATTGAACGAAAGAGTATCAAACGCACTCGATCTTACAATACCGCAAGTCAAAACCAACAATCGAATGATACCTCACTATCACAACAACAGATTAGCACTACCGCTTCGCCAGCGTCCAATATTATAGATCAGGCACGTAATAGAGTACTCAGTAATCTAGACTCTCTACAGCTGGAATCTAAATCAACAAACAATACCAACGAAATGTATTTGAGACAGCAACTACATTTTAGAGATGCGGAACTCGCTATACTACGTGCTGTTATTGCAGGCACGTCAGCTACGTCGTCTGCAAGTGGTATGCAGGAACAAGTACAGATCAAACTGCTTCAACAACGAGTAGCGGAACTGGACGCCCTTCTAGCTACAGCTCAGAATGGGATTACATCGTCTAGCGCTATGACAGAGCATGATACTGATGAGGAGAAGATGCAAGTCAAAGCATTGCAGGAACGGGTCAACGAATTGGAAGCTATTGTTGCTGCTCATAGTAGGATCAGTCCCAGTGCTGATCATTGTACGAGTAGTAGCAGCAAGCTTGTCGAATCGACGAGTACTGCTCAAATAGACGATGATTCTTTTTCTAAGAATAGTAATAGCAGGCCTTTAGATTATAGTCGGGCACTCATGTCAGAACAAACCAAAGCCCATAGTGACCAATCAAAAGCTCCATCACACCATATAGAAGCAGCAACACCGCAAACTGCAACAGATATCTCTATCTTGGAAAAGACTATTACCGAGCTACAAGCCCAGCTTTCTACACATCAAAATGACGTAAAATCCAAACACTTACAAGAAGTGGATTTGCTTCGATTCCAATACGAGTCTGAATTATCGACTATAACTCGCCAGTATCAAGAGCTGATACAAGAGCATCAGTATATAAAGTCAGAACATGAATTGATGGCGAGCTCTACGCATGGTGAAGCATGGGCACGATGGCATAACGAACGTAGTGCCTTAAATGCTCAGATACAGGAATTTGAAATAGTCACTACCATGTTACAGGAACGATTACGTAGTTTGTTGGCGGATAATGCTAAGCTGGATGCTATGGTGAATGATCTCAGTATAGAAAACGATGTTTTGAAGGTCGTCAAAAGTGGTCAACCTATTAAAGTACCACCGATCGTACTACAGCTCGAGGCAGAGTTATCAGCATTGCAACAGACGGTTGCTTCGTTGTCTGCTGCAAATCAAGTATTACAGCAGCGACTGGTGGAATCGGATAATCAGTTATTGGCTCTCACTAGTCAAGAAGATGCAGGCTTGATATCCGAGCTTCAGCATCGGATAAACCAGACGAGCAGTGATTTGACTCAAGTTCGTGCGGAAAACGCTGCTCTGAAGGCTCGATTTGAACCTATAAGTAAACTACTGACGGACTTGACTGCCGCGAAAACCCGTATTGCATCCTATCAACAAGATATAGAAACCTATCATAAAGAGTTGACGCATATACGAGAGGCTTCCGCCATGCTGAAAAAGGAGTATGATGCACTACAGATGGACTATTGGCAACTAAGCGATGAACGCAAATGGATGTCTAGAGCTATACTTAATATTGATGTCGGTCCAAATGAGGAGTGGAATGAAAGTATCCCTCAAATTGATATCGTTGGATGGATCAAGACAGCTTTATCGAAAATCCAGGATATCGGTAGACAGCTATCGGATGCTCATAATATGCTGGATGTTCAACATTCTCGTATCGAAGGATTGATTACGTCGGCTCCATCGTCTAGTGATGGTAGCATGAAACGAGAGCAATCTATCCAAACCGATAATTTGAATGGGTTTATGCGGTTGAGTACTATCAAAGCTATGTTGATGGACACTAGTGGTAGTGGTAAACCCTTCGCATCAATAAGCAACAAGCTGGGATTGATGAGCAAGTACACCGACCTGCAATCAAAATATGACGCCGCATGCACTGAACTAGCAGCCACTCGAATATCTCTATCTGAAATCAAGAAACTCTTGATTCACTCATCTGCTAGTGCAATACCCGTCAACAAACCATCATCAGATAATACCAATAACAGTAGTAACGGCATACCTATGTCTAGCTCTCCATCACGAAAGGGATCCACCGTGCTACCATCTCGAAAAAGTACCGTCAATCTCTTTATAGGTGGTACCCAAAACGAGGTGGAAGCTGTCAACCCTCAACTTCTCGTATCTCGATACGTAGATGCCACGCTTCAAATCCAGGAGATGAGAAGTCTTGCTGCGAAATGGCAACGACGGTGTGAAGAGGTTGAAGAGGTGGTTGAATCATATTTGATGGGGACTTTACAGTATGATGGTTTGGGTGGTGGGAATAATTATGCGAGTATGCAGAGTATCAATAGTGTGAACATGAGTATGCAGAGTCTTAGGCGTGGAGTTATTGCAGAAGAGGAGGAGGAAGAGGAAGTTTTGGTTGATCAACAAGCAAAGAATGTGGGACTGTTTGTGTCTTGTAGACGATGTAATGGGAGGCAAGTATGGGTATTGTAGAAAAGAGATGTCTATATATGCAAGTATCATAAGTAGCATAAGTTAACAGCAATACATAAACGTCATGATATCAACATGGTTTTGGGTTTTTCGTCCTCAGACGGACACGATTCGAAATGTAAAATCGCTGAGGCACTGAGGCAAAAAAACGATCCAAGAGGAGATCATATCATTTGATATTCATGTTTTGATTTTGATACTTTAAACAACCACAACTCCCAAAGACACACTCTTTGTAAAACAAAAAGCCATTTATACTGCCTTCTTGCCATCCCAACTGGCAACTGAAGAACGTTTTGAAGAAATGGATCCAAGCGACAATGTACGTGGATTCAATTCACTGGAATTGCCTCGATCTTGCATTGAAACGTATGAACGTTTGCCTTCACCAATGTATACTTGGCGAGGTCTCCAAACTAGATGAAAAATAGAACATTGAGTTGTCAAGCCTCATCACTATCAGTATGCCACAAGTTGCTTACTCTTTCCATCTTTCTCGTCCATCGCTTCACACCAGTGAGCTGTTTGAGATGCGTATGTTAGCAACAACGGAATCGGAAAGGAATAGAAAGGGGATGTCATTTCTCACCCAACCAGCTGTGGAGAATCGTACATTAGCAAAACAACGGAGGAGTAATATTGTCGAATGCACTTACCCTGCTACACGCGGAATAGCGAACAACACGGGATAGAAATCAGTTGGGAAGCCGATGGCGCGATAGATAAGACCTATGAGGAACGTTCGATTATTTCATAATCGGGAAGTTTCTCATGTCCCAGACACAGAAAAAGAGAACAGTATGTCGAAGTCTTGAGATGCGTTGCTGACTTTGAATACTTGCCAGAGCTATAAACAAAGAGGCCATGTTAGACTCTTTTAAAATGACACTTTTAACTTTACTCCAACACCAACGCTTACTAGAAATCCACATTAGGATACAGTTTTCGTTCAATAAAGAATGGATCTGACAATGCAGTCTTTTCCAAAGCCAGAGCAACATCGATAAGTGGCTCTCGTCCAACAATATCGAAGACTTCGTATGCAACTTGACGAACAATCTTTGCTCGAGGATCATAGTTTTTGTATACTCTATCAAAAGGGAAAACCATATGAGTTTTTAAAAACCGAGGATTCGATGGGAGTCCAAAAGGGGGCGGGCTTTTGTTACCGATGCCCAAAGCCCATCAATTTCCTTTTGCGATTCTTGACACCTTCGACAAATGCGGGTACATTGTCTACGGTTCCGATTTCTTCGAGCATTCGGAGGACTGCTTCGTTCGCGCCACCTGGTCATGAAGATGATGAAACAAGTCATGTTATTTCTTTTTGCTGGCTGTTTTACTTCAATAATGGGACAGGTGTCTCACCGTGTAGAGGACCGTATAATGCAGCAATTGCTCCAGTTACTGCAGAGTAAGGATCGACAAGAGACGAACCAATGTGTCTCATTGCTGCAGTAGAGCAGTTCATCTTGACGCGAAAAAAACACCGTAATGTAAACACTTGTCAAATCGACTCAAGTTCGAGCTCTTTATCACATTACCTCATGATCAGCATGCAGGATGAAGAGAACATCCAAAGCACGTGCCAAACGAGGATTTGGTTTATAATTAGGTTCGGCAAGATGATCCAATTGATACAAAAAGTTTTCAGTATAGGTCAAATCGTTGCGTGGTGGATTGAAGTTCCTTCCAATTCGATTTCGGTAGGCCTAGTGAGAGAAAAGGCGTCAAGACTTTTCGTCGTTCTGCAAAATCGGGGTTTTCTTACCATAGCAGCAAGAGTGGTGCTCTTGCCCAGCAATCGAATGACTTGCTTGTTCCTCGCACGGATATTGTCTTTGAAGATATCACTTCCTTGTAAGGCAGGATTACCGTCCGGCGCAAAGGTACCAAGAGCAGCGATTGATGACATAAACATTCCCATTGGATGTGCTACGGTTAATGCAGGTGAGTTTGAGGTATATAATGAGAGGCAACAGCATTGTCTTTAACACAAAATGAGGAAAATAGAGCCAATGGAACACTCAGAAACGACCATCAAACACAACGTAGCCTTCAACGGCAGTACTCACCATCATGAGTGAATGAAGACATCAAAGTCTCCAGTTTCGAGTGCACAAATGTGTGCTTTTGAACATCACTGACCCAAGCCGTGTATTGAGCTTTCGTAGGGAGTTCACCATAGATGAGGAGATACGACACTTCCATATAATTGGACTTTTCAGCCAATTCTTCAATAGGATATCCACGGTAACGTAAGATACCATTGTCGCCGTCGATTTCACAGATCTTGGAGTATGCGACTTAACAAAAGTTGAGCTGTCAGGTCGACCTTAATGAGAGTTACGACTTTGGACTTACCCGCAGTGTTTTGATAGCCAGCGTCAAAGACTCGGATTCCTTCACTGCCACCATCAGTGATGCGTTGGAATTGGGTGGCATTGACGGTACCGTTTTGAATAGGAATTTCTAAAAGTGTTGCCGTTCATAGTAAGAATCACGTTTTGCACAAGTTTCACAAATCGTACCGTAGATTTTGCCAGTTCTGTTATCTAGAACAGTCAAGCTTTCATTCTTGACTCCTCTTGGAATCTACGTCAAAGAAATGCGTTGAGCCTTCGGGTTCCAAGCATCACACATATGTTTGATGTCAGCATACAATGACAAAAGCAGCCGGTTTGTCAGTCGAAGAAGACACTTCATAATTTGTTCCTGATTTTGTATCCTTAATTTGGAATTTGGCTCCTCTATTCGTAACAAAATTATCAAGTTAAAAAACCGGAGGTTTTGACATTTGCAGAACGAGTAACGCGTGTTTTCTTACTCGTTCAAAGTGTTTGAGAATGTAGCCACTAAATTCTCACATGAACTTGCAAGAAGAAGGTGCCCGGCTAGTAGACTAAGTCTCTCCTTGGACATCTTTGCTTGGCGTCTCTGCGTGATTTACTGTTTTTAATGTTGGACAAGACACACTCAACGTCCATTTTAACACGCCCACGCTCGTTTCACACTCAATTCGCGTTTAAATTAGATTTATAGTGATTTGACAACTATACAATTATGCAAAATATCGCTGCTATCTTACTGCCTACACTTGAATTTGCTCGATATCTAAAGGCCCTAGTGGTTTGCTGAGCTCATATATACACATCCTCCCATCAAAGAAAAGTACATAAAGCCGAAACCGAGACAGCGCAGGGCTCTGCTTATTGACCACCCGTTGTACAAGCATTCCAACGATCGGTTGGCTTGATGGTTGCAAGTATCGATCTATATGAAGCACAAATCTCTCTGGTTTGTCTTGTGTCTCGCGAATCCTAATTGACAAGCTGTGAGATGAAAAGGGATCTTACTGTTACAGCTGCATAAGGTTTGTGACCGTTACCTCAATCCTCTGATAATAGCCACCACTCCACACTGAGATCCAACAAACCCACATGATAGCTCATCGACCCATTCACTAAAGCATAAGCGATCTAGAAATAGACGTAAAAAGGATGAGATCTTTGTCGTGGTGCGTGTTACGTTAGCGTTTACCGAACGCTTCAAGATATGGTGACAGGATGCGAGGGCCTGTAAAGTTTCTTGATAAAACGTCACTACTGAAGTATAAGCGATTCAACCCCTCAGTTGACAATAAGACTAGATGGTTGGCAGAGGTAAACAGAATAGCATCCGTCGACGAATCCAATTCACACTCATGTTCATTCTGCTCCATATAAATTGTGTAGGGGGATGGCGAATATTCCGTGGTATTGTATTCGGGAACATCGGATTCCTCTGATTCTTGATCAGGTGTGTGGGCACTTTCCGTCGATGCCAACGAGGAATCATCTGCGTCTTCATGGTTTATGCCGGCTTCTGTATTGTCAGTATCAAAGTCTGGTATGATACCTGCTGCCGTTATATGATGGTCGTCTTCTTCAGCGATTTCGGTATCTGGTAAGCTATCTACATCTTGATTCCAAGCGACGTCAATGCTCGAATCGTCTTCTTCCAAGTCACCAAAGTCTTCTGCATAATCGACTTCATTCAGAGATGTATCGGTGGATCTCGTTCGACCGACACTGCGTTGCATGGTCGGGAACGGGTTGTTGGGGAATAATATATCTGCAAGGACTGTCGAGTTGGGATTTGGAGACGTTTTCACCGGCTTGAATGAGAGGAGCGAGACGAAGCGAGCGGTCCATCCCCTTCAAGTAGATAAAGACGTGAGAAGAGTGAGACAGCGGCCAAGGCGGAGCACAATGTTAGATCTTACCACTGGCTCGTAACATTGCTCGAGAACACCAGATCTCCACTTTTCAGGTACCATACCTTACAGGATTTATCTACAGATCAGGAAAGGATGATGAGACAGACGTTGGCAAAAGAGAGTTTCTACAGAGTAGCTCATACCGATCGAACAAGATACTAAGTATCGACCACAGGGGCTAAAGTCGATATTGGGTACGTTGTGCGCATGCCCACGCAAGACGAGCTTATCACAGCCTTCACCGAGCCATTCTCTCTTATCGGCTTCCAGATTCCAGACAGTTATGGTATGAGCGTTCGTCGAGACTGCAACCAAATGATGCTCGGCGTGTGTTGCAATGCCCCAAGCACTTTCACTAACAATCAAAGAGAGAGTTCTCAGTGATTTCACGATGAGTATGGATTGAGTTCAATATGACCTTACTCTGGTTGTAAAGAAATGGGGGTGCGATGAAGGTCGCTGTCCAAATTCGTAAACCACACTCTGACTGGACCTCTATCACTAGCAGTCACCAACACTTCCATAGCTCCCAAACTACCAACATGAATAGCATTTATAGGCGATCGTTGTCCTTCAGACGATATCAAAGTGTCGAATGCCGTGACTTGATTCACTCGAAAACATTTGATGATGTCGTATTCGGCGACATAGAGGATATCAGGGTCCTGCTTGCTGAATGCCATTAAATTTATTCGCTAAAACAGAGAAAAGATAGTTCAGTTATGGTCTTGATTGATGATTCCGAAGGAAATAACGTGACGTTTGGAGCAAAGTGAGTGTGGAGACGTCTTACCCATGGAACAAAGCGAGCATTTAAAAAGGTATTTGTGGATAACTCATGGCATTCCAGAGGCTGATAACCTCGCTGTTCAGCCATTGCATCAATTCAGGACCAGCTACTGAATGGAACGGATTTCGAGAGTTATGACATTGACAGCCAACCTAGTCGAGTAGAAGCACCTCAACATGCTAGATCCAGCAATCACTTCTACTTCTTAAGATTCATTCCAAGGATATTCCCTTCTTCGTTGCAGCCTACTGGCCCATTCTTCCCAATTCCCAGTCGCCAACGGCCTGAACAAAAAGTACCGTCTAGAGCCATGAATACTCGCCCAGAACGCGTCCTACTCAGCGATACCGCTCATCTGTCTATATTACACGTGATATTGTTGCTATATCACTCATCATTTTAATTGTCGGTTTCGTCTATTTAATGTGATCTGACCTGCCGTCAACTCGAAACATTGTAAAACCCCATTTCCACTAGAGAGAAGTGAGAGGAGAGGCTAGGAGCGACGCAGGATGCACTGGATGCATACTATCAAGCATCCATACTCGGCGGATGATTCAGATGCCACGATTCCTGGCTTTTTTTGGTCTGCAGTTCAGTCGTTAAACCCATTTACTAACAATCACCACATCCCATCTTCAGAGACCATTGCCAATATGTGGGATACTTTCAAGACACTCTTCGGTGTGGGTTCCGATGAATCGTCAGCTGGCTCAAGTGCGACAACTGTACCGAAATGTGCAATCCATGCGACAAGCTGCTTCGAGGAGGAAACACCAAGTCCTCTCGCCCCCGAGGAGGTGAGGCCTCTGGACGCCTTCGGGTGGGTCATGCATTGCCATTGGGGAGGTCCTAGTGCTAGATCTATATTCCAAGACACTCTTCGGTGTGGGTTCCGATGAATCGTCAGCTGGCTCAAGTGCGACAACTGTACCGAAATGTGCAATCCATGCGACAAGCTGCTACGAGGAGGAAACACAAAGTCCTCTCGCCCCCGAGGAGGTGAGGCCTCTGGACGCCTTCGGGTGGGTCATGCATTGCCATTGGGGAGGTCCTAGTGCTCAGTATTCGTAGTATGTAGATTTGTAGTTTGTGACCATCATGTAATAGTAGTAGTTTGTACGTATTTGTAAATAACCCCATACCATGCAATATTTACGCCATTTACGCCTCAATGCATAATCTATTTCATACTCTCTGACAACGAAATCCGAAATCCTCCATCACTCTAGTTATTGATCGTCAACAAGTTGTAACTGTAATTGTCTACACGAATTGGTTCAACTGTTTGCCTAACTTGATATATGGGCTTCGTGAATATATCCTCTCTTTTTTCTTCTTATACATGTCGTTTGTCGCTGCGTCTCCTTCACAACACGCAAGCGAACAATTCATAGATTTTAAACTAATTAGATTAGATCTGGTCTAAACCATGCTGTCGACAACAGGAGCACATGTCTCCTTCCATCATCTATATGATGCCGGAGATCCTCAAGCCGTGCCATTCTACGATGGGCCGAATCTGGCTTCGAATGCTGAACAATCGGTGTTTCTGTCATTGCCAACCAAACGGAATGCAGCTCATCATCTAAACGCGGCCCCCACTACCGCCACTCACGTCTTGCAGGGCGTTAAAGCTCTAGGAAATGGTGCTAAACGAGCCATTGCTCGTCTGGGAAGTGCTACTCAGATCGACATTCGTGATTCTGCATCTTCGGCATCAAACGCTGGTGATTTATTGGAGCGATCGAACTCTCAGGCTCGATTATTAGCACCACAATATTTAGATTTCAAGGAAATCCTTCTTCCAACCATCCTGGCTCTCGTGCAGCCTGTTCCTCACGTCGCTCTTAACAACAGCACCAATCAGCCTTTTGGTAATACCGTACCAATAAAGTCGCACTTTCCTGTAAGGAATCCTACCTCAGCATATGATAATTATAACGATCTAGCTGCTGACGCTGAAGAGGAGGCTGAAGAGTCACGGTTGCAGCTGTTGAAAACCACAGAGCTCCTTTTACCTACAGAGTCTCAGTGGTATGCTCTAAACCAAATGAGGATTCACGCCGGAGCACCTGAACGTAGCTTTGGTGGTATAGAGAAGCTGGCACAGTATGTGTTCGCACCGTTGGTGTTTTTGGTCACGTGTGGCTAACGACAATCTACCTAGTTACTATGCCCAGTTGGTATATTTGGAGCAGAAGTTTCCTTTTGAAACTGGAAAGATGGATGTGACCTTCATTTGGTTTGAAGCTTTCGCGGACGATAAAAAAAGTAGTGAGAACCCTGTCACTTTTCACGCTGAAGGCCAAATGCTAACCATATTATTCCGTCTAGTTATCACCAGCTGCATCCAGTACGAGAAGGCATCAGTTCTCTACAATATGGGCTCTATTTTCTCTCAATTGGCTGCTGGAGAACAGTTATGGACATCTGCTGGCAAAAAACATGCCTCAGCCTACTTCCAGGTTTGTCAAAATCTTGCTGGCGATACAATCACATCAATGCTGATCTATCTCCGAATCAACAGAAAGCCGCTGGTGTATTTATCTTCATTCGGGATGCACTTTGCAATCGATATCGCATCCGCGTGGACAAATCGTCGGATGTCTCAGAGCAGACCTTGACTGCATCAGCTCAATTGATGCTTGCTCAGGCTCTGGAATGCTTTTACGGAAAGGCTACCGAAGGTATATAGTCTTCAAACGCAAACGGGGCGAAAGCTTGCAA
Organism: Synchytrium microbalum; assembly: GCF_006535985.1. Classification (NCBI taxonomy): domain Eukaryota; kingdom Fungi; phylum Chytridiomycota; class Chytridiomycetes; order Synchytriales; family Synchytriaceae; genus Synchytrium; species Synchytrium microbalum. Next base: position 538,999 of record NW_022158360.1, read on the forward strand.
TTTCTGAAATCTTTGACTGTTTAGATCATGTCAGCAGCCCTATCACAGCTCAGATTGCTGCTCAGTGTGCTGACTATTATCAGATTGCTCAACGATCGGCCAAGTCGAATAACGGGTTTGGAAAGATTCGATATCCAAGGGTATAGTCTATACCTTAGCTGTTTCTACGCACGTAGTTGTTCACACCTATATCGTAGGAATGGGTATCGCAAATGAAGACAAAATATCTCCTATTGACGGCTATAGCCCATTTTCATACACCTTCGACGCTACCAGCAGCCATGCAAGTCGCGGAACGAGTAACGAGATTAACAGTAGCCCGCGGATATGCCTTCCAAGCTTCCAAAGCTGCCCGTGATACATCAGCAGTATTACGGGATGTAGTAGACGCATACACGGAAGTTATTGTTAATGCTCTATTGGCTACAGATTCCGCCAATTTTGACTTGCACCACCAAACCACCGTCGATGTCCGATTACTAGTACCTATAAAACGACCTTCTGATCCGCTTGTAGCCCCGCCCACCGCCACGAATGTTCTAGGTCCATTAAATCGCTTCCAAGACTTATTCCATGCCGTCATTGCACCAAATCATCACGAAGACGTCCGTAATTTCTTACAGGATTGTGGTCGTATTGTAGAAGCCGGACGTATAGAATTAAGTAATTCTGTGGTGGAGATTGATGCCAAAGTTGCTGCTCTGGGATTGAGTCTCGCCTCATCAAAGGCCGAAGATGATGGGAAGGATGGTGGTGCAACAACATCGGAAGATGCTTTTCAACGAGCTAATCCAGCGATGCTGATTGAGCAGATTAAAGTCTATCAAAAGGAAGAAGTTGTGATTAGCTCGGAGGAAATGATCAAGAACCTTCGACGGCTTCAGGAGATTATTGGTGGTAACCTTCAAGAGGTATGCTCGACAGATAGATGTTTTCATGCCCATTCGCTCATTGAGCTTGTAGCTTACACTGATGGCTAATTATCTTCTCAGTCGTTACAAATCCTAGATCGTATTGAAATCGCGTCGTTGGGTGACTCGAATCTTGTAAATCAAGTCTCGATATTACGACAGTCAGCCGTAGAAATGACTGATGTAATGCGTGAACGCAAGCTCAAACTAGAGGATTTGTATCTATTGTATGAGACAGAGATTGCCGAGTTTTCACCATTGGGTTGGAGTGAGGTAAAAGAAAGTTGACCACTTTGACTATATGTCTAGTGCTGACCAGTTACATTTTCATTCAGGAAAAGCTTAAAGCAATCTTGCCATGTCTGGATACTCCTAGTGCTACACTAGATGATACAAGATCAAGATTGACAGCGGCCAGGTTGGAACGTGGTATCTTTTTGGCCAAGATATCGGATACGAGAGCTGAATGTCTCAAGAAGTTTGAGGAAGTTCAAAATTTCGGAACTGGATTAGGTACAGAGCTGGGAGAGTCATCAATTGTTTATAGTCCAGCTCATGACGCCTTTTTTCGCTTGCAGACGTGTTGAAGACGGGGGAAGATTTGGATGTGTCTGCTGCTTTGAACGCTAGACGTAAACAGCTCAAGGTCCTGGAAGATACTATTCGCCAAACTCGCAAGGAGAAGGATGAGCTTTTGGCAAAGATCGAGGTTCGTGCATGAAGCATTTTCTAAATCTTTTTTTGCGCTTAGAAATGACTCTCGTCTTTTCCTGGTTAGAGCCTTACCAAGTCCATTATGAGAGATACTGCTGGTGTTTCAGAAGAGGAGCAGTCAAGAGCAATAGTTGATAGCTTCAAGACAACTTTTGCACATTATGCTGTCTTTAGGGAGGAAACTCAGAATGAAATCAAGGTATTGCAGCCCTTGGTCGTATCAAAATTGACGTTTTTTCCGAAGGTTCTTTTTTGCATCACTCATATCATCCTTCATCATAGAAATGCTTACGATTACGAGAAGAGTCAGCTGGTATTCTTGTACGTTGCCACAAGTTCACTGGAAGCAAGGGCTCTGGAGATAGTCGCCGTTCGTCTCCTGGTCGCAACAGGTAACAAAAAAAGACAAATTGACGTCGGACGGTCAATGTAGATATTAAACGACCAATTCTTTCCCTCTTCAGAGAAAAGCTACTACCACATCCATCAGGTTTAGACCGAGATCCTATGGTCACCAATATGATGGCGAGTGACTCAAGGCCACCATCTCCATATCGCGAAAATGGTCGTGCCAGCACACCACACCAGTCTGCTCCCAGCTCTCCAACCAGAGTAGCGTCATCAATCCCAGGTGTAAAAGTACCTGCTCCCATGTCACCGGCAACATCTGCGGACTCTAGTCCTGATGTAATCATGCCTGATTCAAAGGCAACTGAAGAAATTCGACAAGCTCTTCAGGAAGCATTGCCTCATGAAGGACGATTCGATGTATATACTCTCGGATCTCTCCCAGGACATCCATCTGATCCACAGGTTGAGAGTACTGAAGATTATATGAAGAGACTTATTTCTACGCAACAAGCTGAAATTGAGCGATTGGGTGCTCTCCATAAGAATCACGAAGCTCATATACGAGAATTGCAAAAACAGCAGCGGACTTCTAGTTGGGCAGCTTTGGAAGCTCTCGCTAGTAGTAAATCGCATCCTGATTTGATGGATGCTGCTCAAGAGCCACTTTATAAGCAACAGCCAACAAGATCAGAGTTTCTTGAACAGCGACCTGCTGGGTCGAAACGAGCTCAATTACTTGAAGTGAAACGACGACCATCTGGTGCTCCCATTAAGTATGTCTCTGCTACGGGAAACGAGCATTATCAAAGACCTCCACGTATAGAAACTGCTAGAGTTATAGTACCTCCAGCTACTGGAATTGCTTCGTTCAGCCCGACCAAGTCTACCGAGAAGATGAAGTCAGGATTCTTAAAATTCTGGAATGCAAGTGGTAGAGACGCCGATGCATCCTCATCAGCGCCCATCCAACATCAAGATCCTGAGTCGAATGCACAGGCCAGACCACCCCATATAGTTCGACGACCATCATTGCACCGGCCTACAAATAATAATATTGCGTTGGAGCCTAGCTCACGCAAAACGAGTTACGCCACCGCCATTGAAATCTTACATAATGGCCAACGAGTGCCGAGTGGATTCAACAGACGTGTATCAGATATGAGTGCATTTGGAGCAGCAGCAGAAGACGTTATAATCGATAACGGTTCTGATTTGCATTCTTCCGAACTCAACTTTTTCGAAGTTGAGGATGCTCATCCTGATCCAGCCGTAGAAGCAAGATACGAGACATTAATTAGACAAATCCAACGTCTAAGATCTGAAAATGTAGTTATACGACAATCGTCTGCTAAAGATGCTCGTAAATTACGTAAAGTGTTGGCTATGATGGATGCTCAAGACCATGTCAAGGACTCTGTCACGAATCATGCTGCTGCTACAGCCCCAGTATCGCGATCAGCTACACTACCAGTCCGTTATCCATCCGTGTCTGGGCTTTTCGAGCAGGAGCAGGCTCGCTCTTCAAACCACGACTCGAGACATCCAACTCAACTACAAGAATGGGTTGCTGAACAACGTAGAGCATTAAGTGAACGAGGGGGTGGTGAGACTGTCAATGTCGCTCAGAAATTCGAACCATCGTCACCACGAAAACCAGTCTCACATAACTATAATCAAGAACCTACACCACCGTCATCCACCTTCCGCCCACCACAACAACAACACCAATTTGCAATGTATGGCAACAACACTCAAGCTCAAAACCATGCCTTGAGCACTGTCGCATCGGTTGCAGCAGCTGCAGCAGCCGCTGGTGTCCATGTAGCTCAAACAGGACAAACGGTAATGATGATGTCGTATGGCGAGACTTTCCCGGAGAGCATGATGATGCATCGTAAGCGAAATCCGGTTGCTTCTATGGCTACCGCCGAGTACAGTAAAGTCGAATCGGGTACAACTGGTCGTATGTATACAAAGACTCGTAACGCTGTTGGTGGCGGTAATGGAGCCAAGGGCAAATATCCATTTGATAAGGGAGATAGTGGGATTGGAGCTAGTGGAGCTAGTTTGTCGAATACTACGGATGATGGTGCCCGTGTTCCAAAGGTTGTTAAGAGGTCTGAAGGTAGGAAGATGGAAGATTGTTGGTGTTTGACAAGCAGTGCAGATCCTGATGAATGTTTTTTTGCAGGCAAGAAAGGTCCTCTAGACCCATACTCTAAAATGAAGCGTGATAATGATCAAGTAGTGGGACAATTGGCGTCTCTTCCACCTTCAAGTTCAGCTTCGACGGACGCATAGAAAGCAAGCAATGATACAAAACGAAACTCATGCCTAATCATGTACATCATATGAAGATATATTATTTAGCTGTTGTGCTGCAAAAGGAAATTACTTGAAATATTAGAGATTTTCAACCAAGAACATAATTATTGTTTTCAAAATGTATTCACAGCTCGTCAAACCCCAAACGACGAGGTATTTTTCACGGGATTAAAGGTTCAATTTAGCAATTAGATCAGTCAGCACAGCCTTGTAACCCCAGGCCTCTCCAGAGATACGTTTGAATCTAATACCATTAAGTGACAGTCTCGGCAGTTTACACACTTCAATTTCAAATTCTATATCAGAAGCCACACAAACAGCCATATACGCTTGTAGCTCGTATCTAATACCCGATTCTCTCAGCACCCGAAGTATATCGTTAATCAACGTATCTGGATCCTTTGACGATGTAGTATTCACCGAGAAGGAGAACCGAATTGTACGTGGTTCCTTTTTGATTATCTTGCCCGTCTTGGGCCGGTCTGCTAGCGAGTTGTTTGATGCACTTTCACTGGTGTTTAGCTTAGATGGTAGTGCGTGTGCTTGGGAGGATGATGTGGCAGAATCAGTACGTATGGAGGGTAGTCCACCAGACAGATTCATGGCGTTGGCGCTATCGTTGGGCTTGAGGAGATGTGCTACATTTGGTAATGGTCCTGATGAGTTGACGAGTCCGTCGACTCCACCCTTGTTGTTTCGGTTGATGGTGATTGTGGCAGCTCGAGCGCCACGGGTTCGAATGACGGCGGCGGACAGTTTGGGTGTTGTTGGGCCGGTAGGGCTACTAGATGATGTGGGAGATATACTTGTGGAAGGAGCTGATGCAGCTGGTGATACGGGAGACGGCGTAGGCGAAGTTGGAGAAGGTGGTGCACCACCAGCATAGGATACCGGTCTTGCAGTAACGTATAGTGATGGACGTGGTCTGGTTTCTGCTACCGCATCACTTGATCCACCACGTTCAGTAGCTGAATCCTTCTTGTCGTCCTTCTTCGCAGCAGCTTTAGCCATATTGGATTCCAGCAATTCTCGCTTCAGCTCGTTGACTCCCATGGGAGTTGTGACTGTAGCAGCACGTTTACGGCCGGTTGTTGCGGGCGCTCCTACAGCTGACATTGGTCTTGGTTTGTCACTGGATGGTGGTGGACGACGGCTCACGACCGGTGGAGGTGCATCGTTCGATGAGTTGTCGGTTCTCACACTTTCGCGACTTCGAGTTGGACGATCTGTTGATGCTCGTGTTCTTTCACCGTTAGATGAGCGAGCATCGTCACTGAATGATTGTTGGCTGTCTCCAGCTTGGGAAGACGGGACTGATGAATCCCGATTAGCTGAAGCTTTACTTGGTTTTGGCAAGATTGGTAGCACCTGCATATCATCTTCCTTCCCACTTCCTTTCCTTGCGGACTCGGCAATAGGTGACGTTGCTTCATTCAGAGATTTCGGCCTGCTTGGTGGAAGGGCCATTCCCTTTCTAGCTACTCTGTCTGCAATTAGGAAGAAGGTGGCTGAGAGATGATCGTATTGGCCTGATGTTACTGACGCTTCAACTTCGGAAGTATCGAGACCCAAGTCTTCGAGTTCTTTTAATACGGCCATTTGTTGATCGGCGGTTAGGTCTTCGGGAGCTGGGATTTGTGTTATGCTGGGTTCTTCATCCATGCCCTCACAAAACCATGGATCTTCCTTGATTTGTGCTACAGTTGCTCGTTTGCTAGAATCGACTACTAGGAGTCTTTTGATGAGTTTCTCGCATGCTACGAGAAGCAAAGAGAAACCAATATTAGAAAAGGATTTCATCCAATAACTTTATCGTATCTTTTTCACCCCAAACAAAGTTCTTACCAGTAGACATGAAAAACGGAATATGAAACTCCCCATTCAGCACCCTCGCTCTCAATTTAGGCAAAGTCGATCCATCAAACGGCAAAGACCCACAAACCAACACAAACAGCACAACTCCCAAAGACCAACAATCAACTTCAGGCCCCACATACTCTCTCCCTTGAAACAATTCCGGAGCAGCATACGGCGGGCTACCACACCAAGTGTTTAAATGCTCGTTAGGATCAAACTGGTTTGAAAATCCAAAGTCTGCAATCTTGACATTGAGGTTCTCATCGAGGAGGAGGTTTTCGGCTTTGAGATCACGATGGATTACACGGAGGTTGTGGCAATATTCGACGGCGGAGACGATCTGGCGGAAATGCTTTCGGGCTTCTTTCTCTATAGTTTGGTTGAGTGTTAGTGGTGAAAGGCAATAAAATGCATCGTGAAGAAGGCTGAAGCGTGAAGTTCATATGCTCGCCTTTCATCCGTCCATGAGCAACCAGATAATCAAAGATTTCACCACCAGCAACATACTATAAGCACAAAGCACATATGTTAGCTTCAACACGTTTTCTCTTGCTGACGCAAAAACCGAATGCAATGCGTCTACATCAACACATGTACATACTTCCATAACAAGAAACAACTCCCTTGGCGTATCAATAACTTCATACAACTTTACAATGTGTGGATGATTAAGCAGCTTCATGATTCTGACCTCTCGGTGCAGTTTCTTAGCAGTCGGTTTGTCTAATTTGGTCTTGTCTATTATCTTTACCGCGACCTATATCCAGTAAATTTCCAATTTTTAGAGGGAAACAAGTCAGTTGTGGCTGACACTGCACGCGAATTCCTAATGACTCAGTCCTACCTTTTCACCAGTGAGCATATGTGTTGCAAGACGAACTTTAGCAAAATTGCCTTCTCCGACAGTCCTCTCCAAATTGTAATGCCTGCAATTCCAGAATAATTTTTGTACAAGTTAGTGTATGTGTCGGATCGTATTATCCACAAAGTACCCAATTTTCGTACCCAATAGATTGAGTCTTGAGTTTCGTCGGGCCATTAGACCTGGTAGGCGACGGGGGTGTATCATCAGCCATTTTGTCGTAAATACCACTCTGTATGTGCTGTCAGGCAAACCTGTCGGTGTTTCGAGAAACCGTCAAGGTGACAATCGATAAGAGTTAACCCCAACCACGTTACCACATTATTGAGTGGGGGTTTTTTATGTGGTCCGAAGACCTTCCTCAATTGTTGAAGTGCGCCCTGATGAGAACGCAGGTGCTTTACTAACAGATTGTGGGGGGCTGTTCACTTAAATAGGTGTTGCTGGAATGGTCGCGGTTGATGGACGCAGAACAGGAAAAATACCAGTTGTAACGGTACGTAATAACAAAACTCTAGGAATTTCGCGTCAAATTATCCTTAAGATGGCAGTGAATGCTTTTATCTTACAACTAGAGAGCGATCGCATAGAGTGATTTGTCAAAAAACAGAAACAAAACCCATGTTACTGCGTTTATAGCAGGCTTCACTCTATACGTTCTATTTGACAGACAATTTCGTATCCACGTATCGTAAATTGAAGCATCCACTGTCCATGTGGGATCGGAATCTGTTAAGTGTTTCGACCAACTCTGCAAAACATTTGGTCTCGGAGATAAAAAGTGCGTGAATCAACACCCCTTAGTCAAACACTGGACTTTTTGCGCGAAGACTTCCTCTGCACCCAATCTATCAATAACAAAATCAAATCTCGAACCTTTTTATCAAGTCAAGCTCACTGCAAAAACCATGCCTCAAGTGGATATTTCCGACACAAGCAACAGATCCCATGTTATTGCACCAACTCTCTTAGGGAACTACGTCGAAGAGCGTCAAGCATTCGAAGCCCAGCTACGCGCACGAAATGGAGAAAACCCACCAGCACACTATGCCCACGAAGACGAAGGTTTCCATCCTCGTCGACACCACAAAAACCGCCCAGAACCAGCAACCACTGAAGCTGCATCTCCCAAACGAGTCGCAGCTACATTATTGGGTAACTGGGTTGAAGAGAGATATGCCAAAGAGGTTCCTAATGCCTTGTCGAATGGCAAACAATCTGTAATTGCTACTGCATCCATTATTGGAACACAATCTCAAGTTGAGGAGGCCAAGGATGCTAAAATGGATTCAGCAGCTGTTTGGAAACCTACACCTGCTGTTCGTGGTGACCCACATTTCCACATCAAGCATAAACCAAATGTCACGCTCCAGGGCAATTGGTTTGAAGATCGGTTCTTGTTGGAGGAGGCTGGATCTGGTCGTGCTAGAGAGACTGTTATTGGGATGAGTGGACCTGGTGGTCATGTAAGTTTTCTTGCTTTCGTTATATGTTACTGCAGGAGTTGTATCGTGTTAGGCCATCAACTTGTGAGATCAAACTTGACTTCTTCCTCTTTTCGTCTTTAAGTTTGACTGGCCTCAACGAGGAGTCCCAGCATTCGAATCACAACCACCCCGAGCTGATCCTCGAGGAAACCACAAGGCACCACAAGGAAAAATCTTGCTTGAAAACTTTGTTGAAGAACGAGCTGTCGCTGATAAAGGTTTCAAGGATCCTGAAGATTTGCCTACATTGTCTAAAGCTGGTCATCAAGTACGTTGTTGGAATTGATGGCTGTTGATCAGTATCCCAACGATGTCACTCATAACCTCCGTTTTTGTTGACCCATAGGGAATACTCGCGCAGTCAGACAAACGAGAACTGATTACAACCAACAAGGCAGAATTCAAAGGACCTGCTGGTGGTGCTGGTCGAATTGGTCGTCGTTTGCAGTTACAGCAAGAAGAGTATGCTCGTATCGCTGCGTGAGTACATTTATGTCTGCCGTCGTTATATGTTTTGCATCGTATAGGAAAGGGCTTGAGGCTGACTTCAAAACAACACTATAGATCTGAAATCAAGGAACCAGTTGAAGACCGCTCCGCCAAAGACTGGATATCTACAGCCAAACAAGACTTTGGTCATGAAGACATCTACCCGCCAGTCGAAGATTTAGGATCTAAGCCTGTTGATGAGGTAAACCGCAAAAAAGAAGCTCTACAAATACTTCCGAAATGATCCAGCCTTTAATCTCTAATCGTCCCCGTCAACCAACAGGCCATGAAAAGGCAATACGCCCAACCAGTAACATTCTGGACTGATCAAGCAGCCATGGCTAATGGAATAGCAATCTGTTCTATGCCATCAAACGGATTGGCAAATGCTGCCTCCTTTGGAAAGCACGCTGATTTCAGTACCCCAATAAGAGAATTCAAGAAGGGTGCTCATGTACAGTTTACTCCTATACTGTAGAGCAGGGGAGAGTGGGATGCGTGTAGATTCAACAGCATACGTCAACAGTCTAGCATGAGATCATGTATGTAATTTAATATGGTACAGCTGAATTATGTGATTACTGCGTTTCGGTTAGATTTTTATTACTGGTTTCGCTGGTCTCGTAGAAAACGTGTTGACTCTTTCGCTGAGCCTCTCCTAACTTTTTATTTCTACTAAAATTTGGCCAACTTTCGGAGAACACTGCGAGAAGGAAGACTTTGGACGCTAGAAAGGGTACGTCATATTCACTGCCATGTACTTGTATTCATTCTTTGTAAGCTTACTGAAACGTCATAGCTACATTGGTGACAGAGTTCCCCGCTCAAAGTTGAACATCTGATTTTCAATCGTATCTGTCGAACCAGGTAAGTTCAACTAGAAATTCTTCAAGTATGTAAGGATACCTCTTGAGCTAACAAATATATATAACTATCATACTAGTTGCCCCTCCGACTCCTTACAGCCTTAGCACGAAAAATGCTAACATCAACACCGGTCATGTTGGACGATGACTCCAACAACATCACCAACAACACCAACAAGCTATCATTCACAAAACTGGCAAAGAAACTCGGAAGCCATATGAGAAACGCTAGTGCCGCCTCAACAGACTCGTCAACATCCACTCTCTGGAAACGAGAAAGGTCAAAATCTGATAACACTGATGGAATACTTACTACTACTGGATCAAGTAGCAAACCAAACAGGATAAAATCAGTATTTGCTCGCATGAGAGTTAAATCTGAGGATTGGAATACAAGCAACAGTACTGGTGGTAGTGGTGTGACGGATGCCGCAGGATGTGACGAAGAGTTTTCAATCATCACGCTATATAGTAGTACGAATAGCGATCGAAACTCGTATGTCTTGTCATCGCCGGATGTATGTGATGCTGCTGCTGTGATATCTGACCCAAACGAAGAAGTTGTGCATAGTTTGGATGATCTGGGAGCTATCCATATTGAATCGCAGCTACAAAAAGATACTGATACCCAAACTTATAATAAAGACCGCGTCTTCAAATGTAAACCAAACTCTGATACGTATTATAACCATGATGGTGAAGCTGGTGGGATGCTCAGGTGTACGCCAAAGATACCCTTCGATGTCATGCTGTCATCGGCCTTTTGGGACGTAACGATTAAGAAATCGTTTAATCGCTTGTGCTAGTAGCTGGGATTGTCTGTATCATAGTGTCAGGGATTTAGGGTGTTGGGGACCATGTAGTATAGTAGTCGTATAGTGCCATTACTCATTTATTTTTTGCTCAGCCCTCGTTTGTAAAGTCATCTCTAGTATAGTAGTAGTAATAGTAGTAGTGTTTCGCTCAGTTGCTCAAGAAATATACCATGCGTAGTATATCCTCATGCATGTGTGTTGAAATTTCAAAAAGTTATATTTCGAATTTATTGAAGTTTTCTGGCTCAGTTGCTCAAAATACCAAGCGTACCATATCCTCCGAGCCATCGATTTGCCTCACGTGTGTTAGGATTCAGCGCAGTTTGCAAAAGAAAATTATGAAGTGGTTTCTAAGGCAAGTTCTCGTGACTAAACCAAAGCTCCAATGTAAAGTGGTATCAAAAGTCAATTTAAAATACTTCGAAAACGATTATTTTCAGTAATGAATACTAGCCTGCTTGATGTGAAGACATGGATTTTCAGCAAGTTTTCACAAGCGACTTTACGATGGATCACTCTTGCGTCCGTGAGTAGATCAGACGTTTGTACGGACTAAAGCATTCATTTAACATGAATGATCAACTTTTAGAGCATACTGGTTATGAGCACTGCTGGAGCTCTTTATAGTTATGCTAGCTTCTCTTCAAGCCTACAGGCAAAGTTTGGTTGGAGCGAAACTGAAGTCAATATCGTTTCGTTCCTTGGAAATACTGCTCTGTATTTAGGTATCGTTCCACTCTTTACTTGGTTGTTTCTCACTTTCTTCATTGTACATTTCAGTGTTGCGTACTTTTGCCACGAAAGCTCATTACTTTTCGAAACAACATAGCCTTCATAGTATGTGGCCCGCTATACGACAAATTTGGTGCATCATGGACAATGTTTCTAGCAGCATTACTATACTCGGGCGGCTTCATCGGGATGTGGAACTCGTACACCAAAACGACCGATGGTTCGGTTTTGGGATCTGTTGGAGTAGTAGGCTTCTTTTATTTCCTCGCAGGATGTGGATCGTGTGCAGCATACATGGCCGTCATTGGCTTAAATATCAAGAACTTCCCAAGTACTTGGACTGGGAAAATCACTGGGATACTACTGCTCTTTTACGGTCTCAGTGCTACGTTCGTCGCTCAGGTCTTTTATCACGGATTTGTTGAAGGATCACCTGATCCTGATGCAGGCGGCTTCTTAATGTTTCTGGCTATAATGGTGTTGGTTGTTAATTTGCTCGGCGCATGCTTTATGTTTGATACATCAAAACCCCCAATACCAAAGCTTGGATCAAGCACTGAACTCACTGTCAAACCAACTGATGCGAAATCACCACGAAACTTGTCTAAATCGAATCAGGCAAGCACTGACGAAATCATATCATCAAACCAAATCAACTCGCCCGAAGAAGAAGGATTCTTTATTGAGCACAACGACGCTTCAAACTCTCTCATACCCCATCCTGCCACGAAAACAATAACAATCCAAGACCAGCATGAAGAGTCCCACATGACACCATATCAAATCATAACCTCAAAGGAGTTCATGTTATATCTCTTTGTATGCGTCTGGCAGCAAGGCATAACGTACTTTACCAACGTCTCAACAATCCTCACATCCGTATCTCCAACAATCGATAAAGACACACTGGCTTCCCAAATCAGTATAAACGTGACGCTCTTGTCAGCTGCGAATTCAATTGGGAGGATTGTGATGGCTGTTGCATGTGATGTGGTCAAGCCGTATGTGGACTCGTCGGCTCTACTTGTGGTTTCGCAGGTCATGCTGCTTGTCGCTGCTGCTATTATATCGGCTGGTGTGTCGCCATCGTCGTTGTATTTCTGCTCGCTGCTGCTGGGTTTTGGATTTGGATGCTGTGGAGCGCTGTTTCCACCGCTTGTGAGGGATTTGTTTGGGATGAAGAGTTATGGGTTTGCGTGTGCAGGCCTGATGGTGAGTGTGGTGGTTGTGTCGTTTGAGTTTGTCTCATTTGTTGCTTTATACTGCACTCGTTTTTTGTGTCAAGATTTCAACAGCGCGAGACAGAAAACAGACCAACATCATTTACCACTATAGGTTCCAGTGCCACTTGGAGTTTTCGTAGCAAACCTCTCATTCGGTCAACTATACGATGTTGAAGCATCACGTCAAGGAACAACCATATGCTACGGCCATTCATGCTATCAGACATCATCTCTTCTGTCACTTGCCATCCAATTCGTCGTAGTCTGTGTCTCGCTTGGTCTTTTCTGGAGAAGGAGGTCAACAAGTCTTCTTCAAACGTCCATGAAACGAGGAGGATCAGTGTAGATAGTAACATGACATGTATTTCATAGTAACATACAGACTTCAGCCAAACAGAAGAAGGTTTGAGTTGTGAATGTTGCTTGCTAAAATATCACCACAGATACAGCGTATAGAATCATTGTGGTGGTAAGAATACAAGCATTCGTTCTCCGTAAGTTTTGTTTCTGCACCATCACCACGATTCGGTAAAGAAAAGATGATGGTGCCTTGATTCAAACGTCTTTTAAGATTGCGTCGATGCATCCAGTATCACGCGAAAAAAAAAAAGCACTGAGATACTGGGATGATGGAATACCCACAACTGCTCCCAACCAACCACCACACACTCAGCGGCCCGAAATGACCTCGACTCTACCTCCCAGTCCCTCCTCCAAAACAAAAACTCAACAAAGGTGTCATTTGCGACCAAAGTGTTTGATGTTCACACCACGAGCATCCAATAGTCACGCATCCAGAATAGTCAGAGGCGGATCAACGTGTATTTTGAATTGCATTAAATATACCTAATGGCAACAGAAAGGTTCAAGTTAGAAAACCGTTCAGCACACTTCCAACCCTTGAGTTTTTTCCTCGAAAAAAAAAAAACTTGATCCAAACAGCCAACAAGCGACAGTGGTATATCATAGGGATGGCAGCACTTACAATAGTATTGGGTACCTACGAGCGACTCCTGTATGGCCTGACTGTATCTGGACTGCAGGAGGAGACGAATGCAGTGTTCAAGCCTGTTTTTATTTTTCCAGCTCACATATCTGCACTCAAATGTGTCGCTACCACGTCGAATACTACAACCAATAGTGATGTCAAACTCGCTCCCAATGCTAGCAAACGCTCTTATTTGGCCACTGGATCAACAGACGAACACATTAAAGTATTCGACCTAAACCGACGTCGAGAAATCGGAACCCTCAATCCTCACTCTGGTGCCATTACCCGCCTACAATTCTTTGGCAAAACACATCTCGTATCGTCCTCTGAAGATGGAACTATAGTCATATACAGGTGTAAGGACTGGGAAGTGCTGAAGACACTTAAGGGACATACAGGCGCTGTAGAATGGTGTGATATACATCCCAGTGGCAAGATACTGATATCTGCTGGTCGAGACGGCACGCTCAAAGTATGGGATTTGGGAGCTGGGAGGTTGGCCAAGTCACTACGAATCACAGAACTTGGGGAGGGTCGACGAGGCAAGACTCCTGAACGAGTGTCTTGGTCTCCGGATGGTGAAGCGTATGCTGTAATGTCGGAAAAGACGATTGTCGTGTATGATGTTGCGTCTGGTCGTGAGGAGGCTGTTATACTGGGTATTGGCAAACTCGCTTGTATGAAGTATGTCGCTATGGGTAGCAGTGATAAGGAGCAGCACGTCATACTAACTGGTGGTGAGGACAAGATGATTCGAGGATATCTCAAAGACGGAACATGTATAATAGCGTGGAATTCTGGACATGGGACTCGCGTCAAGGATTTCGATGTCATTACGTATAACAGCAAGACGTATGTTGCTTCTTGCTCTTCGGATGGCGGTGTCAGGCTATGGGATTGGGATTCAGTGCTGTCGCAAAAGCCACCGTCAATTGATGACAAGGCCGAACAATCAGTCTACGAACCACAACCACTCGGAACATATAATGCAGACACTCGCCTCACTTGTATATCGATGACCCTCGTTGAACCATCCACCACATCCCATAACGCAGAAGAAGACTCTGAAGATGCAGTATCTGAATCAGAGGACTCTGATGACGATGATGATGAACAACCGATAAAGCAAACCAATAACAATAGTAAGAAGGGATCCAAACCACGAGTGTCTGTTATACTAGATGAAAAGACTGATAAGAGGAAGCTGCTGGAATATGATGATGCTGGGCTCGTGAGTGAAGACAAGATGAACAAGAAGCAGGTGCCAAAAGTACCAGCTAGTGGTAATAAAAGGAAGCAAGCACCAGCGAAAGATCTAGGCAGGAATAAGAAGAAACAAAAGAGTCAAAAGAAGAAGAGTGGTGGGGATGTGGATGATGAATAGAGTGGGAGCATCGTGGTTGGTGGTGTGATTGAGTCTGTAGACAATAGCTCACTCCCGATAGCCTTTTTTTGTAAACCTTTTTCTTCAAACAAAGTAGTATATACTCATTAGACGCAAAAAAACGGTTTATGTCCGCTATTATGTTCAATTGTGTTTGAAACTACTACCACTTCAACTTTTATATACGTATATCCTAAACAACCATAATAAACAAAACCCACCATCATTCAGACGGCGACGCCAACATAGACTCCTTCCGTCCCGCAGCTTCAATCCTCACAAACTTGCCATACTCGAACGTCCACTTCCTAGCACTCGTAACCGTAAAGCCCCATTTATGGAAATGTCTCAGCTGATCTCTAAAACCCTCGTTTGGGTATATGATTTCTCGACGTCGTGATACTTCGGCGAATGCTTCTTCGAATGTCCTGTACGTGAGAAAATGAGTGAGCAAAAAAGAGCATTGTATTTGTGATGGATGCGCAGAAAGCATTTGAGACCAACTCGATACATACCAGTTCCTAGCTCTCATCATCCACGCAATAACGACAGTCGCACTTCGTGACACTCCTAGTGCACAGTGGACTAGGATGTTGTGTGGTGGTGCGATTCCTCCAAGTCCTGCGAATAAAATATATTGGCAAGCCAGTTATGAACAGTAGGTCGTGTGAAAACATATCTCATGATGCTATACCTGGATCGGCACCACCTTCAGGCCGTAACTGCTCATCAATAAAGTCTAGTGCGTCAGCTAGGTATGGCAGCATGTTGAACCATGGTTTGTCCTAGGTTAGAGCATTACAGTGTTGATGCAAGGTTTTTTGGTCATGCTGAGCGGACGCAAACGTCACTTGCCTCTGCAGGTAAGTAATGATATGAAATCTCTGTTGGGAAACCTACATATGTTTTGATGAAAATGAGCAAAAGACATGTTGTGGTGCAAAAAAACACGCTTGGTAAAAGCTCCTTATGTTGATTCAAAGCTTTCTCTATCACCCACTTGGCGGTATCTCCTTCGCGACAGTAACAACATATTTCACATTCATCTCCTTCAAATACTCGTGATCCTCAGCTGCACGTTGAGAGCCGAGTAATAACCCAGGCAAGATTTCAGATGCGAAAGATAGCGATAATTCTTCGCTTTTGAAACTTTGTTTGAGAAACTGTGAGCGAAAAAAAAATCCCAATTCAAAATGTTGAATGCTGGCGGTTTTCTCACTTTTCAGATCTCCTAACACGTTGAGACACCATTGCTATCGGCACTGGATCCTTCACCATCGGTATTGAAATGCTAGATTCGTTGAATTTGACACTTGCTTTGGATAGGGATGATGTTGATGCATTCTTGAATCCAGCAAGAATGGACGGTGATGTTATTGCTGTTGGTATTGTTGGTGGTATTGACACTTCCACAGGCACTTCCACAGCATTACTACTAGTAGTATCGTCCACTCTAGATGCTGAGTCCTCCATGACAACGGCTGGTTGTTCCATTGCACCTAGTTGCGTCTCTCCCACGGTTTCTCGTGTCTCATCAGATATTTCTACTACTCGTTCAGTCATTATCGAGGTGGTTGACGGCTCATTCACTAGCTTGACATCGATATCAGACCTCGCAGGTGACTCGGGACTGACTTTACTGCTCGCCTTGTTCTTCTTTTTGTTTTTCTTCTTGTTTGCAGTTTTGAAGTTGGATGATGGGATGGAGGTTGTTGATGTCGACGTGTCGGGTGTATCATCTTCATCGTCTGCCATGTTTGGAAGGTCCGAAGTGATGATGCGATGGAAGCTACACGTAAAAATTTAAAGTTGACTGAATTTTTGTGGTAGGGTTGGGATTTTTTTGAGATGTGCGAAACAAAACAGAAAATCGAAACCAGATCATGCGCTGCAGGCAATGCAACATTTATTTGAATATTGACCGCTCTATCTCCTACCTAATATTTCGTGAAGAGCAGCAAGACCCAAATGCACAAAAAAGTGGACTCGGGCGGCAAGGACACACTTCAAATAGTTTACAATAAACTTCCTTGTACATGCCTTTATTTATCGTTTCGATTCGTCCCCAAACACAATCCCTGAGCAACCTAAGCTCCAAGATCCAAGCCTTTAGCCAAGTCCACTAAGTCTCATCGTTTTCGCATTCGTCCATAGAGGACGCATGGAAGCGTCTGAAAAGCTATAGTACTACTTCTGATCGTGGGGATATCAAGCATTGTTCTTATGCCAGTCGTCAATACGGGTGATGGCCTAGTTATGGTAGTAATAATCCGTTCGCGGTTCTTGATGGGGAGTCTGGTTTGATGACTTCTCTTCCGACTTCCGTCCTTGTTGCTATCACCAAAGGCAGGATTCATTTGTCTTTGCCACGACCTTCTTTTAAACTCTTGTTTACTGATAATGTAACGACATTGAAATGCCCACGGACGCATCGTATCAGAGTGGGAAACGAGAGAGAGAGACTTGAGAGACGTAAGTCTCCGTCGAGCGAACAAAACGCGGACGTTGAAAAGAATATGCTCATCAAGCGAGTTCCGAATCCACATTTTTCCATTTAGCACACAGTATCTGAGATATCCCTTCTATATAAGAGTTTCGAAGAAAGCCACTGGCGGATTCAATCCACAGCAGAACAAAATCATCACACTGAAAGTTGTCCATGAATCTCTCTTCTTGCATTCAGAGGCCTGAATCCTTGTCCACTGGAATACACGAAGCGTTATGCTCAGTATTCCATAACAGCATATCCCGATTGTTGAAAATCATTTAACTGATCCTTCGTTCCTGGAGGAGTTGCATGAAAATGTCCATATCTTGGTTATACAAGTGAAGAAGGAAGCAGCAGAGAAAACAAAGTGATGAGTATGCATTGGAGTGAGCAAAAGCCAAAAGACCTGAAACGGTGCGGCATATAAAGCCGTAATCACGACAGTTGCCAGTTCATAGCACTCACGATGCCATAACAAGATCAGGATGCGAACACTGACGTTAAGGAGCATGTAACGCGTGTGCCCCCTTTGAGTCCAATGGTCTAATGTTGATGTTGAGATGACAAGCAAACAGAGGCACCACGTTGAATCTAGCATTGAAATTATGTATTTATAAGTTAGTATGAGTTCTACTTGATCGTCCGACATTCCAAAACATGTGAAGGACAAGCACATCTCCAAATCAACAAAAATACTTTGAACTATTTGAGCCTCGATTTCTTACTTACGAGATGGCAAGAACGCCTACAAAGAGTCCACGGACTGCTCGTACTCCTGTCCGCAAGTCTGATCGAAGTAAGGAACGGCCACATCTAGTAGTTATTATTCGTCTTGTTTTGATGTCATTTTGTTGGTGTCGACAAGAAGGAAGATAAAGCAAGCGCGACAATGATTACAACATGATGCATACTTGATACCATGTCGCCATACTATGTATTCTCTTGAGCACTTGTCTCTTTTCTATGCTCACCACCATCTGACATTGAATAGGACCAGAACCAAAGGCACGAGCTCCAACTGCACGCACAAGGCGAAGATACCGTCCGGGTCAGGTCGCCCTCAAAGAAATAAGACAATACCAGAAATCAACAGAGTTGCTCCTCAGGAAACTGCCCTTTGCTAGGCTGGTATGTTATTTGAGAGTGATCATGACAGATGTACTATTCAATGAGGCCCGCCAGTATCACACTCATGTGTCGAAGAGACGTACATCACATCACACATTGTGTCGAAGAGACGAACATCACATCACACATTCCAACAATCGCCATGTCATCACAACAATCGCCATCAACACACACCTATTCATCTCTACCTAGGTCAGAGAAGTAGCCCAAGAATTCGTAACTGGAGGTGAACTCGACGGAGAGTTACGATTCCAGTCACACGCTTTGATGGCATTGCAGGAAGCTGCTGAGGCCTACCTCGTACACTTGTTTGAAGATTCGTGAGTAATATATATAGATCATGCGTCGTTTTTTGTTGCGTTGGTCAGAGAGCAGGCATTCGCTTTATATTCAAGCATCCTGCATACGTTCGTCTTTGTTGAATACCACCTGTTTGTAACAATCGCAACTCATCAGACACCCGTTCTTTTAGGAACTTGTGTGCAATCCACGCCAAACGGGTCACCCTCATGCAAAAGGACATGCAGCTCGCTAGACGTATTCGTGGTCCACTATTTGGTTGAGATGGTGTTTATATATATGCAACATTGTGTGTGGGGAGGACGGACAGGGGAACACTGAGAGAGGAGACGACGCTTGGTATGAAAACTTGTGCTTGTGGATTTGGCTACTTGTGTGTTTATGGATATAAGAGAAACTTGTTATTACCTAAATGTACTAAAGACTTGTATTATTGTTTTGCCAACATGTATATTACAACCATCGTACAAAAACGAGATAATGAACTGCTTATCGTGTGTCTTTTTGTTGTGGTTGGTGTATGTATGATGAGTTCAATCTCCCAGGGTATGAATAAAGCCACACACACAGCGGCTAGACCAAAAAATGCCCATATTGACAGAGCCAAAATAACGATTCACTTCTTTCCAGAAGCTTCAATCTTTGCAAACTTGACATGCTCGAAACGTCCCTTTCTCTAGCACTCGTAACAACAATACATTCTCGACTGATGGAAGAGCTAGCTGATTCAAAATCATAGTTATCTGCGACGTGATAGTTTGACGAGCTCATCTTCAACCTTGCTATCAAATATTTGAGAGAAAGAGAGAGAGAGATGTGTGAGCAAAAAAGAAAACTTAACCCCATATTCACAAATAAGTGCAGAAGCTTTCCGACATAATTGAAGCTTCAATATGAGTGGAGTGTTCCGGTTCGTTTTTTGGCGTCGCTTCCACAATTTTGAGTGTCATATTTACCTTCTGCTACGACAGCATGACGAGCTGGTTCAAAGGGCAATGTGGAATCGGTATTCATTTGAGCCTATGACTCGGGACTGACTTGACTGCTTGTTATTACCTCAACACTTTCTGGGTTTTCTTTGTCGTTTCAAATATGGGCGAATGTATGTGGTTGATATGCACGTATCAAGACCGTGGGCTCCTTGATGAGGGTCGAAGGGGCGTCATGACAATTACAGGTCATAAATGAGATCGTAATAGCAGCTCAACCAGCCAAAACTACAACAATGAAACTGACTGATGCACCTCACAAAGTAATGCAAATTCAACATTCTATTTTACACCGGCACCACCACCATACACAAAAACACACACACTCCCTCTATTATCCTAGCAGTTACCTGTGTGGCTTGCAACCACCTCGTAGTCTCAAACCTTCTCATAAAACAGCACATACGCCTCACACTGAGACACTTCCTGCCAAGATGCTCGTCTAGTATGTGTATCAGACGTATACACCCAGTTCCCACCAAGCGGCTGTCCCGACTCGTCATTCTTGTCTAAATCTGCAGGTAATCGGACATAAGCAGTGTAATGTCCTGACGTGTATCCTCCTCCAGAATGCACTACTATTCCATTTACTCGATATTTCCATGATGCTGGTGGTGATTTATCACTTGCACCATTACTGCTACTATCACTAGTGAGGTCATCGGGAACCACAAAAGGCTCCAGATCAATCAATTCATCAAACTCGACAAAGTCCTCTACTTTTCTTATACGACCCATAGATAATGTGTGGAAGCGTTTTAAATGTAATACAAGTACTTCAGGTTGTGGTGATGCCAACAAGTATCGTTTTCTTCCTGTTGTGAATACTGGTGGTGGTCCCTTTCTCGTCACAGTAGTAGATTCTTTACCCTTTTTCTTTGGAGTTACGGCTTTGGCGACTTCTACTTCGTTATCGTCGTCATCGTCCTTGGTTGTGAATATCGATCCTACTAGTGAGTCTACAGGCATGGCATCATCATCTTCAGGAATCTCTACTATTTCGACGTCTTCTTCAGCTGATGGCGATGGACGATCTAGTTGGTGTGGGGACATGGAATCTGATATCGGTCTTGCCGATGGAGTAGCAGGTGTTGATATTCCTCGAGTGGATGTTCCTCGACTCTCAGACATGGTATCATCAGTAACCGTATCGCCATGTGCTGCTACAGGAACCCACGAATCAGTTCGTTCTGCATCGTCCGTGGCTATGTCTGATGGCGTAGTTGGTACCACTGGAATGCTGCCCGCGTTATCCTCATCTTTCGTCTTGTCATAATCGGGATACTTCAACTTGAAACAATGTTCACAGTTGAGTTTATTGTCTCCATCCATGACATCCACAGCCATAAATCCCAACAGACCCTTCATTAAAGTTGGCTTGCTATTATTGCCTTCCTTGGCAACTGATAGTGGACGCATGACGTGCTCAATCATGGCAAGCTGTTTCGGAGTATTATATGGGGATTTGGCTGCTAATACGGATAACTCGTCTACGGCTTCCATTGAAATTTCGTCGGCTGCCTTTTCAGAAGACAATTCTTGCGACGAGGATAATGAGATGACTCCAGTGCCATCACCTGCGTCATCTTTGGCTGATTCTGTGCCTACAGTGGTATCTATTGCCTCCGAGACCTTCTTGCCTTTGCCCTTCAGTTTTTGTGGTGTTGGCGGCTTCTGCAAAAAAACGGCGGTTGTTGCGGGTTTACGTATTGGTCAAATTTACCTGATGATAAGTTCTTACCTTGTTCGATTTGCCACGACGTTCCTCAAGAATGTCATTGTTGATTATAGGCAGTGAAATGTCCATGTACTCTTCATACGAGAGAGAACACTATACCGCGTAAGCGTTGCGTGAGAAAAAAAGACAGAAATCAATCAATTTAGGAAAGCTCCACAACTCACATTCTTGCACGTATCACACACTATCGCAGAGGCCCACCGACCCTGAAATATCCCCTCCACAAACGACTTTTGACTCTCAGCACCTGACTTTCTCACGACCCCCTTAAACTGCTCTTCTGTAACAGCATCAACAAGTCGTCTAAGCAATTCATGAGAATCCTGCTGACGGAAGCTCTTATACATCTTGAATCGCTGGATCATATGTCTGAAGACGGGTTCTGGGCTGACAGACAGCGGTGACGAAGACAGTGTTTCTTTGCGAGCACTTGAAATGACGTTATTGAGGTCTGAGGTTAACGGACCAGGGCGAGGCGGTATATGCGATTCGGTAGCTGCGGTAGTGGTTGACGGAAGTAGCGTCTTTTGTAGTTCAGTAAATAGTGGAGTCGTCCAAGTGAGACACTAGCACAAAAACCGTTCGTATATTACATTCGTATTGCGGAATTGCTTCAGCAATCAGATTATCAAGACGACAAACTCACCTGCATAACAGAATTGAAAAAGCACGTATTTCCTAAGTTGATATACCCACACGAGGGCATGTTCTCACCTCTACGCTGATTCGGGAATCTCCGTTCAGCAGGCCCCATCTTCTCAACAACACTATCAACACCCGGTCCATCCTTTTGCTTCTTGATGAACGCATCAACGTCCATCAAGATCTGATGCTTGGAATTTGCGTCCAACGACTTGCCACATGGATAACAATACCCCTTCATATCTGTCAAGTTATAATAGACTTTATGATCCTGCACATTGTGATGGGCGTTTGCGTGCTCTTTGCATAGGATGTCACCGCAAAACAGGCACTAATTGTGACGAGCATACGTCAGCGTTTTTTTTTTTTTGGAAAAGATCAAACTGGCTGATCGCAAGAGGCAGCTGCAATGCATTCTTACCAGCATATCAGGTAAGGCCTTTGCAGCAGTAGAATCATCCGCATCCTTGGATTTAGGAGCATCACGACACGGTTTACAAGCAGGCCTTTCCAAGCGGGTTGCCAAGTTCTTTTGCGTTCTCATCCATCTCACGCCTCCTTTTACGTGATGACATGATTTCTCTTTTGGTTCTGCATTGAACGGGAGTGAATATGTGAGCTGCTTGTCAAAGCATTGTGATGTGGTGTACGGTTTTCGAGACAAGCAGTATAGCAAGCAACCAAAATTAAGCATGAATCGGATTTTAGAGCATACCTTTATCGTCGGGATTGACTGGATCTAGTTCCACGGATGATTCAACAGCATCTTGGGTTGGACTTTGAGATGATGCAGCTGCCTTTTTGGCTGGCTTCTGTTTCGTTTGCTTCTTGCTCTTTTTCTGAGTCATCTAATATATAGATCTACAGGCGTATTATTACGCGCTACTTCGCTCTCCTCTTGATTCTAACTTTGGGGTTTTGATGTTTGGAGGTCTTGTAGCTCAAGACTTAAAACTCTAACGCGAGGAAAAAAGGGGCAAGAATTGAGGAATGTAGTCAAGTTCAGTTCTAAATCCGTTAATTTGTCTATGAAGATATTCATGATCAATATCTCAATTCATTTCTTAAATGACCCATACAAAGCTCTAGACGTAACACTATCACTTTTATTTAATCAACGGCACCATCATAATCTTCCTATTCTCCCTCATCTTCCTCCAGTATCTCATCAAGATCGTAATCGTTATCATCTCCCTCCTCTTCGTCCTGTATCACAACAATCATAATGGTTCTCATCTCCTTCGCCTTCCTCGTGTGTCTCAGTACCATCATAATCTTCTTCATCGTCCTCGTATTCGTAGTACATCCTTTCCTCCGGAAACCAAACTCTGCATCTATACCAAACGTCATCATTCTCACAACCCATGCATCAGGAGGAGTAAACACCTCAAAGCCTTCTGGAGTCAACAGGAGCAGCTGGCGCAGTTGGTTCTCTACATAAAACCCTGCAATGTCGACAGACTCCAATCTCGCACTTCCACCAGTGCTCTCCTCCAGAGCGATACGTGGCAGAATGAAGCTCTTCAACTCCTCCAATGTACAGTCCTGTTCTACATCAAAATCAATATCCTTGAGTTTCGGAAGAGACGCTAGACACAAAACCTCTCCATGATTCGTGATTTACACTCTTCTGGGGGCCCAAATGTAGTTTGGTCAAATTGGGCCAGCATGCTACTATTAATCGGATGGTCTCACTATCGAAAGGCCCCTCGCTTATATCCAGAGACGACAATACAGAGAGCGATGGCAGAAATTCCTTCATTACATCTCTTGGCCAGCCTATGGCAGTGATAGTCTCTACGCGTGAAAAGTTCGGTTGTGGACGATCGGAGAAGTGACAAGCCAACATCCAGCTTGTTTGTAGCCAAGTAATTCCACTAACCTATAGAGATTTGATGTTGAGACAGACACTATAAAGTCCACAGTGGCCGTTTCTTGTGGGTCACTATTGTTAGCAAGTTTGAGGACCCGGATGGCACTAGCGCCATACGATGGAATGGGTCTCTCGTTTATCATGGCAACAATACAAGCTACACCGTCCGTATTATCGTTGACTTCCACCTCCGACCACAAGCTCGGCAGCAGGATGTCAAACATGAGTTTGTTGACAAGAGCAGATGAGTGCAGCGTGGTTTGTGGCTTTGAGTGAGCGCCATTCCTGATGGCTGTTTTGCTAAAATATGTGGCAATCCTGAGCAGTATTTCTACAGGTAGCTCGGTCAGGGAGGGAGGCTGCGACATTTCAGTATCGGCGATGT
The DNA here is from genome assembly GCF_006535985.1 of Synchytrium microbalum. NCBI lineage: Eukaryota > Fungi > Chytridiomycota > Chytridiomycetes > Synchytriales > Synchytriaceae > Synchytrium > Synchytrium microbalum. The sequence continues at coordinate 563,549 of NW_022158360.1, forward strand.
TGATGATGCCATTGAAAAGAGTCCAAGAAAGAGATTGCTACATAGCTAATATCATAAAGGGTAATACGTTTAAATCAATTGAAATGAACAATTCAGATATCCGTTGCTGGGTCAGCACTCACCTTGGGTTAAAACAATGGACTCTGATGACTCGACTTTCTACGCGATTACTGCACCAGGTGACACTCCAGGAGGGCCTAAATGGTATATCTCATGACTCTTTATAATGCCGTGCATGCTTGCCGGCCTGGATAGTGGTCTCGCCCCATGCCTTGTGTTGAACACAATTTGAACGTGTAGCGGATGAGTGCTGATTAGTGAATGGCAGCCGATGTAGCGTTTCTTCTTGATATTTCATGTCCTGTTGAGTGGTGCTGAATGTACCTGCATATACAAAATGAGTGCGATTATCGTCAATTTGAAACTATCTAAACCACTTCACAGTCAATTCGTCTTTTTCGCAAGGCTTACTCGAGGCCTTACGTCTGTTAATACAACGACAGGTCATTTGTAGTGACTTGCCCCAACCCTTCTTGCAATGATAAATATACAACACGAGAGCACTTTGTAGTTTCTGCTTTCATCTTTTTTCATGCCGCAATTGTCTATATAGCTTGAACCAATTGCTGGAAGCCTTTCTAATTCTACTCTTTCTGTGCTTCATGTCTCTTCCTTTCTCTCAACCTTTGTGTGCTCTGTGGTTTCAAAGAATACAGTTGCGTCTAATTGGATTTAACGATGCCAGAGTTGTGAACCCTTTGAATTCCGTGCCTCAGTTTCAGAAATTAGAAGATAAGGGGCAAAGATTGTGGGATTCCGAGCCTCGTTCAATGGCCGAGTGTACGGGGTATCTGACATAATTGACGAACTATGTGTATATTGAATGCTTGTGTCTCTCTTTGTTCTTGTCTCGTTTTGCCAAACACTGATGGGGGATCTCATCGATAATGTATTTTGCAGCTTTTTTGCACTTTAATCAGGTCTAGAGGTTTTGTTCCTGACCTATTGCCAACTATATTCAAACACCAAGGATGGAATTGCTCTGAACGACACTGGTTTTGACGATTACTGAAGTGCCCACGTCCTTAAATGGTTGTTTCGACCCTTCACTGGTGCTGGTTCGGCCATTGTTGTTACTGCGTTGAAGCCTAACAGCATGCAAGACGAACAGTGAGTATCAACATTAGCAGCAAAATCACCACTTAACGACGTCGTACATGCGCTGGTAGGCCAAAGCATTCCAAATGCCTCCGGAATTGGAAGCAATAACCACAAACAGCTGGTACTGCCACGGTGGAGGTAGGTTTATAGCCAGAAAGAGTGCATACATGCCAGATGGCATCCATTGGAAGAAATAGATAATGACAAATAGGGGGAGAAGTTTTGCAGCGTTCCTGACTTTTTGAACTGGGGTTACGCTAGCAGCAGGGGTGTGTTGTGGAAATGGAGTTGCTGAAATCCATGATTCTCCGGGTGCACGATCCATTTGGGCTATGGCCTTGACAGTGTTCATGACATGCATAAAGACAAGACAGTAGCAGCATGATGAGATGCATAGACCACCCAGTACGTAGGGATCCTAATTATCCGAATTATGAGTCCAGAGTTTATCAGAAGTGTTCAAAGTGATAAACGGTTCTCATACCAAGTAAATCCACAAGGACGTCGGAAGCCCACACCTAAAGTAGGGTTAATTCTAAGAGAGTAGAATGCATCAAGAAATCGCTTGGATCTCACCACTAAAACGGGGTAAGCAAGGTTACCGAATTGCAATGTTTACTACTGAACAATCAAAAGTCAAAGAACATACCATCTGTTCTGAACCAAATTCGTTTTGAGCGAGCGCAATGAAACAAATGAGAGCCGGAGCTCCCCAGCAAGTAAAATGTAGCTTCCAGTTTCCTCTTCCAAAGTTTGGAACATGAACTAGAGTAGATGCTTGTAAATGTCTGCTACATAGAGGAATGAGACAGACTGGTACTTCGAAGCCATTACTTACTCGTGCAAATCATGAAGTACACATAAAGACTACATGCAGAGACCCAAAATGTTGCAACCAGTATCGAATATACTACTCAGTGTGTTTTCGTTAGTCAAGCACAACTTTGATCTGCAGCAACCATCAATCATTCAGTAGCTCACCAGTTCCAAATCCCAGAAACGTACATACAGGACCAGAAACAACCTTTGTCAGAGCAAGCGATATTATATGATCAGCTTAAAAAGAAAGCTAATCAGTTCTGCCTTTTGCCGTTATAAGAGAAGAGATGATGACCACATACTGCCATGAAAAATTCCAAAGGCAAAGTCAGCAACTGCCAGGGCTGCTGGGAAGATTTGGCTGATTCCAACAGATCTATTCGCAAATGGTAAAATGAAGAATCAGATGCGTTCGTGAACTGTTTAAACTCGACAACGAAAGTCAGAGTGTACATACCTTTGTCTACGATGCTGCTGGAAACTTAGAAAGATGATTGCACCAGAGCCAGTCATGCTCATTGCTATCACCACAAGCGCACAGGAGTGAATAGTGGTCCAAATGTATGGTTCAAAACCACCAAACGATGGATTCAGATTTGCCATGTAGAGCTCTGGCTAGCAAAACGATGCAGTGTCCAATTCAAGCCCAGGCGACCGTTGACGAGAAACACGTCGCCAACTAACAATGAATGGAACAGGTTTGTTCACAACAACAGTTGCAGATCGTTTCAAATTCACTCAAACGGTTAGTTTGACTTCTTCCTTCCGTCCCATCACAGTTTGTAAATCCTCCAAATGAGGGTGTTTGAATCTTTTAAGGGGACTAGGCTGTGAATTTTTGCAGTGAGACTGCCAATCCTAAGGGAAGTTTATCAACTTTGAGCATCCTACGATTAAAGCAATTAGGTTAGATGATTCCGTGATTTCCGAGATTTAATCTCTCTACCATCCGACTATTTGGGATGATGCCCTTATTGCATAATTGTCGAGCCTTAGATAGCTATGAGAACTTTATTTTGACGTGTTTTAAATACGAAATAAATCACTTTGCTTCTATCCCTACAATGAGCTGAGCTCTTGGAACTAGCAAAATTTTAAAATTGATTTCTGGCTGTGAAATGCCGCAATTCCCAGTCAAGACTCTTGCACTCCGTTTTCCGGCCTTAAACATTGATTCGTCTACTTTTTCAAACTTCTTGTACAGCTGTGTGTAGTTCGTTGCTGTATTTCATCAGGGAAATGCCTCTCGAACGTGTCTGCATCTGATGACAGGGTATTTTTACAAATGCATTTCTTTTCTTATGAACGCATACGAAACGCTATTACGGAAATCTGTAATTTCAAAATCAACCAGCCAAACCAGCGGCGACAACCCACGGTCAGGAGATATAAATTTCGAGCCAGATCGTCTCGTTCAAACAATGGTACTGTGCGATGAATTTTGTACGCAAACGAGACAAAACAAATTAATAAACTGAAGAACTAACACGAACCAATATTCATAGAGGATCAGATCTTTTGCATACCTTGAGCTGATTAGAGAATCGTGACCTAGTCGCCGTATTCAAGTATATGATACCAGCATCACCAATTCTTGATGTGCGTATCGAAATCGGTACTCTGACATCCACAAATGTGGCCATGTAAAATCTGAGAGAACACATCGTATCCAGACGCCGGCATGGAAGGGTTTCTAAAAAATGCTGGGACTGTGGTAACGTAACTTGCACGGCGTTTCTGTTGGAGACAGCAGTATTTATAGGGTTTGAAATTTACAAGCTCTACTAACCGTACAAAAATCGCAGTGAGTTTTCAAGAGTCAGGAATCAAGTTATTTCAATTTACTTTATACGATGATTCAGTTTCGTCTACTTGCAGTCAAACAGAAAGTTGCTTTTCTTAGTCCTTTTGTATTGTGTCCTGTTCGAGCAGGCCAAAAGAGTTGGCTCTCCTGCAACACCACCTAATGAAAAACAGATCGTTGGGATCTGACAGGTCTGCACAGACAAAAAAATTCTAAACAAATACATACCAGCCAGCTAGTACTGTTGCAATTATGCCCATACAAGATAGAATAATCGCCACTATTGTGCCTGCCGAGTATGATACAGCCGTTGAAACTGCTGGGCTCCACGTTCCGTATATAGTCAACCTGCAAGAAACTGGTATAGTCAAGTTGTTTGAGTCAACCACCACCGACTGATTCAGAGCATAGTTTGCAGCGTTTAACAAGTACAAGTAGGAATTAATCCTCCAACTGGTGGCAGCCCATGCGATTGGATGAACTACAGGATTTGCTAAGACGTTGGCACGAGCGGTCAAAAAGTTTTTGAGCCAGACGTTTTCTGGAATGTCTGATGATGAAGGTGGAGATCCGCTTGCTGACACTATGGCGGCGAATGAGTCGGGGCTCGTTCCGTATCCGTGCATGACGCTAGGAGGAACTGTGGTTAGGGATGCGCAAGGAACAGTAACATACTCGTCTGCTCAACATACAGCGATTCGAGAAAACACTTACAGAGCATCATAGATAGCAGCGCGACTCAGCATACTAACAAGTCCTAGATCACTACAATATTGCAATGCTGGCAACCAATACCAGTCCTCTAATGTTTGCAGTTGCGCATTCCCAAACAACTTGTCCGACAAGGCACCATTCCATGCAATGCAAAAGTTGTCGAGCCCAACAGTCGAGTTAGAGTTATCCGTTTCGGAAGCCAGTGTGGACAGTGTTGGCATGTATGATGCAAATGGGGTGAAGACGGTTGTGTTGACGGAAGCTGCGTATGTCTTTAGCACAGCATACAGATCCTGTGTAGATCTAGATGACAAGTTGAAACCGGGTACTGTATCATGCTTCACAAAGTTACTATACATTGAACATTGAACTCACGATGAGAAGAGTCCTACGCCCGCAGTAACACCTCGACCATCAGATTTGTCACCACATACGTTGAATGGAAATTGCACTGAGTTCCAGTTATGATAGTTGGTCATCTGTTGGATGATGCTCTTTTGACACGCTGTGACAGACATGTTCAGTTTTCAGTTTGATCTACGAGTTGAATGGGGTTACGTTCAGATAGATCTCATACATTTTACATAGATTAAATACATGAATAATAGATTGCACACGTCTTTTCTCTCACTTACTTAGTAGTTCTGAGCAGTGTCAATGTTTCTTTCTTGGTCAGAAAATTCAGAAACGATTAGACGTTGCACGTACAATTAGTTGGAGACAATTCCGCAGATTGTGGTTCTACGTGAATTTACGCGACATAAGACGCGATTCACCTTATTTCTCTAGATATACTCACAAGTGACAATCTCCAAACCTCAAAACACTCAACACCTGAACAGAACAAACCCGACGGCGTTTTGACAAGATAGTGGGAGAAATGTCGATCTATTCAGGAATAGCAGCCACTGTGGTGGCACTCATCTTTTATCGCCTCCTGCAATCTAAACCAATCGAATATGACCAAACTGTGAGCATTGCTTATTCTCTCTTGTTTGAGCATTCACGCAATGCTGAATTTACTGAAATCCTGACATATAACCCCTCCGTAGGTCGTAATCATTGGAGCCAGTGACGGCATAGGCAGAGAAATCGCAAAACTATACGCGGAAAGACGCTCAAAGCTCTTGCTTGTATCAAGGTCGTTGTCGAAGCTAACAGAGGTCCAAAAGGAATGTCTAGCTCTAGGATGCATATCTGCAGATGTTTTACCGCTAGATGTTACAGTCGAATCAAATTGCAAACTTGTGAGGGACAAATTGACAAGTTGTGATGTGTTGGTGCTCTGTGTCGGGTATGGCGACAGAGTCCATGCTAAGCTGAGACTGCACACTCTAACCCAATTTTATTTTCGATGAAGAGTGCTGGGCATTCGAGTTTTCGGGGACTTGTCTCCCAACGAGGCTTGCGAAGTTGCTGAGAAGATGGTCAAGACAAATGTATTAGTAAGAACTTGCACTTGCTCTCTCTGTACGCATCTCATTGCCCTGACCGAATTTGTATATAGAGTCCTGTATACATGACTTCGTATCTACTGGATCTCCTAAAACAATCAAAAGGACGAATTGTGGTCGTATCTAGCACAGCAGGCGAACTACCTGCTCCCTCACGGGCACTGTACGCCAGCTCAAAGTTTGCCCTGAGTATGTGCATGGATGATTTTGCGCGATTCTTGTTGCACTAAACCTCTCCGCTCGTATGAAGGTGGCTTCTTCAAATCTCTCAGGATTGAGACACAGTCGTCTGGAGTCTCAGTCACAATAGCACTGCCAGGAACAGTGGCTACATCTTTTCGAGAAAACGCACTGGATTTAGCGTACGGAACCAGCAGTTCGTCAATGACAACGAAGATAGAGCCGTCGAAGGTGACTCCAAAGTCAGCCGCAAAGCTGATTGTTGGTGCAGCTGATTCCCGGTCCCGAGAGGTGGTGTTTCCTTATGTATGTGCTCGTTTACCTTACCTGGATTTGAAGGGATACATCCAATACTCATACTTTGTTTCTAGTTCTATAAGCTAGTAATGCTTCTCTCGGCTGTCGCACCGTGGCTGACTGATTTGCTGGCAAAGCTCAAGTACGGTGTCAAATAGTCTGAACAGGTGCCTCTCAAACAACTCCTCCCCAAAAAACGACTATAACAACCATTCTTTTGTAATACTTGTAACTCAATCAATCTCATGTTATTTAAACCACTCACATCCAATTCCAAACCAGCCTTGTTACCAATATGATACAAAAAACTAGGCATCAAACATTCTCTATATCATTGCTCTGAACGACACATGTCTTGACGATTGATGCATTGGGGATATCCGCGACCGGCCGTTTCGACGCTGCACTGCCAAAACTGTGTCTCTTGACTATGGACTGGGACGTAGGTTCCTTGGACGATTTCATCAATCGCGAATAAGCCATTGCATTCCAAATCCCACCCGAGTTCGTAGCAATAACCACGAAAAGACTGTACTGCCACGGAGGAGCCATATGCAGACCCAGCATGACCGAATACGCGGCATATGGCATCCATTGCAAAATGTAGATAATGACAAAGAGAGGGAGGTGACGTGCTGCCTTTCGTAGTTTCTGGTCTGAAGCAGCGACGGAGCTTCTCGTTGGCTTGACTGGATGTGGGGAAGACGAGCTTTGACCTTCGGCAGATGCATGGCCAAACCGGGATATGGCTTTGGCGCTTTTCATGATGTGAAGGAAGACGAAACAGTAGCAGAATGCCGAGATGCATAGGCCGATGAAGATGTATGGATCCTAATCGAAAAGAGTGTGTTATGAAACAGGAGACTTTCAGGCTATTCGTGAAGGGATGTGATGTTGATAGCTACCAGGTAAATCCACAAGCTTGTCGGAAGACCACACCTGAAAGGTCGACACCCTGTTTAGAGAACAACCATAGTACGTAGAGCATAATCATCAAATTCTTACCACTAAGATGGAGATAGAAAGGTTACCAAAGTGGCAAACATTTAGTAGTCAAATTGGAAAACTATGACTTACCATAGGTTCTGACCCAAATTGACCTTGTGCCAACGCGATGATACAAATTAGGGCTGGAGTTCCCCAGCAGGCTAAATGCAGCATCCAGTTTCCTTTGCCAAAGTTGAGAACGCAGACTATATAAAGTCAGCTGTGTGAGAATAATGATGCACCTGCCATATATGCTTTGACTTACTCATTCGGATCATGAAAAACACATAGATACTACACGCAGACACCCAGAACGCTGGCAATAACATTGTATATACTAAAAAGAATTCTTGTAGTCGTGCGTCTGAAAGCGCAATGTTTTAACCAAGACAGAATCATTCACTCTCACCAGTTCCCAATCCTAGGAAAGTGCATGCAGGACCATCAAGGACCCTCGAAGTCGCAAGCGAAATGATATGATCACCTTAAAACAGAACAATTAGCCTTCCGTGTCTCTGCGCAAAAATTAACAGAGATGGTGCATTATGCTAGACAAACATCTCACATACCGCCATGAAACAATCCAAAAGCAAAATCGGCAATTGCAAGAGCCACTGGGAAGATTTGACTTGTTCCTAATGATCTAGTTGAAGAAAAAAACAATCGATTGTCAAAACCTTTTCGTGAGCTGCATTGACGAGAGGTGGAAATGAGTGCAAAACTTTTACCTCTGTCTACGATACTGCTGAAAACTCATCCACATAATAGTACCAGAGCCAGTCATTGACATGAAAATCACCACGAGCGCACAGGAATGGACACTCGTCCAAATGTATGGCTCCAAACCAGCAAACGTTGGGTTCATGTTGGGCATAGTTCAAAGTTGTCAAAAATCAAACCAGAGATATAGCGGACGTGATCTTAGCTATCCGTCCAAAACCCCTTGACAATACACAGAACGTGTTTTTGGTGTCTCTGGGAACAGAGCTTTCAGTCGTTCCTCGTTCACAACACGCTCGTTGATAACGAACGCTTTGGATTTGCTCACAAATGTGTAGTTCAGATCCTCTGTTCCCGTACAGTTCGTCAAGTGCCCAAATTGAGGGTGTGAATCTTTTAGGGGATTTGGGGTGAAACCCGAGTATTCCGACACGCTCAAATCCAAGGCGGAAAGTTTACCATCTTTGAGTATCCTTTCATTGATCCATTTTTCTCTACGAAGAGGTGCCGCCATTGACGAGTACGCGTCCGTCAGAACAGCAGGCGAGGAGGTCAAACAGTTCCTCGGATCCTCGAGTCATCAAGGCCTGGCATTTGAAGGTGTTGGTAACATAGTCAGTTTTGTCTCTTATCAATATTTTATGCGTTAGTGTCGGTAAACATTGGAGCTCATCAGTTCTCCAAATTTATGATGATGAGATCGTGGTGGACGCAATCGGATGAGACAAACACCCAACTACCTCCGCGGCCGCTTGACAAGCTTCGCGCTATTTTAAAACCCTGTTTGTACCCTTAGGTACTGTTTTGAGCCCTATGTGAATAGAAAAAACCTGTCGACAAAGGCTGCTTTTGAAAACACATCATTTTTACCACCGGTTTTGTTTATTATTAAGAATTGCGCACGGTTTATATCCTCACAAAGAGACTGGAATGAGTGTCAAGCAGCATCGAGTACATTGATCGATGAATGGCCATAATCAGCTCGTGACCTGATAACCGATATCGATCTTGCGTCGTTCAGAGGCGGAGGCATTTTTGATCCTTGATGGCTATCTGTATTGCTTTTTTGTGCCTGCAGCATGCGTCTGTAGGCAAAGAAATTGCCTTGTTGAGATAGAAGATTGGTCAGTATGTTGTTTCTTACTCGCAACCAATGCCGAAAAGGAGATTTGATTGAAAGACTTACAAAGGCCACCAGAATTAACCGTAATAACGGTAAACAAATCGTACTGCCACGGAGGTGATATGCCAACACCCAAAAGGACAGCATATACTGCATATGGCATCCACTGAACGACATAGATGATTACAAACATGGGTAAATGTCGTGCAGCCTTCATGACTTTTTGGTCTGCGGATGGAGCGACTGATTGGCGGTGTGGTTTGACTGTTGGGTGCGGCGATGAGGCAGACACACTGCGTGCTTCTTTGGATTCAACGGCGCCGAGCTTGCTCAGTATTTTGTGCGACTTCATGATTTTCATAAAGACAAAGGCGTAGCAGAAGGCTGAGATACAGAGACCACCGAGTACAAATGGGGCCTATAGAACAAGTTGAAAATGAGAGGAGAGCGTTTGAGAAGGTTCAACCGAGCGTCTGCTCCATTACCAGATAAATCCACAGAGTCGATGGGAGACCACACCTATATTCGCCGGGCTTTTAGAAGACACGCTACGTTTTTGAGTAGATAATAGAATCTCACCACTAAAATGGGAATGAAAGGTTACAAACTTGTAACGCTTCTACTAGATTAAAAATTGTTTGAAATACCATAGGTTCGGACCCAAATTGTCCTTGCCCCAAAGCAATAATACATATCAATGCAGGAGTTCCCCAGCAAGCTAAATGCAGCATCCAGTTTCCCTTGCCAAAGTTTGGAACGTAGACTATAAATATTGGGGCATCAACATTGTTTCCTCTCTCATTCAATAAGTTAGGATGAACCTACTCATTCGAATCATGGAGAACACGTAAATACTACAAGCCGATACCCAGAAGGCGGGAAGCAGCATTGAATAGACTCGATAAAAGTAAGACACGCGTTACAAGAGAGAAAATCGCTGCTCGAACCATTCTCAAAGGACACTGCCACTTACCAGTTCCAAGTCCAAAGAAGACACAAGCTCCACCATCAAGAACTCTCGTCGAAACAAGTGAGATTAAGTGATCGCCTAAGAACATTGGGTTGAGCGTCATGCTCTGATGGCATTAAGAGCGGAGCCCTGGCAAAGAGGTGACAAACCGCCATGAAACAATCCAAACGTGAAATCAGCAATTGCAAGGGCCACTGGGAAAATTTGGCTGATTCCAAAAGACCTAGATTTGGTGATAGAATGATTCGGTATGAGTATTTACATGGTGGAGCAGCTCAAACGTTGAAACAAGGAAGAAGACACTCACAGACAAGAAAAAATCTTCATCGACACTCACCTCTGTTTACGATACTGCTGAACACTCAAGTAAATAATCGTCCCAGAACCAACCATCGAAAAGAAAATAACCACCAGCGCAGAGACGTGAACGGTAGTCCATATATACTCTGGCAGTCCAGCGTGCACTGGATTCATACTGACTATTTGGTGGCGTTTTTCTAAGCAGTTGGGATACAAGGTTGGTGATTTGGGAATTGGCGACTGCCTCGACTGAAACCCTTGCAAATATGAGTTTTTAAAATTTCCAATCAATCCAAATGGCGTCGGAGAATATCCAAGTCTAGTACCCAGCACGTGCCTGATAAATTTGCACTGAGGTTTCGACTTAGGCCGGGTGGTATACACTGACATGCCCCGCAAAAACCTGTGTGTATTGATGAGGTGTTTGTGTATTGATGAGCTGTTGTCCACCCCAAACACACGCGCTGAACTATATGAGGAGTACTCCCTAATTTAACCGTGACTATATGTGCTAGAGCTGCTGCTCGAACCATTCCACTTTGACGGTTTGTCAATTCCCAAACACTTTCTTGGGATGGACGCAATGTGGCAAAGGCATCTTATTCAGCGTTTTGTTGAGTTTCCACATAATATAACATAATGCAGCGTTTCATAAGAGAAAGCAATTATGTTCCAGAGCCTGTTCGGAACTAGCTGTCTTTCAAGGAGACGCTGTTTCATTTTTACTTTGGCACATCGAGACGAAACATCTCGAACAGTCTCATAACTTCCACAAAAATCTTTAAGATACTTTTCAGTTTTATTTTTGTTATGCTGGTGTATTCTACTATACTTAAATTACTATTTTGGGTATATCTCAACCATTTCTTGCGTCTGCGCATAACCCCGAGCACTACGAAGTCGGAGACAGCACCAGCACCCTCGAAGAACTCCTTGGGCTCCTTTGATCGTCCATTCGAGGACTCATCTTTGTTATCATCTCTTCAAAGCGGTCCAATTCCTTGAGTTTGGCATTGGCGGTGGGACTTTCGGCGTCTTGGTTTGACAATCGCCCTTTACTGCTTTTAGCCCATAGCCTGTTTAGCTCCATATTCCTTTGTTTTGTTTCTGATGGGACGTATCGTTGACCATCGAGTCGGTCTCCACAGAGTTTGTTGAGGTCACCTTGGAGCAAGTTTAGAGCGTTTATAAGCTTTTCTTCTCGTGTGATGAAATCCTACATGATATGAGTTAGCTTTCAAAGGCAAGAACGAGGGAAGCAGATTCAAATATTGCGGCGATGTACCTGATTAATCATTCTTGACATCGCCTGTCGTTCAACAATGTTTCCCAATCTAGCCAATTCCAACCTATCCGTCATCATACTTGACATGACTGCCCTCTGATTTGTTAATGAACGTTCACCCGCTTTGGTAATATTATCAACCAATGTAGCCAAAGCATGATATCGTCCATCAAGCGGCCCAGCGGATCTCTGCTTATCATAACCTTCACGACCACGCTGCAACCGATCAAAAATAGCCATAATTTGTACAGTCGACATGATTTGCTCTTGACGAGACGTCAATGTAACTTCCTGAGATCTGAATCGTGGACTTATGAGATTCAAATGTTCGATTTGAGTCAATATGATGCTGAGGTCGTTACTTCGGTCTTGTGGTGGGTGGGCGAGATTGGAAATAGAGGAGGTGGATTCACACATGGTGTTGACGGTGCTTCGGTTGGTTGCTGAACTTGCGTCAGTGTGCTGGTGGGGTTGGTGCATACGTGGTACTGGCAGCCCTGTTGCCACAACATCACGAGCTTCTTCTCGAATTGATGCCAAGCGTTGCACCACCCTCATTAGATCGTCTAGTTCAGTCCATGGATCGATTTGTGCATCCATAGATGCTGCTGGAAGTGATGTTGCACGATTTGACAAGGATTCAGCTGAAGTCATCAAGTTTGGGTGGCTGGACAAGCTTGCTTGACTCGTCAGATTTGGTTGGCTGCGAGCAACTTGGACGGCTTGTACACTCTCCACCAAATTCAGAACTTGACCTATATTTCCAGTAGATGTAGCGGCAAGCGGATTGATTCTGTTTATAGAAGTTTGAGAGCCCTCGTCTCCTGGTTTGACTTGCGTTTCCAGAATGCGATAGATGGTGTTGCACATTGCTGCCAAAGTCATTCCCAAGTTGTGATCAGAAGCTAAATCAGCCAATTCTGACGTTTCAGGAGCTGCGGTTGCGAGTGCAGCGGGGACAGCCGTGGCGACTTGAGCAACGGATTCTTCTGGAACGGCAGTGGGGACTGAGGCAGTGGGGACTGATGCAGTGGCTGCCGCAGCGACATTCTGACTTCCTCGTCGAGAAAAGGTTGCCGTCAAAGCAGCCGCTAGTTTCCCACCATCTCGTACCGATCCAGCACTGGACATGATATCAGTCCAGTTCAGCGTCTTGGCATTAGGCTCAACCGTTGGTGATGCTGAGGCTGAATTGAATGCAGCAGCGATAGAAAATGATCGTCGTTGTCGTGACGTTTGTGGGGTTGTGGTAACTGGCTCTGCTGCCAGCAATTGTTGTGGAGGAAGCGGTTCCTCCGGTGAAGCATCCAAAGCGTCAAACAAGGACAGTTTTTGGGGAGTGTTTGCGTCTGCGTTGGTGTCGGTTGGTGTCGACATGGGAGCGTTGCTGGTCAACATCTTTTGTAAAATGTCATTCAGAGCGCGTAGGCATGCTTGCTTTAATGTCTCAAGTGTCTCCAGTAACTAGTTGGATTTGCGCAAAATGTTGGTTTCGGTTGGCTCATTCGTTGATGTGCAAAAAAATCGATCGCGACTATACCAAGTCATCTTGAGCCTTGACAATATCCTCTTGAGCGATTTCTGGCTCAACGATTTCCGTGTTGATGGCATTGCTCACTCCTTCATCGTAGGATGTTTTACTGTGACTCGTTTGTAATTTTCGTGTTTTTGAAACCTGAGAACAAAGGACGAGGATTGTCAGCGATGCAGACAGAAGGAATACATAGTCTCACATACTCGCTCTTCAGTGGCCTCCATTTCGCACAGGTGGTAGAGTGCAAGCGTCGTGTTTAATATTTTCAATTTTCAGGGGTTGACGATATTATCTTGGTGAATCACGTCACGGTTGTCGATGTTGGAAATAAGTTTGATTCTCGATGTCTCGAGAAGAAATGAGTACTGCGAAAGTTGCG